>NC_081405.1:141875320-142182820 GCF_030272615.1 Cryptomeria japonica | reverse complement strand
TGAATAATTTATTTAATTAATAGGAGAAGAGGGTTAAGATGAATTAATTAAATATTAATTTAATTAATTATTGATTTATGGTTAAATAATCAAATACTAAATATTCATTTAATTAAGTGGTCAGATTTGTGTGACTACACTTTTAGCTTTGCTTCATTGTTTGTGCTTTTGCCCATGGGAATGGCCATGTGAGCCAATTCTTCTCCTTTTGAATTGTGAAGGCAACAACCAAGTCGAGCATCTCCCAGGTTGCCCCTAGATGCCCCATCAAAGTTAATCTTAATCCATCCAGCTTTAGGGGGTAGCCACTTACATTCTACATGTTTTGTGTTGTTGGATGGTGGACCTTTCCCTATGAAAGGTGGAATCTTTAGACCCTTCTACCTCAGTCTCATCTTTTCATCCCAATAGGACATATTGACATCCCTCTGACTGTTAGAGATATGGTTATTTACCATTTCTACTATGGTAGCTTCGATTTTATTGGTTAGTTGGGCCCAGTGCATTTTACTATATTTGAAAATCCTCTTGTTTCTCTTCTTCCAGATTTCACAGATCATAAGGGAGGGGGCTATGACCCATAGATTTTCATACATACATCCTATGTTCTAAATGGACCATGCATGGAATAGGTCAGAGAGAGTACTAGGAATAGGGGTATACCAATTCAGTTATTTTTTCAACCAAACCCAACAATTGTGTGCATATTCACAAGTTAACATTATATGATTAGTATTTTCTTCCTCCTTTTCACATAATGGCCACCTACCAGGACCCTCAAATCCTAGTTTACTGAAGGTTTCATTGGTGAGGAGCCGGTTTTGTATTGCTAACCATGCAAACAAGCCTGCCTTTGGTAGGTTTTATCCCAACAAAGTGTTAGGGGCAGGTTAGTGCTTGGGTTATTCTTATTGATTAATAGGTGTTTATATCCCTCCTTAGTTTCATGCTTCCCCTTCTTGGATCCTTCCCACATCAGTTTATCTTTTTCAGAATGTAATGTAGGGTTTCTTGAGGCTAGGATCTTTGCTAAGAGGGATCTCTCCTAGTCTGGTAGGTCAAAATTATTCAGTGATTTCCATCTCCATTGTTTGAGGCCTCCAATGTTGTATTCTTCCACATAGTCTCTCACTTTATCTCCCCATTGATCTTCAAGGATGGGTATAATTTTGTTAAAGTTATGAAGTCTATTGATGGCTATTTGAGCCCCCCAGGAATCTCTCCAAAATAGGGCATCCTCCCCATTTCCTAAATTCCATGTTAGCTTGTCCGTTATGATATCTCTACAACCAATCATAAAGTTCCAAAATCTGGATCCTTTATGTGGATGGGCTATCCTAAAGATGCTTGTGGGATCCAGGTTATGAAGGTATTTTATATAAAGGATCCTTGTCCATTTGAGGTTAGGGTTATTATACATTCTCCATACTAGCTTTGCTCCAAGAGCCCTGCTTTGAATTTTTAGATCTTTGATACCTAAACGCCCAAGGTCTTTAGGCATGCATATCTTATCCCATGCAACCAATGGGAGTCTGAATTTATCTTCGGAACCTTGCTAGAAGAATGTCTTAATATGTTTTGTAATTTCCTTTCTTTTGGTTGAGGGTAGATCCATGCATGAAAGTTGGTATATTGGCATCGTTGAGAGAACCGACTTAATCATGGTGGCCTTTCTAGCAGTGGATAACCATTTCCCTTTCCAAGAGGAGATCCTATTTGTAATTTTGGAGACCACCTGATCCCATAATTTGGATGATCTATTCCCTTTGTCTAGGGGAAGTCCTAGGTATTTACATGGTAATTCCCCTATATTGTATTTAAGAATGTTTATGATTTTCCTTTGGAGTTCTTTATTTGTGTTGAAAAAGATAATGTTGGATTTCGAAGTGTTGATTTCCTATCCAGAAATCATAGTATAGTTGTTTAAGATTTTTTAAAGTGTTTTTGCTTCTATTGTATTGCTTTGTCCAAACAACATGGTGTCATCAACAAATTGTTGACGGGTAATTGGTTCCATGTTTGATGTAATTTTTATACCCTTCAACTGTTGTGTTTCCCTTTATATATTAATCATCCTTCCCAATGATTTTGCCATGATGATAAAAAGAAAGGGGGAAAGGGGGTCCCTTTGTCTGAGTCCTCTTGAAATTTCAAAAAAACCTTTTGAGGCCCCATTGACTAAGATTGATACTCTAGGTGTTGCTATGCATTCATATATCAGATTGATCCATTTCTTTTTAAACCCAAATGATTCAAGACATTTACATAGAAAGTGCCAGTCTACTTTGTCATATGCCTTTTTAGTATCTAATTTTATCATCATGCTTGGTTCCTTATTATTTTGTACTGAGTGGATTGCTTCTTGAGCAATGATTATGCCATCATAAATAGATCTAGCTGGCACAAAACCAGTCTGTTTCTCACTAATGATTATGGGGAGGAGTTTGTAAAGTCTATTTGCAATTATTTTTGTGAGTAATTTATAAAGGGTATTGCATAATGTCATTGGTCGGAAATCCTCAAAACAGTCCACTATTTCCTTTTTTGGAATCAAAGCTATGAATGTGTTATTTAGTTCTCTTAGAATCTTTCCTGAATTTCTCATCCCCTCCAGTGCTTCTGTAATTTCTTCCCCCATGAAGTTCCAGCATTTTTGAAAAAAGTTCGCTAGGAAACCATCAGGGCTAGGAGCCTTATCCGGTCCCATTTGGAATAGAGTTGTTTCTACTTCTTCCGTAGATAGTTTTTTTATTAAGCATCAGGTTGTGTTCCTTAGAGATTAATTTGCAAACGCATTTTAAGATTTCACTCTCTTTTGTCCACCTAGATCCCTCTTTATTATTGATGATATTTTCAAAATACCCTACTGCTTCCCTTGCTATACTATCAAAGTCCTCACTGAAGTCTCCTGAATTTAATTTTATTCTATTGATTCTATTTATAGCTCTTTGTTGTTTTGTGTTGTTGTGGAAGAAGCTTGTATTTCTATCCCCAGCCTCCAATCAGTGTTCCCTAGATTTTTGTTTCCAAAATATTTCTTCTCTTGCAAGGATTTCATCGTATTGGGCCATGTTGGTTTTTTCCTTTTGGTAAAGCGTGTTATCCATCCCATGCTTAATTACCTCTCCATTAGTTTTTCCCATTTCTATCTCAATTTCCTTTTTTTTGTGAAGATGTTTCCAAAGTACATTTTGTTCCATATTGTTAATTGTTGCTTTATCTTTTTTAATTTGGTAACTACTTTGAAAGTTTTGGAGCCTATAACTTTTGTTTCTTTCCACCATTTTTCTATTAGTTGTATTAAATTTTCATCCCTTAGCCACATTATTTCAAAGTGAAAAGGGGTTTTGGTTGGCTTTAGTTCCTCTAATATGGTCAATTGGACCGAGAAATGGTCTAATTCTGAGAATAGGAGAACTGAGGACTCATAAGACTGTGTGAGATTCCCACATAGGAAGAATCTGTCTAGTTTTTCTGCAATGTTGCAGAATCCTTGTCTTCTATTATTCCAAGTAAAGGCTTCATTTTTTGTCTTGAATTCCATCAAATTACACTTATGTGTCCATTCTTTGAAGTCTTGAATTGTTTGGGAAATTTTTTTATTACCCCTCCCCCCCCATTTTTCCTTGGGATCTAAGATGGCATTGAAATCCCCACCTATTATGTATGTTTGATCCATGTCAATTGAAAGGAAGTCCTCAATTTCCTTCCACACTTGTCTTTTTGCTTGTGTTTGGATAAGTCCATAGACATTAATTATAATAAATTTTAAGTTGCTTTTAATGCTTATAGCCCAGCCACACGTCTAGTTTGGGCTCTTGCTAATTAGCTTAAAGGATATTAGCCTAGGATCCCATATGATGGCCAATCCACCTGAGGCTCCACAAGCAGTTTGACCTTCTATTTCTCTGATACCTAATTTTTTGTTGAAGTTTGTCATCTCATTGTTACTTAATTTAGTTTCCTATATTAAGAATATTTTTGGATTGAATTTAGCTATGCAACGTTTGAAGATACGTTGCTTGTTAGGGGCATTCAGGCCCCTAACATTCCAAGTAAGGATTTTCATATCTCTGTGGGAAGGTCCTTCCCCTTCCCTGCCTCAAAAAGGTTTGTGATTTTAATCTGGCCAGTAGCACATCCTGCTTTGATTAGTAATTCTGTAATTGATTTTCTCCCTCTCATTTTTAGTTCAATAGCATAATCTGGGGGTGAGCAGGTTTCTATGGTTTTAGCTATCCCCAAGTTGTCCATCTTTTCCATTACTTCATCATATTTATGGTCCTGTAATTCTTCCTTGGTTACATTAAGTTTGAATAATTTTCTGGCTAACAATACTTTTTGTAATGTTAGTTCTTCCTCGTCTGCTATTTCATTTATGAATAGCTCAATGAGGTCATTTGTAACTTCATTGCCAACATACTCAAGGATGCCTTTGTTTTCTCTTTCAATCCTTTCTTCCCTTTCTATGTCCTTTTCATTGTTTTGATTACTGGAGTTCTTTTTCTTTTTACCTTTTCCTTTTTTATTTTTTTCCCTTTTTTGTTCTTGTTCTTTTTCTATTTTTTCAAGCATCTTGCCTTCTCTATTGTATGTGGTGTGGGATAGTTTTCTGATTCCTCAATGTTATCATCCTTATTTTCAATATCTCCTATTGTTTCCTCTTAGTTATCAACATTTACTCCACTCATCAGGGAGTTGCATTATATGCCATCATCTTTGCTTTGTTACCTTGAATCATTATTTATCAGTGGAATTGCTTCTTGTTCAAAGCATTCTTTGTTCTCTATATCTTTCCCTCTTAGTTCAACCACTGGTTCCCCTGCTTTAGGGATGTTATCGCTATTTTCTATCTCTGTTTTATCTTTTTCATATTTTGTCATTTTTGTATTGTCTACTAGTTCCTTAGCCCTAGGGTTTTGTTTATGGAGCACAAATCCTCCTTTTGGGTTGAATTTTATGTTTATACCCTTATCAGCTCCAGGATCTTTTTTTATCTTAATACTTTTTCTCTCAATATTCTGAACAGGGAAGATAACTTCCTTGGATATGATATCACCCGTAAAGATCTCTGGTTGAAGCTAGTATATCGAGTGGTTTGTAATGATTTTGATGGGTTCTAATTTCTGTTTGTCTATCTCAACGTTGGCTAATATTTTTATGTCAGAGGAAACCATGTAATTCTCCTCCATACCCTCAAATCCTCCTAAAAAATCCCCTAATTTTTTTAGGGTATGATTGTGGATCAATTCTACCGGCATTTTAGGGAGCCAAATCCATTTAGGCACTGTAAGCTTTTCAAAATCTTTGGGCGAGAAATTAGGTTTCCAATTAAATTTTTTGAAACAATAACCTTTAAAGAATCTGTGATTATTCCTAAGTAAATGATTTTTAAGTTCATATGAATTGCATTGAATAAACAAAAAATCATCTTCTAAACAAGTAATATTTATCTAGTTTTTCATGGCGGTCTTCAACCAATGGAGGACATCAGAGGTCGATGCTCCAAATCCAAACCATTTGCCAAAGAGCTCAAGTGCATTGTAGCGATCCCACAATTCATTTGTATGTTCGTTGCTTATTATCACTATGTTATCCACTCTATTGTACGATGGCTTCTGAGTGTTGTTTAAGCTTTGTTTAGGGTTATATCCTTCCTTGCATAGAGTTTGGACCATTGACTTTGAGCTTGTCGTGGTGGGTTTTCTTAACCCTAATTTTATTATGTTTGCCCCTGATGCAACATCATTTTGGGCTCGAGAGAATCTCTCCACACGGATGTATGGTGATTATGAAACACTGCCTTTGTTAGGATTTTCTTGTCTCTTTAATGGTGCCCTAGGGTTCTGTTGTGTCTTTCTCCAAACTGGATTAGTTATCATTATTGAGGAAGATGCCAATTCACCTGTATTTCTCTGGCCGGATGGGGAATCCCTTGAAACCCTGACAACCCTTTTGCATATATCATTAAGCTGTAAATTAATCATATTTACTCCTGTAGCGCATGATTGAGAGGCATTCAGAGCTGTAAATCTGTTTGAGGTGCCCACAACATTTTATGGACCTGAGACCTTATGTAAATTTATTCCACTTTACCAATCACCATTATTCCTCCCTTGCTTTCGAGGATGTTTCGAGGGTTTTGCAAAAATGAATCTGCTTAAAGGGTTTGAACCAAGGATGTAAGCACTACAGCCAAGAAGCCCCACTATTTCTCCAAGGTTCTCCCCAGGGTAAGAGTACTCCATTTTTAACACGGTAGAGACAAACCCATGGGGGTGTGAACCTAGGTTGTAGGCACTACAGGAAAGAAGCCTCACCATTTCACCAAAGGGTCATTCCCCATAAATAGTTGTATTGTTGGTGATATGAAGTAGTTATTATTTAAACAGGCTCAAAGAAAGAGAGACAATTTTTTATTAACATTCATTTTTTTTAGAGAGACAATTAATGTTAGACAATTGTGTTTGACCGTATTCCAAACAACTGGAAAGATTTTTCAAACCATAGAAATCTAAGCATTGATTAATTCACCTTAGGTTTTAAGTCTGATGGGGTTATTCCACATGTAGGTAAGATTAGTACATGTGAAGATAAACCATAACTATTTTACTAGCCTTAAAGAGAATGAGTGAGAATAATATGATTTATAATTTCATTTTAAATTAGGTTAAATTTCAATGAAATTAAAAAAATGAGATATGATTCTATTTGGATCAAAATGATTTAGATTGGAGAAGAAAAAGAAATGTTATTATACACAAATATGAAACTATTTTAATGTACAATACAATTTAATACAATCACAAAAAGGTATTGAGATTATGTATATTTTATATTATCGCATTTTAAATAATCTAATTATTTCAAATCTAGGAAAGAAATAAGTGTGATTGTATAATTTTATAGTTAAAAGTGTATTATGATAAGTTTAAAATAAGTGACACATGTAAAATTGTATCTTTGTCTCTAGAGAAATGGTTTCATATTTTCATTTAAGAAAAATAAATAATACTACACTATTATGCTTATCTAGATTTATTTTATGAATGAAAAAGAAAGTATAAACACGACATCATAGGATTTAATTCTTAATTCTTGAAATTATTTAAAATATGTATGAAAGAATGGAGTACAATTTATAAAGGAGTGGTAGAACATTAAAAAATTAAAACCATTTTAAAACAAGATATGTTTAATCAAATAATTATGAATAGACAAATACAAAAAAATCGTTTGACAAGTAGAGTCATTTGTAAAATTTAAGTTAAAAAATATATTTTATTTAAACCAAAATTTAAAATTAATAAATATTGTTATATTTAATATAAAAAATCACCTTAAAATTTAAAATAGATATATATTTTTTTTTATTATTTTTTTTGCTCGGTAAAAGGCCGAAGCTAGAATTTTATTAAATAATGAACAAAATTACATTCTCCACTCAGTGTGGGCACCAGTAGGAAAGAGTGGAGAGGAGAAAACCTCAAGCCTCACTCGAGACATAAGTTTATTCAAGTAATGGTACTAAATATCTAAGACATTTAAAAATTACATAAAAATTACATAATTTCCTTCTTAAGCCCTTCATCCTGGGCTAAACATGCCCATCACAAGGATTTTCTACATTCTGCCTCTAATTTCTATAGAAACTTGCCTCCTTTATCTTAATTCACGGACTTCTAGCTAGCACTGTCACCTGCAAAACAAATTCTCAACACAACTTTGCGGCATACCACTTCATGATTTGTTAGTACTGAAAAAAAAAGACCGCTTTTATATCAACAAGCTTTTAGTATACTTTCCACTACTGTTAATGCAACCAAGGCATCTTTTATATCGAGACAATAAATAATTCCTATACTATTGACTGCAAGATGAAAGATTACCCAGGTTACAATAACATTTGTGAGAAGTGTACCTGCATATCACATACTCAGTATTTCCATCTGTCTTATTATCCATGTTAGCACCGTATTTGCTACTTAAACTTATAATCAAATAAGTCTCTTAAGGTAAATGATTCAATGAAAACTAAACGAAATAGGCTAGTGCCACGGTACAGTATGGAACATAGTGATACTTATTGCATCTGCATACTGAAGATAAATATGTAGCGTCGTAAATTGTATGCACTTGCTAGGGTGGTACAATTTCACACCTAGTTTAGCACCCGCCTTAGTGCATTTTACATTTTGCATTGCATTTCTCCTTTAGCACTTAATTAATCAAATTAATTAGGTCTAAAGTCCTATTTCGTCATCCTCTACATCATAAAGTTGGGCCCTTTCGTTAAAGCGTGCCCTTTTCATTTTATTCCTCCAATACATCACTCAATCAAAAACCCTAATTAAGTCCTATTTCAAACTTGGGGGCTTGATTTCGGGGGTCGAAACATCTCGAAATCACCTGTAACTTCGGGATTCTCTCTAAAATCATCATATCCGACGGCCCTGAAAATTTGGTGAAAAGTTGTCGGGACCGTGGCGCCCGGAGTGCACATGGTCCCGGACATTTTTCCCGAAATTTTAGGAGCACAATCCAATCATAAAATAAAGCTTAACCCCAAGAAATTGGCGGGATATTCAATCTCTAGGTCGGCCAAAAGACGAAATTACGATCTAGGGTTTCCTACATAAGAGCTCTCTTTCTTCGTTTGAAGGGATCCGATTTTTGTTTTGGAGGAACCTCATATGCAGCGAAAGAGTAGATCTTTGAAGACTTCAACAACATTCAACATTCCTCTATCAAGCATTTGTCAATTTCATTCATCCATTTAGGGCTTGGAAGACATTGAAGAACAATAGGAGATTACCGACTGAAGATTGGCTTGTACTCCTCCCTTGAGGGTTGGGTATGATTTCATGCTGTTTTCATGTCTTTGCATAAGCTTCAATATATCCTTTATTCATGCTTTAGATCACTTTGCATCTTGATTTAGAGCATTTACATTGTCATTCACAAGCAATTAGGGTTTACTTTCTAGGTTGCTCTAGTTTGCTTTCTTGCATTTTAGGACCTTGCACACACACTAGGTCTGCAAACACAATACATTTTACAAAACAACTTGGCTATTCGTGGAGGTGGAAATCACCGAAGCGGGGGTTTGACTAAGGCAAAACCCTATATAGCCGCCCATACACCCTTTTCAGATATCAGTGCAGGTTTCGGGACTCGGACGACGCCGCAGGATACAGATCCGGAGAGAACAGGTCGAGATAGCACTCTGCATCAAATTGCAAAGCAAAAGACTGGGACAGGGGCACTGGGCGCCCTGGTCCCTGGGACAGAGGCGCTGGGCGCCCTGGTCCTCTGGACAGACAGCATTTCCGATAGTTTCCGACAGTGTTCCAGAGTGCAAAACAGCAGTTTCCGGTGCAGTTTTCAGGACAGAACCAGGACAGTGGCACCCGCGCCCCCGTCCCGAACATTTTCAGTCCGATTTTGACTCCAGGTACGCATCTGCATTCTTATTTCATCCTTGTATTTACAGTTGTTCATTGTTTAATCTCAATTCTGCAATCTTGTTATTAGTTCATACTTGCATTTTGGGATTAGGGTTTGAACTTGCATCATTTGATCTTCCAATTTCAACAAGGGAATAGAAATCCTAATAGATATCCCGTGGCTCTCTCTTTCACAAAAAGAAGTAGCCAATTGTGTGATATCTCTAGGCTCTTTCGTATTCCGTAATGTGTGTCAAAAGGTAGGATTAGGGCACGTTAACCTAGTCTCACTTTTTCCCCTACACAAAATATATGAATGCTAATATAAGAAACTATCATTAGAGTATATGCATTACTGTAAGAGATGCCCTGATTGTGACATACGCTACTTCAGTATATATATATATATATGAAAACATTATCAATGTCCTTGCCCTTAGTTATCTATACTATAAGAATATCAAGATCGTAATACGCATGTTTATGTGTATTTAGCAGATCCAAGTCATGCCCTTTGTCGAAATGTATACATAATTAGGCATTTATATAAAATTTACTAACTATAGATACTTCCTTACCTATATAATAGAGCTAATTGTATCTGAATTCAAAAACCTTTGTGTGAGGATCCTTATCCCTCGTTGTCATCTGTGGCTTCCGTACTAGAAGCCTGTGCCTCTACAACCCCCATGTTGTTGGGGTTTTCAGCTTGTATCTGAGTCCAACCCTCATCGATCATATAGTTGACCTACCATTCTCCTTTTGATTCTTTTACTACACCAATCCATTGCTTGAGGAATGTGATATTCCTTTTACTATAACAATATCAATATCGTAATACACATGTTTCTGTGTATCTAGCATATCCAAGTCATCCCCTTTGTTGAAATGTAGACATAATTAGGCATTTATATAAAATTTACTAATTATATATACTTCCTTACCTATATAATAGAGCTAATTATATTCGAATTCAAAAACCTTTGTGTGAGGATCCTTATCCCTCATTGTCATCGATGGCTTCCGTACTAGAAGCCTGTGCCTCTACAACCCCCATGTTGTTGGGGTTTTCGGCTTGTATCAAAGTCCAACCCTCATCGATCATATAGTTGACCTACCATTCTCCTTTCGATTCTTTTACTGCACCAATCCATTGCTTGAGGAATGGGATGGTCGAATTCTTGTTGTTGGATATTTTTGTAATGGAGGCTTCTATCTTTTCTATGAGATTCTCCACCTGCATTTTTGTATCCTTGAATATTCTCCTATTCCTCTCCTTCTAGATTTCCTAGATGACTATAGCTGGACTGTAGATCCATAAGTTGTGGAAAACATTGTTTCTTTTGATGATCGACCAACCTTTGAACCACTCCATCAGGGAGGGAATAAGAGTGTCTGACCATCCTACTTGGGCCATCAGTCAGTACCAGCATTTTCGTGAGTAATTGCAGGTTGTAAAGATATGGTCATTTGTTTCCTTGTTTTCCTTACATAAGACGCAGATTGAAGGCCCTTCGTAACCTCTAAGTTTAAATTGTTCTGCAGTTAGGACCCTTCCCTGAATTGAATCCCAAGCAAAGAAGCCAGCTTTTGGGAGACAAAATTTGTCCCAACATAGTGTAGTTGGGATGTAATCCTTACCAATGTTTGTCTCATCGTATATGGTTCTAAAGTCGTCTTTACAGTTGTACTACCCATCCTTAGATTTAGACCATATTAGTTCATCTCACCCATGTCTGAAGATTATTATTCTACATATGTGAATTTGATGTAGTTCTTGGAATTTACTATCTGCCATGAATGGATGCAAGTCTTTCCATTTCCATCCAATTGTCGATTTTGGTTCCATTATTATATATTCCTTTGCATAATTACCCCATAAAGTTTTCAATTGATCCTTTATATCAGTAGTATCCATAAGCTTGTCTATTGGAGGATGTTCCCCCATGATTCTTCCTAGAACAAGGCAGATTTACCATAGCGAATGTCCCAGGACAGATGATTAGATATGAGTGTGCAAAATTCTTTTATGAAATTCCAAATTCTGGAACCCTTGGGTGGATCCATATCCCTAAATACTACCTCCCTTTGATTACTCGTTAGATATTTGTTCCTAAGAATTCTGGCCCATTTGGCTTCTGAGGATGTATATACTCTCCAAGCTAGTTTTGCCCCTAAGGTCTTATCTTGCCATAGAAGTTTCCTAATCCCTATACCCCCAACAATCCCATCTCAACATATTTTGTCCCATGATATCATTTTGATTTTGTTCTTGTCCTTTGTGCCTTGCCAGTAGAAGTTTCTGATTGTTTGAGTTAGTTTCTTGTAGGCCCCTTTCGAAAGTGGGATACATGATAGTAGGTAGATGGGCATTGCTGCCAAGACTGTCTTAATAAGTGTTAATCTTCTTGCCCCTGTTAGCCATAAACCTTTCTAGGATGACAACTTTTTCCTAACCCTCTCATTCAGGGGGTCCCAAAGTTTATTGGTTCTGATGCCTTTGTCCAAGGGCATTCCTAGATATGTAAATGGTAAATGACCAATTTTGTAACCTAAAAATGATGTTATTCTAGATTCCTCCTGTACTGTCATGTTGAAAAAGAATATCTCAGATTTTTCCTCATTGACCATTTCCCCGGATACTAGCCCATAAGAGTGTAAGATTCTCTTGATTTCCTTGGCTTCATTCAACTGTCCTTTTTCCATAATCATTGTATCATCAACAAATTATTGGTGTGTGCACAAGTCTACACCTCCTGTGATTTGGATACTTGCTATCCTTCCAACTCTTTGTGATGCATCCAGGCATCTTTCTAGGGCTTCAGACATAATAATGAATAAAAATGGGGATAGTGGGTCTCCCTGCCTTAGTCCCATAGTTGCTCCAAAAAACCCTTTCAACTTCCCATTTATTAGGATTGAGAACCTTGGGTTTGATATGCAGAAATAAATCCAATTTACCCATTGTTTGTTAAAGCCAAAAGCTCTCATGCAACTACACTGTAAATACCAATCCACTTTGTCATATGCCTTTTTAATATCTAGTTTTATCATCATATTAGGCTGGCCTTGGACCTGACTGGAGTGGATAGCTTCCTGCACTATAACTATCCCATCCAAAATTGATCTATTGGGTACAAAACCAGTGTGCTCTTTTGATATTATGGCTGGCAATAGTTTTTTCAACCTATTGGACATGACCTTTGATAGTAGTTTATAAGTCATGTAGCATAAAGAAATGGGTCTGAAATCTTCCCATTTAGAGGGATTCTCCTTCTTCGAGAGTAGGGCTAGGAAGGTGATATTGATTTCTTCCAGGAACTTCCCTGCATTTCAGGCAGATTCTAGGGCATCAGTGACCTCATCACCTAAAATGTGCCAACATTTCTGGAAAAAACTGGCAAGGAAACCATCCGACCTAGGGGCCTTATCACCTTGGAATTGGGATAGAGCAGTTTTAACTTCTTCATGGGCAATTTTGGAATTCAACATATGATTATCATCATTTGTTATTAATTTGGGTGTGTTTTTTAATAAGGCCCTATTGTTAAGGAGGTATGAATGCTCCCAGTTATTCAGAATATTTTTAAAATACTGGGTTGCATCTTTCTGTCGCGTATGTTGTTTGAATCATCCCATGTTGCATAACATCATTATTTACTATTTCCAATTCCTTTTCAATTCTTATCTTCTCCTTGAAGATATTTTTGAATTTCTTTTTGTTCCAGTCTAACGGTTTATGTTTAATCTCTTTCATCTTTGAGACAAGACAATACATTTTAGATCCCACAAAGAGACCTTCATTCCACCATTTCTGGATATTAGGCAAGATCTCCTCATGTTTTTGTTTATGGTGAAAATGGATACAACAATAATATTGAAAGACCAAATGGATTCAACCAGGAAACCCTAACCTAACAACAACAAAGATCCACCATAACATATGAAGATTACCTAAGACAATGCAAATCAAATAAAATCACAAAGATTATACCATCACATGTCCGATAGGGTTTGGATCTCCATTGATCTTGCTTGATATATTTGCTCTTAGATTTTATATGTGCACAAGAGCTCAACAAAGAACGAAAATGTGGTTACAAGTAGGATCGCATATGAAAGTTCAAAAGCGTAGTGTAGTCGAGTCGTAAGCGGGGGTTTGATAATGAAGGAAGCATCCTCTTATCTATGAGACACTATAAGAAATAGAGGGATAAGATTGAGAGGTGTAAAAGATAAATGGTCGGCTATGATTAGAGGGTAGGTAGAGAAAATAATAAAATAATGGGAGGGTAGGTAGTGTAGGAATTAAGAGATGAATGACATGTGTCATAGGTGGAAAAGGTTAATGAATTAATTAAATAAATAAATTCATTTAATTAATAGAGGAAGTGGGATCAATTAAATAAATAAGATATTATTCTAATTTAGGGAAAATGATAATTTAAATAAATAGAGGTATTTATTTAAGTGAGAAATAAGGCTAGAAGAGGATGAATGAATTAATTAAATAAATAAAGATTTGTTTAATTAATAGAAGAATTAGGCTAAAATGATTAAATAATAATTAGACATGACAATTTTAGGTGTCTACAGTTTTAACCACATCAGTTCGAACTTGAATGGGCACCTAGACGACCTTGCTTCCCCCATTAATTCTAATAGCACTGGGTAGTGGTCAGAGCCTAACCATGGCAATACAGTGGTTTTTAACTCATATTTAAAGTTAGTCAAGTCTCCTTTGAAGAAGAATCTGTCAAGTGTTTCAACAATATTGGAGATTCCCTTTCTTTTGTTATTCCATGTGTGGAATCCCATCTCAGTCCTGATTTCCAAGAGGTTGTTATCACTTATCCAGTTAGTGAAGTCTCTTTGTGGCTATCTAATGGTCCTTATCCCACCACTTTTATTTGTTCTATACAAGATGGTGTTGAAGTCACCACCTATGGCGATGTGCTTCTCATCTTGATTTATTAAGAATTGTTCTATTTCTTGCCAAACTAATATTTTCTTGTCTGTTGGGATTGGTGTTGGCAATATGAAGGAATTGATTATGTGTTGCATTGATGTTTTGTCATTGATATCAACACTAGCTGTTATGATTGGTTACCGATAGACAAATTTTGATTACCGGTAGAAGAACTAGTGTTACCGACAGAAGGGACTATCAGTTGGATACTACTGACATGTTTGGATCAATGGAATATGTTTGGTTTGATGTGTTGCATGTTTATGGAGTATGTTTTGGTTAGTTGGTATTGACTTGATGATCTGTTGCTATCATACATTCTAGTAAGCCTATACCGGTAAGGGTTTAGGGTTTTACCAACATAACTTTTACTAAGAATCTTTGACAGGATGCATAAGTGGTGTTGGTGCGACTTCTAGATGGAATTCAGGATGCAGAAGGTGATCTTTGTTCGTGCCTCGACTGATTGGAGACATCGCTTTGGCGTGGTGGATCTATTTAGGTTATGGATCAATATCATGTAACATGCTATTAAGTGTTCTCTACACCTAATAGGGATGCTTTATGGATTGGTTAATGTTGTTTTGGTCTAAAGTCGACATGGTATATCATTGTAATGTGGATGTATGTAATGATCTTATATTAATATCTTTTAGATGGCCAACCTAATTGGTTTATGCCTTAGGGTTTGTATAAATTGATGCAAGATCTCATTGTAGATCGTGGTCATGGTCATGGAATGAAATGTGCGAATAATGAAAAGATCATATGCGAAGGAGATTTGGTCGATCATAGGTGATCGGATAGGGTTTATGTAAGAGGTCAAAGGCCTCCGGTATTGAGCTTAATCGAGACTGTAATCAGGCATGGTAGATGCTATCATTGGCAGTTCATTCTTCTGAATTGCTGTACAATTATATTGAGGTGGTTATAACCTCTCTGTAGTCAGTGAGACTCCTTTGTAATGAGCAGTACGCTCTAGGTTGTGTACCTTCTTGCACATGTAGGCCCCTTATTGTATCACATACTTTCTGTAGAAGTATTATTTGACTGTGGATAGGCTTCCCACTATGGTTTTTCCCTTTATAGGGTTTTCCATGTACAAATCATGGTGTTATATAGTATGGTTGCATTGTGTTGATTCTATGTTTCATACTTAAGTTTTATTGCTTATCGGTATTTGTTTCTGCTATTTTGATACTCAATGTTTATGTACTCCAGTTAAAGTTTATAAAGTGGTTTGATTGATATAATTTGTTGACAACTGATTCACCCCCCCCCCCTCTCCTCAGTTGTCCACCGGTTATTATAACAATTGGTAATAGAGCTTTGGTTCTCTTTTGCAGAAGCTTAACCGCTTGAGGTAGATCCTATGGCAACTAATAATTCAAATCCACTAGCAACTATTTTCAGAAGAGAAATCCCTAAGCTTGATGGAACAAACTATGGGATATGAAAAATCTGAATGGAGACTCATCTTAGATGTCTTGGCAAGGATATTTGGGAGATCATTGAGAAAGGATATACACCTTGTGATCCGACATCTGGCAATCTTGCTCCTGCAAACTTGGACAAAAATATATAAAATGATTATAGAGCTAGAGAAGCCCTCTTATGTGCACTCACTGATCAACAAATCATGGGATTGACTAATAAATCATCTGCAAAGGTTATGTGGGATAAATTGCAAACTCTGAATGAAGGTGACCCTATTGTCAAAATTGCTAAACTTGATGGTTACTGGGTAAGATATGAGAACTTGAAGATGGAAGATAATGAAAGAATTGCTACATTTATGGAAAGAGTAAATGAGATTATCATGGGAATTCAATGTTGTGGAGGATCTCTGAGTGAAGATGAAATAGTTTCTAAAGTTTTGAGATCCCTACCACCGGCTTACAAGATGAAGGCTACTTCAATTAATGAATTGAGAACAATAGCAAACACTTCAGTTAATAGAGACATTCTGATTGGGAAATTATTTGCTTTTGAGATTGAAGAATTTGGACCCTCTGGAGCTTTAAAGTCTGAACTTGCTTTTCATGCATCATCATCTACCAATAAAATTGATTGGAAAGCCTATATGAAAAAGAATTGGAAGATATGAAGAAAGAGGATGAATAATTTGAGCAACTTGAAGCCTTATTTGCTAGGAGAGTACCTAAAGGACCAACAAGAAGTAAGTATGAAGGAAAAACACCTTTTAAATGTTTTGCATGTAATAAGATTGGTCATTTTGCATCTAGATGTCCTGAAAGGAATGTAAGATTTGAAGAAAGAGTTAAGAAATCATTTAAGCCTAATCAGAACAAGTTTAGATTCAACAAAAATAAACTATGCTACATAATGGATGAGGAAGGCATTACTGATTCAGATGATGAACCAGTAGAAGACTCTACTAGTGGATCCAGTAATGGAAAGGAATGGTGTTCTATGCTATAAAGGAAGATGAACCGAAACCGGTTATCAAGAATGAAGAAAAGGCCCTGGCAACAAAAGTTGAAGAAAAGGATGAATGGGTAATTGATAGTGGATGCTCACATCATATGACTGGAGATGAAAGAAAATTTTGGTCCCTGCAAGAATACAATGGTGGTCAAGTCAGATTTAGGGATTACAAAGCATGTATGATCAAAGGTGGATGTATTATTTCTCTAGATGGTAAGAATAATACTGATAATGTTTACTACGTAGAAGGTTTAAAGAATAATCTTTTAAGTGTTGGTCAATTGGTGGATAAGGGATTCCAACTTCAGTTCAGAGATAGAAAATGCAAAATCATTAATAGAACTGGCTTGGAGATTGCAACCAGTACTCAGACTAGAGGTAATATATTTCACTTGAACACCGGTGATAAGACATGTTTGATTGTTCATATTGATGAGAGTTGATTATGGCATAAGAGGTTGTGTCATGTTAATTTTGATTGTATTGTTAAGATAAGATCAACAAAGGCAGTTAGAGATATACCTAAGCTTATAAAGCCTCATATTCCAATATGTAAGGAATGTCAATTGGGAAAGCAAGTTAGAACTTCTTTTAAGAGGATACATGATAAATTTAATGATGTGCTTGATTTGATTCATACCGACTTATGTGGTTCAGCAAGGACCATAAGCTTTCAAGGTGATAGGTACTTCATGCTAATAATTGATGATTATTCTAGAATAATGTGGGTGACTTTTCTAAGGGAGAAGTCTGAAGCTTTTGAGAAATTCAAGATCTTTAAAGAAATGGTGAAAATAGAAACTGGATTGCAAATCAAATGTCTGAGATCAGATCAAGGCAGTGAGTTCACATCTCATGAATTTAACAGTTATTGTGAGATAAATGGAATTAGGAGACAATTATCTGCACCCTTGACTCCTCAGCAAAATGGAGTAGTGGAAAGGAAGAATAGAACCATTTTGAATGCAATAAGAACCATGATGATGGAAGCTAAATTGCCTCACATCTATTTGGAGAGAAGTAGTGAGTACAATAGTCTACACATTCAATAGTGTTCATATCAAAGGTGAAACCGATAAGACTCCTTATGAATTATGGTTTGGACATACACCTACTCTTAAATATTTCAGAATTTTTGGAAGTAAATGTTATATAAAAAGGGATGATTCAATTGGGAAGTTTGATCCTAGATGTAATGAAGGGATATTTCTTGGATATTCAATTCAGAGCAAAGCATATAGATGTTATAACAAAAGATAGCAGAAAATTTTGGAGAGCACAAATGTGAAAGTGGTCGAGCAATATTGAGATCAATCTATATGATATGACAAAGAACCAACAGTGGAAGTGGAAATTGTGGAGATCAATCTATATGGAAGCTAAATTGCCTCACATCTATTTGGAGAGAAGTAGTGAGTACACTAGTCTACACATTCAACAGTGTTCATATCAAAGGTGAAACCGATAAGACTCCTTATAAATTATGGTTTGGACATACACCTACTCTTAAATATTTCAGAATTTTTGGAAGTAAATGTTATATAAAAAGGGATGATTCAATTGGGAAGTTTGATCCTAGATGTAATGAAGGGATATTTCTTGTATATTCAATTCAGAGCAAAGCATATAGATGTTATAACAAAAGATAGCAAAAAATTATGGAGAGCACAAATGTGAAAGTGGTCGAGCAATATTGAGATCAATCTATATGATATGACAAAGAACCAACAGTGGAAATGATCATAACTATGTCTCAACTGGTACAAGACACTGAGACAGTTACACCAGTCCAATCAAAAAATTCAACTATGATTGATGATCAGATCAGAGAACCTAAAGTTCAGAAGACACCAAGGTATGTAAGATTAAATCATTGGAGATAGGAATAAGGGAGTTATGACAAGAAGACTGACAAATGAAGAGGTATGTCTTATTCTCAAATTGAACCGACATCTATTATTGAAACTTGTAAAGATAAATATTGGTTAAAGGCTATGGAAGATGAATTAGATCAGATAGAGAAGAATAAGACTTGGACTTTAGTTCCCCGACCTAAAAATAAGAATGTTATTGGAACTAAATGGGTTTTTAGAAATAAACTAAATGAGGATGGTCAAGTTGTAAGAAACAAGGCCATAATGGTTTGTAAAGGATATTCTCAAATGGAAGGAATTGATTATGGTGAGACATTTGCACTAGTAGCTAGAATTGAAGCTGTTAGACTATTTCTTGCCTATGCAACATACACAAACTACAAGGTCTATCAAATGGATGTTAAATATGCATTTTTGAATGGTGAACTTGAGGAAGAAGTATACATTGAGTAGCTTGATGGATTTTCACTGATAGATGACAAAGATATGGTTTACAGGCTAAGGAAAACATTATATGGATTGAAACAAGCTCCTAGAGCTTGGTATGCAAGGTTGGATAAATAAATTTTGAAGATGGGTTATACAAAAGATAATGCTGACAACAATTTATATTATAACATCACTAATGATGATATTCTGATTATTGAAGTATTTGTTGATGATATCATTTTTGGAGGTGAAGATAAATTGTGCATGGAATTCTCTAATAATACGAAGAATGAATTTGAGATGTCTATGACTGGTAAGATGAGATTTTTCTTAGGTTTGAAGATTACTCAAACTAACAAAGGCATTTTTATCTATCAAACTAAGTATATAAGGGAATTGTTGAAGAAGTTTGGTATGGATAATTCCAAACTGGTAAGTACTCCTATGGTGACAAGTGAGAAATTATCTATCAAAGACACATTTGCACCGGTAAATTCGACAAGGTATAAGTCTATGATTGGTGGCTTGTTATATATAACTCAAACTAGACCGATTATTATGAATGCAGTAAGTATTGTTTCAAGATATCAAAGTAGTCCTAAAGAAAATCATGAATGTGCAGTAAAGAGGATATTCCGGTATTTGCAAGGAACAACAAAATATGGCTTATGGTACTCTAGAGATGATAACTTCACTTTATGTGCATATACGGATGTCAATTGGGTAGGAGATACTAATGACCAGAAGAGCACTTCTGATGGAGCTTTCTTTCTTGGAAAGAAATTGGTTTCATGGACCAGAAAAAAATAGTCATGTATTTCTTTATCTACTGCAGAAGTTGAATATGTTGCAGCAACAACTAATTGCACACAAGTCTTGTGGATGAAGCAAATGTTGAAGGATATCAAGGTAAATTGCAGTGAACTGGTAGTTATCTATTGCGATAACTCTGCAACTATTCACATGTCTAAGAATTCAGTATTTCACTCTAAGATCAAGCACATATCAATAAAATATAACTTTCAGAAGGAAAAGGTGGAAGAAAAGCAAGTCAAATTGGTTTATGTGAACACTAAAGTGCAGATTGCAGATATATTCACTAAACCGTTGTCTAAGGAATCATTAGAATATTTGAGAGACAGGTTAGGGGTATCTACCCCTCTGGCAGAAACTTAATTGATGGAGCAGAGCATAAATCTAGTATGCATCATTAATGTTATCTTTTGCTCTGGATTGGTGTAGTGGTGCTACTACTCAGGGGGAGTAGTCAGTTTTGAGATTTACAGGATTTTGATATATATGTCATATCTTTGACATTGATGTCAAAGGGGGAGAGATATATGATGTGAAAAGTAATCTCATAATATATCATATGGGGGAGAGATTCATATCAGTTTCAGATTGGACTGCATTCCTCAGGGGGAGTTGCTGGGATTTTTCAGTTTTTTATTGTTATATCTTCTATGAGAAATTTTTGGAATTTCTTGGCACTTAAATGTTTTCTTTTTCACATCTAGTGTTTCTATCAATGCCAACGGGGGAGATTGTTGGCAATATGAAGGAATTGATTATGCGTTGCATGGATTTTTTGTCATTGATGTCAACACTAGCTGTTATGATTGGTTATCGACAGACAAATCTTGATTACTGGTAGAAGAACTAGTGTTACCGATAGAAGGGACTATCAGTTGAATACTACCAACATGTTTGGATTGATGTGTTGCATGTTTTTGGAGTATGTTTTGGTCAGTAGGTATTGACTCGACGATTAGATGCTATCGTACATTCTAGTAAGCTTATATTGGTAAGGGTTTAGGGTTTTACCAGTAGAACTTTTATTGGGAATCTTTGACAGGATGCATAAGTGGTGTTGGTGCGACTTCTCAATGGAATTTAGGATGTAGAAGGTGATCTTTGTTCATGCCTCGACTGATTGGAGACATCGCTTTGGCATGGTGGATCTATTTGGGTTTGGTATCTATTTAGGTTATGGACCGGTATCATGTAACATGCTATTAAGTGTTCTCTACACATTACTGGGATGAATTATGGATTGGTTAATGTTGTTTTGGTCTAAAGCCGACATGGTATATCATTGTAATGTGGATGTATGCAATGATCTTATTGTAATATCTTTTAGATGGCCAACCTAAATGGTTTAGGCCTTAGGGTTTGTATAAATTGATGTAAGATCTCATTGTAGATTGTGGTCATGGTCATGGAATGAAATGTGCGAATAATGAAAAGATCATATGCGAAGGAGATTTGGTCGATCATAGGTGATCAGATTGGGTTTATATAAGAGGTCAAAGGCCTCCAGTATTGAGCTTAATCGAGACTATAATCAGGCATGGTAGATGCTATCATTGACAGTTCATTCTTTTGAATTGTTGTATAATTATATTGAGGTGGTTATAACCTCTCTATAGTCAGTGAGACTCCTTTGTAATGAGAAGTACGCTCTAGGCAGTGTGTCTTATTGCATGTGCAGGCCCCTTATTGTATCACATACTTTCTGCAGAAGTATTATCTAATTGTGGGTAGGCTTCCCATCGTGGTTTTTCCCTTTACTGGGTTTTCCATGTACAAATCACGGTGTTATGTGGTATGGTTGCATTGTGTTGATTCTTTGTTTCATACTTAAGTTTTGTTGTTTATTGGTATCTGTTTCTATTGTTTCGATATTGAATGTTTATGTGCTCTGGTTAAAGGTTATAAAGTGGTTTGATTGATATAATCTGTTGACACCTGATTCACCCCCCCCCTCTCAGTTGTTCATCGGTTATTCTAACAATTGGACCATGAACATTCAAGATGCTAAACTCAAGGTGTAGGCTAAGGAATCTTACTTTGCCAGCCATCCAACTCTACATTTTGGCATAGCATATAAATGTGATTGAGTTCTTTTACCACATTATTACCAGCCCACTCGAAGCCCCTATAGAATCCCACCTACCATTGGGTGAATTTTTTACTAAAATTGGTCATGTAAGCCTTTCCCATTCTTGTTTCTTGCAGCATTACTAGGTCCATAACAGATTTCAATATACTGCACTTAATTAAGTGTTGTTTGTTAGGGGCCCCTGGGCCCCTAACATTCCATGTCAGTATATTTATTCCTTTACGGGGGGTGGGGGGACTTTCCTGGACCCAACCGAGTTGTGATTTTGATCTGCCCCTCCTCTTCCCCATCCATTTTCATCTTGTCTAAAAAAGACTTCTGACCTCTTTTGTTGGCAGTGGATTTGCCACAGTCTGGGTCAATTTATCGCCTACCATCTGGAGGATGCCTTCGTTACGCGAATTGCTTTGGTTGTTGTTCAATACCATATTATTTTCCCCTTCCTGCATATTGATCAGTTCTTTGATTATGAATTCTCTCTCCTCATTTTCATTCAACCCTTCCATAGCAGGAGAAGAGTCCTCCATATTGGGAGAGTCTAAGATGATCTCATCATGTGCAGCCGCATTTGAGCTATTGCCCAAAGTTTGAGGTCTAGCGGGAGTCCGCTCATAATCTAAATTGAGAGTGATGTTATTGTTTGCAACGTCTGCTGGAGCATCGTTGTAAACCTCGTCTAAAAATTCTTTTGTTATTTTTCTCATTAAGTTATCAATGACGTTGTTTAATTCTCTCTAAAGTTGGTCCTCATGCCTACACTCAAAGGACTCGTTATTATGTTCTATCTTGTCTGTATTGTTTCCTGCACGTAGATCCAAGGGAGGAGGGGGGGTTGCATTATTATATACCTCTCAAGGGTTAGTGTTTATGATGAAACCGCCCATATCATTGTTAAATCGAATATCCACTCTGTCAAACGTTTCTTTATGCTTATCTAGTTTTGAGGCTTGAGGCTTCTATATGCTAGGGTTAGCCCTTTTGCAGAATGATAAATTCTCAAAGACCGGGCCATGATACCATACCAGAGATAAGATATAATTGCCATCTACTGTATCTAGGGTTATATTCTTTAAATTCTTCATACCATTATCTACTTCTACTAAAATTTTGATATTGAATTTTTCCGACCAATTCGCTTCTACGGGTATGAATTTGCCTAATTTATCCCCAATTTCTTTGAGAAATTTGGCATGCATTAATTCAACAAGAACACTATGAATTTCAATCCATTTCGAGGTCGATTTGAATTCAATTTTTTTAGCATCGAATTTGGATTACCATTTGATAAAATTGAAATTTACTCTTTTGTAAAAAACATGTTCTTCATTCAATAGCTTAGATTTCAACGATTTCTTATGATATTCAATATACAAAAAATTATTAGCTAGGGTAGTGATACTTACTTGTCCTTGGAATGCTTCTTTCCACCATTTGGCTATTTCTGCAAGGGGTTGGTCATTTCCTCCCCACTTTGCAAAAAGCCCATGCTCTTCGCAATAATTTCTCAACTCCAGGGCGACACTGGGAGTAGAAATCTTAATGCAATCTAGGTTGGGAGTTACCGACTTTAGAACACACTCACTCCTTCTTGCCTTGAGGGCAACATTACTTACATGGTTAACAAAATTCCTAATCATCGGAGCAAGCTTGGTATTTTTTACATTGTGGCGTCGATGTGGCAGGGTCGTTCCTCCACCACCGGTATGTTTTATGAAACCCTCCGCTTGATTGATGTGTGGCTGTGAAATCCGCAGGGGCTTTTGAAGGGATTGACACAGGCCAGATGTAGTTGCCCTAGTTTCTAAGGGGATGCAATTTTCGTTTGTGGCGTAGCCTGGGATTCGTGTTGTAATAGGAACCGCCCAAACATTCAACAGATCTGTAGAAACCCTAGCCTCCCTTCTTTCAGCTCTAGAAACTCACCTACTTTTCACCATTTGCCATGGTTGGTTATGTAGAGGGAGAGCCCTACCGGCCGATGAAGGAGCTCCTATATTGTGCATATTGAAACCCCTATTCTGGCGACTGCGTTGTCCAATGATATGCAAAGCCATTTATCCAGTTTCCATTTTTTTCTCGATCAGATATATTTATTTTATTAGTAAAACCTAATTATAAGATTATTAAACACTAAATATGCATTATCTTGTAATTTTTTAGAGGAGAAAATTATGTATAAATACAAATAATTAACATTTAAACTAAAAATAAAACAATTGGTTACTTAATCAATGAAAAAATAATGGTATATAGATCGATCAAATTTATTTTAAATATGCAAAAAATATTTGGATCATGTATATTTATTATTATATATTAGATTATAATATTATGAGGAAGTGTATACCTAAATTAGAAGTTATCATTTGGTTAAACTATCACAAGTAAATGATCTAATTCATACCAGTAAAATCTATCATAAAGATATAATAAAAAATAAATCATCAATCTCCCTATTTAAGTATAGGTAATTAAATTAAAACTTTTGATAATTAAGATAAGGCAAAAACAAGAAGAAAAACAAACTAGGTCCACTTGAAAAGATAACTTTGATTCCCTGACCATATAAGAGTGGAGTTGAGATACTATCTTGAAGGGTACTTTTATGAGATAAGATAGAAAAAACATAATTACATATAACAAGGTTTAGTGGCCTTTCAACTATCATCACTTGTCACTTGAACGTGTAATCAATTCTATGCTCTTGAATCTCTTTTTGCTACTTAATGTACAATGGTTTTCAGGGGCAAAATTATCTTCTTATCTCCCCCCCATCTCTCTCATTTGCTTTCCCCACTTTCTCTCCCTACCTCTCCCTCCATCCCTATTGTAAACATTCAATGAGCTTGTTCGTAATGGAACCTCGTTATCTTCTTGATCCAAAGGTTTTGTTTCACTTGTATTCAGATCAGTGTATGTGAATGCATAGTTGACTTGAACTATACTTCTCTATTGATACCTTTGCTGGAGCATATTATTGTCCATGTAGAAACCAAATTCACTAAGAAATGTGTATTTGAAAGATGTAAAGGATCTGCTCCATCTCAATCTCCATCTCTATATCTATCTTCCTCTATCCCCTTACCTCTCCTCGTATTTCTCTTTTCCCCTGTATCTTTCTCATTATATCTATCTTTCTATCTCTCCCTATTTTTATCCTATCTATGTCTCCCCATATATCCACATTGCTTCCCCTAACCCTCTCTATCTTTAACTCTACATCTCTCTCACTCACACACACTCCATGCTTTCCCCTCCCTATCTTTATGTCTATCTCTATGTGTCCATGTTCTCTCTGTCTCTCTATCTCTCCCTCTCTCTTTATTACTTGTATATATCACATACATTATCTCTCACTCTTTACCCCTTTGTATATCCATCTCTCTACCTCTCTTTATATATTACTTCCTATATCTTAATCTCTCTCTCTATATTACTTCCTATGTCTTTATCTCTCCGTATCCCCTCTCTCATTGTCTCCCTCTTTTTATCTTTATTTGTCCCTCTCCCTCTTTCCCTCCTTCCATATCTCCCTCTATATATTTAACCCTATTTCACATCCCTTTATCTTTCCCAATTTATATCTCTCTATCTTTCATCCTTTTTATCCCTATCACTCCCTCTTCATACATCTCTCTCCTCTCTATTTCTTTCTCTCCCTCCCCACCTATTTAACATATATCTATCTCCATCTTTATCCCTCTCTCCATATCTCTCTCACTCATACACACACTTCTTCTTTCTCCCTCCCTCCCACTCTCTCTATCTATCTATATTTACCTCCATCTCTTTAGATCTCTCTCCCTATCACTCCTTATCACTCCCCATTTATGTATATCTCCATCTATTGATATAAATTCCTTCTATCCCTCTCTATCTATTGAACTATCTCCCCTTCCCCTCTCACTCTTATTCACTTATCTCCCTCTCTCTCATATTCTATATCTCTATCTATATTTCTTTCTAGATCTATGTCTTACTCATCTATATCTATTTCTATCCATATGTTTCTCCACCCCTATCTCCCTATCTCTCTATCTATATCTCTTTCTTCTTTCTCTCTTCCCTCTCTATCTCTCCTTTCTACCCTCTCTCCCTAGAATTATCCTACTGATAATAGATTCCAATTATCTTCCTATTTCAAAGATTTTAATAAATGTGACATATTGAGCAATACCCATTGCACACCAAAGTGCAATTGATAGTATAAAATCTATTAGATGTAAATGAGAGGACTCCTCTCAAAATAAACCTTAAACATCAGACTCAAACGAGCCAAACGCTTGCTTTCAAGAGTATCAAAACCATGGATTATTTATCGACTGCGGAATCATTTCTGAATGAAGTGAGGCAATATTTAAAGAAGTTGAGTCTGAAGGGCTTTCATGCTATGGAGTTTCTGCAGTTTTGTGGAAATGTTTAAAGCCATTAATTTCAGAATTGGAAGATTGAAGCCACTAAAAACCTCACAGAAGCCACTAAAAACCTCACAGAAGTATTTAAAGGTTAACAATTCTTGGCTTTTTGAAGGAGACAGATCATGGGTCCGCCAAAGCTTTTAAAGAACAAGCCCAAGAAAGGTATGTCATTTGCCTTCTATTTATTTTGCTCGGCATGTTCACATGAAAATATGTTGATCTCTTATTGATATAATTTGAATACGGGCAATGCAGGTGCAGTAGCAAAAGCAGGTGCAGGAGCAAAAGTAGTGATGGAATCAAACTTAACTGATACTGTTGCTTCATCGCACAAGAAATCTTTCATCAGCCGCTACAGATACGCCTGGCCAGCCTTGCTAGCTGTAAATCTCGTAGTAGGCGGTGAGTTTCTTGGCGTGTTCTTTTAATTCTTTTCTTAGAGGTTGTTTTTACATTCCGATTAAAATAAGGGACTAAACCTTGTTATTTGAATCGGTTATAAGCCGTGCGTTTCAAATCTTGGTTTTCATTAAATGTTTTCTTGTCCGATTTACTTTTCTTTTTAAGGAAGTGTGGACTAAGCTTGTTCAATTTGAAAAAAATAAACCAAAAAATCTCTAGTATATATTTGGTGAGGTTATGAGTGGAAGTTCATACAAGAATGGGACGGAGCGCATTTTTTAACTGCATTCTTATTTGCACATTTCCATCACGGGGTATTCTCTGGCCACATCCTTTGACTGCATTTAGCATGGGATAAACTTAGGCCACATTCTGAAGATTGCATTCGAGTATGTAGTATGCTTTGGTTATAGTTTTTTAACGCTGCCTTATAGAATAAGGTATGCTTTAGCTACATTCTTAATGGTGCTTTATACTTCATAGTATCGGGTATTTTTCGTCCACGTTGCAATATGGGTTATGCTCTGGCTTCACTTTTAAGGCCATCTTGTAGTATGTTGTACACCTCGACCACATTGTATCTGGTATGGGTCATGCTTCAACCGCATTCTTGAGGCCTGCTTCTTGTATGGGGTATGCTTTGGCTGCATTCTAGTATGGTTCATCCTTTGGCGACAATCTTAAGCCTGCACTCTAGCATAGCATATGTTTTGATCTCATTCTTAATATTTTAGTTGAAGGTTCTTAGAGTGTGTTCGTCATAAGAAAATCACGTTGTTTGTTTGCTCTAGATATGGAATGCCTTATTGTGATTAGAGAGGGATTTGGATCTGGAGTAACACCCTTCCTACAGCATCACAGTGCAACTTCAATTGAATTGCTAGATATTCTCAAGACAGCCGTAACATGAATTTTCAGTATATATATATGGTGAGTAATGCCTTCGTGTTTAGCTTTAACTTCTGGAAAATAGTACAAACATAAACTATACAAGTTAAGATTCTTGAGAAATCTGTGAAAATAGTAAACTCACAGTAATTACTTAACTTGCCCGTTCATTAAGGTCTGCCACTAAAGGTGAATATCTTTAATTTGTAAGTATTCTTCAACGCTGAAAAGAATGACAAGCATTCAAGACGACAAGAATTCTCCAACCCCAATAAAACTGACGAGTCTTGAATTCCTAATAAGATTGTTAAGCCAAGAATAGCATGCGAAGTTAGTGGAAGATTCAATGTGAAATTCAATAAATGTGTGTAATGTCCCTTTCTAGAACATTTCTGATTTTTGCCCTAATACTATAATTCCTATTTAAGATGAAAATTGCATTATATTTATAAATATAACTGTATAAAAATTGATGGAATTTTATTATAATAATCAACTTATAATTCTATCAATAATTTTGAAAAGAGAACTTGTCTTGGTTTTCGGCAATAATTCTCCTTCAAACTGTGATGATAATGGTGTTGTCAATTGTTATGAATTTTTCATAATATTCAGATTGCTAAGTCATGACATATTTCTAAAAATCAATCATACTTGAACTCTTTGGAAATGCTTTCAAATCTGCTGAAGTCTTTGACACACTTCTGAAAATCAATCATACTTGAACTTTTTGGAAATGCTTTCAAATCTTCTGAAGTCTTTGCTGAATTCTCTGCCGAGTCTTTGATTTCCATCATGCTGTTACCTATACCGTTCTATGCCATACCATCTCTTTCCTGAAAACCAATCATATTTTAACTCTTTGGAAATGCTTTCAAATCTGCTGAAGTCTTTGCTGAAGTCTCTGCTAAGTCTTTGATTTCCATCATGCTGTTACCTATACAGTTCTAACTTCTATGGCATTATCATGTCTTTCTGGTTCTTTCGTGAGCACAGTCATTGGACAAACTTATGCATGATTTCTTTCATTTGTTTCAAAGGGGTTGTAATGATTTCATCGATTGATAATGCACTTTGGGGCCTTAAATTATCATCTGTTTGATGGCTAGAAGAGGAGCCCGTTATTGATTATACTATACAAGGTGATGAAAGTAATTGAAAAACCACTATTGTGAATTGAAATATAGTTGGCTGCAGCTTTAAATCCTGGGTAGAAAACCTAGATCTGAAATTTGACGTATTAGTAGTTCTAGAATTTTGCTGATATTTACCTTATACTTTAAAATATAAACCAAACTAAAATAAAATATTTCTAAACCTTATGCTGTACGACAGAGAATGATACCATTAAATTGGAAAATCTGAAAAACTGCAAAAGCTTAACTCCAGAATTGATTTCTATAAAAATTTAGAAAGAGAGCAGAATGTTAATATTATTGTAAAATACATAGAAAAGGATTTATCTGAGAGGATTTGGTTTAAGGCTCAGACTGAAGTTAAGACAGTATGGACGCTCTCTTGGCCCTATAAAGCCTACAAACTTGTGCACAAGAACCTGCTTTGACAAATCATCGTCTACTCCACTCTTGAAGAGTCTATGTATAATCAATAATGTTTTCCTCACTTTAACTCTTCTGTCTTTTGCATGTGTTATAAATAGTTTACTTACAAAAAGTATCTCCAATAAACCAAAAAGCGAACAGACCCACAAGCCTGGGCTTCACTGATTAACAAAAGACAAAATTTCAAAAATAGATTTTTTTTTATCTATATAGATGTCTCGTGAGACCCACAAGGTATTTTGATCCATAAAGATCAGGAAGATGGAATAGAAATAGTCATTTGAACCCAGAAAGCAAGAGTATGAACATGGAAATTAACTTCAGAGACAAAATAGGTAGTTTTTGTACTCTAGTGAAATCTGGTTTGTGTAGGTGGCAAAATTGTAATCACTGCGGCAAATTTGTCATACACCACAGCAAAAACATATTTGCCTGGCTTTCTGAAGAAGCGAATTCATCACTGTCAGAGTAGTCTGTGAGATCTCGATTGAACAGGCAATTTCTCAACTTCCAGAATGGAAGAGGTGTCTCCTTGGGTCCGGAAAAACATGTCATCGTCTTTAGAAAAACTTAAATAGGGTTGGGAGTATGTCTTAAGGCATGAGAGGATTGTTTGAGTATTGTAGTGAGAAGGATTGGAAGTAAGTTTCAGATGTTCATAGTTCAGTGGATATGGGCAAAGGAGTAAAGCGCTACTACTGCTGCACCCTCTTGCTGTACTCCTCCTAGATTAATTCCATTTGGTAGTAGGGATTTGCCACTACCAAAAGTTGGTTTTTTGCCTCACAGGATACATTTCTGGTGTTGTGTGATACGGTTCCATTTCCATTTTTTAAAGCTATTTTTTCTGATTATACTCACAATATTCATACCTCTTAAAGTATCGCATATGTTTATGCAAATAGAAAGATAGAATTTGAATTGCGATTTTTGAAATACTCAAATTTCAAGGTTTTATGGAGCAAATTTGGTATTGGTGCAATTTGATCATTGTGGAATTGTGGAGTTTTAACTTTTTGTGCATATGATAGTAACAACAAGAGCACAAAAAGACCAAATGGAGGAGTTGAATGCAGAAGTGATTGTAGTGGTGAGTCAAATGAAGGGAATAACAAAAAACCAACAGTGGTTGGTCCAACAACAGGAGCATATGTCAAGGCAATGATCAAAAATGACATAAGAACAATCATCTTTTGGAGACTTGGTAAAATCCTTGCCAAGAAATTTTGTATTGGGTAAGAAGATGAAAAAAGTAGAAATGCAGAAGACATTCTGAAAGAACAATATGAAATTAAGAAGTAAAAAAGTTCAGGTCCATTTAAAGCAGAAATAAGAACTTTTGATGGATAAATAAATGCTGAGAAGTTAGATTCATGGATCAAGCAATTAGAAGTGTATTTTAGTGTTCATACAGTAGATGGGGCACAAAGAATTTCCTTTTTATGCCTCAAAATGGAACAGTACTTTTGTACGGTGGGTGCACAATAGTGTAAATTGTGTTTTAAAAAAAATCCTATAGTACACAGTTGGGATGAGTTCATATAATTAATTCATAGTAGTTTTCATCCATTTGTGATAAAACAAATTAGTAAATAAAATGGTTGTATTACAGACAACAAATTGGGCAAATTTCCCGTTCAAGGGATATCATATAGTAGGGAAGATAAGAGTCATGAGATAGATGTAGAACAAGATTGTTTGGTAGCTTCAAAATCTAGAAATAATAAATGGTAGCCTTGACAGTGCAAATTTATGCAGAAGCATCCAATGCCCCTATTTTGGGTTTGAAGCACCTAGTGTTTAAATATGTCTTTTTTGAGATTTTGGCTTGATTTTTAGTATGTTATTCCTAGTAGATAAATTTTGATACACACGGTTTCCTATAGATGAAGGTGGGAACTCTTGATGTTCAAGTTTTCAGAGCAATTGGAAAATGTTTGCATGGTCAAATTAAACATGGAAAAGGAGTCTGTCAATAGTTTTCAATGCAATTTTGTAAATGGCATTTGGGTACATTTTGAACACTTAAATCATATTGAAGGTTGTTGAATTATAAATTTGGGAAGTTTAATGGTTTAAATGTTTTGGAAGACGTTGTTTTAATTGTTGCTCGCTTATTTATCTATTTTTTTTCACCAATCTGGGGATGGCAATAATCCAATGCCAGGCAAGTGAGTAGTCATTTAATGCTTCATGTGCTCTAATTTGAATTTCCAATGCCCCCTATTTTGGGTGATGTTCAGTCCCAGGTGCCTGGAAGTTGCAGGAGTGGAGTGGTGTTCAGATTTGCAATTTTTGGGAAGAGTTACAGTTCTTTCCTGCCACTTGCAAGAGGTGTGGTTAGGAGATTTCCAATGCCCAAAATAAGGAGGGTAAAATAAATAAAATTGTATATTTTAAAAAACCTGTTGGATGCATAGGAAAGAGCAGGGACAGAGGAAGCTGAAAGTGGAGAAGTTGAAAATCATGAAGAAGAATACAAAAGAAAAGATTCTAGTCCCCAAGTTGTGTGATTTCAGTGGAAGGAAATGCTTGTAGATGGAGGTGTAATGCTGATTTGAAGGTGTTATGTTCAGATTTGCAATGGGCTTCCTAAAGTTGTGAATATGTTGGAGACAATATATAGTTTGAGGAAGCTAGTTTTGGATTTCATGTTTCCCGTAGCTTGTCGCAGATTGTAAAGATTCTGGGTTTGTTCCAATTCAATAAAAGTTGTTGGTTGTTCTGCAAGAAATTTGATATTTTTTTGTTTAATTTTATTAAAGTGTTGAAGTTGCTTGCAATAGATTTTAAAATGATTAAGAGTTGTTCTACAGCTGCAACAATTGACACCCATTGAGGGTTCTCAATTGTTGATCTGCAGCACAAATAAACGTTTTGATGGTACCTAGAAGGAAATTTAGGGGAAGCAGGTGCTGGTTTCATCCTTTGAGATATGCTACGCAATTTGAAATGCTATCTTGATGTTTGGGGAAAAGACAAATAATGGCACTCAATGGGAGGCCCTTTTGGGAGGATTGAAGGCAGTATATGTTGCAGGTTGTTGTAAGATAGAGGTGGAGGGTGACTCTTAAATTGTAATTGAGGCTGTTAACAAGAAATATTGCCCCAATTGGAATCTCAAAGCCTAATTATAGGGAGTCCTTTCTTTACTAGATAAACTCACATATATCAACTTTGTTCATGCATATAGAGAGCAAAATGTGGCCGTGAGTATAATTTTCACATTGCCTCTCTTGTTCATGATTCCTTTGGCTACAGTAGGACAAATAGTGGCTGTATGATTTTCTTGATGGCATTGGCAAGCAGTACTATTGGTATTTGGTATATGTTCTTTGTTCTTTGCTTTGGGGCTATTACTTTTTATTTTCGTGCGAGGACTAAGAGAATGGAGAGCTTTGCACATGATAGGGACCAAAGGCATGAGAGAATGTTTCAGACTATTGCCTCATTTTTTTTTTAAATTGCAGCTCGAAGGGTCTACTAAAGTGGTAAAAGCAGCATTAAGGGTTGATGTCTTGTGCAACAATGGTGCTAAATTTCAAGAGAGTGGTTAAAGACGTAGAGGTAAGAAATAGCCTTGTTGATTTGCTTCTTCCTTTTTGTTGAGACATGGACCAGCTAGGACTTGAACCTAGGACCTTCCATACACTGCTGGAGTGCTCTACCACTGAGCTACTGGCCCCTCTTGGACCAGTCCATCATCGGTCCGGGTGTGGCTTATTTCCAACACCAACACTCCCCCTTAAGCCACACCTCTCGTGTGCTTGGGGCTCCTAGCCTGGACCCGGCTCTGATACCATGTTGAGACATGGACTAGCTAGGACTCGAACCTAGGACCTTCCATACACTGCTGGAGTGCTCTACCATTGAGCTACTGGCCCCTCTTGGACCAGTCCATCGTCGGTCCGGGTGTGGCTTATTTCCAACACCAACACTTTCGATATCGAGGCAGAGGATAATATGGAGGAATTTATCTTGTCACCCTAGGCTAGGGGGAGGATGGAGAAATTGCTTGTTGGTATGATAATATTGACCATAGTCAGTTGAACTCGAGGGTTTTGGCAGTGATGGGGAGTGTGTATGTGGCATGTGCTTTGGATGCTTTTTGCAAGGACATTAGTATAGTCATAAAAAGATATGGTTGTGTCTCATCATCGGGGGGACATTGGAAGTGGTTAGTGAGTACCAATGCTTGTTTTGGACAGTAATAAGCTTGTAAGGGCTCTTAGGCATGTTGAGATATTGAAAGGAATTAAATTCCATGGTGTAGAGAAAGTGGTTGGTCCTCAAGTGCTTCTGGTGAAGTTGGTAAATGTTTGTGGTATGGTGGTCTTCACATGAGGTTTTAAACATTGAAAGACTTTTACTAAGTGTAGGAATGGTGAGATGGGGATAACAAAACATGATTAAGTGGTTTGTTCTTTGTGTTGGGTTTATGGCTGTTTTTGTTTGGTTGGTTGGAAGGCCTATGCATACTTTTCTTTTGTAGCCTATAGTTATATTGCCACTTTTAGCTTGCGTAGGGTTTTGTTATGATTGTACATGTATTTGTAGTGCTATACTTAGGATATTGTTTAGGTTGTAAAGCTAATGTATTTTTCTTCCCGTGCTTGCATTGGCTGTTGATGCTTTGCTTTATGTGTTTTTTCTATTGATCGTAGGAATGGCATGGACTTGGATGAGGAGGATGTGTTCACAAAGTATCTTAGAGGGATTGATTCTAACAATTGAAAGAGGGTGGTTACTTACAATCGAAATGACTTGGTTGAAGTATGTGACCAAGCTTACTGCATGGAGGAGAAGAAAAGGTATGAAGTTAGTCTTCCAAACAAAAGGCCAAGAATTATAAAGTTAACCAGAAAGTAAAGAAAGTTAACACTACTGTACAAAGGAAAAAGAGTAAGACAGATTCATTGTAAGATTGTGTGATGTCTCCACCCAAATTGTAAATCTCTAGAACCAAACAAGTAAAAGAAAGCTCTTTGTATTATCTTTATAGATGATACAAGACATGAACAGGCCATTACAAAGACAAGGAAAGAGCAGTGATTCATTGTGAATGAAGAGCAGCATGTAAGCCCTGAAAATAGTCTTATTCATTGCAGTGATGTGATTCTCTGTTGGTAGCAATATGATTTGCAAGATGAGCAATTGAAAAGAGATTATGAAGTTAGCAATGTATATGATAAAAAGCAGCGAACCATCATTACATCACTTGGATGGTGTCATTACATAATACGCTTGAGGAAGGCAGTGATCTATCATAGAACAGATATGATTAATACTTACACTAATACAAGTTGGTAATTAATAATCAGCAAAGGATTAAGGGTGCTACCTTGGATAATCCCTAACCAAGAAAGAAGACTATAAACAATGGTTAGTTAAATGATTAGCTACATGAAGAGGTGAGAATAGCTAGAGACGTGTTGGTTCGATGCAACTCATCATTACATATTAAGAGAAGTCCTTCATTTCTCCAAAGGGGTGGTGGGGGGAGGTTGTGGGGGGGTGGTTGAGGGCATTCAGATCGATTTATTCACCTTATAGACTTAAGTGCTCTAAGAGCCTTATAGCAGCCAAGTAGAGTGGAATTTATCCACCATTAGCAAGAAACAAGATTGCAGGTGCATATTGAATTATTCAGAGATGGCATCATCCCAATAACATTGTACAAGCAAAAAGAATACATAGCAGATACAGCGATACCTAACCTCAGATCAGCCCTCATATGAAGCCATTGTTTGAATCAGAATTGAATCATCACAAACAAAAGATTGACAAGATCAGGAACAGCGATGATAATATTCATTGCAGGCCAATTGGAATTATAATTCAATCAATTCATATAGGAACCACCAATATATCAGAATTCAGGAAAGCAGATCCACTCTTAATACATCAACGATCAGGCACATTGATCATATGGAAAGAAATGAATCATTAAGTGGAGAAATAAGGGAGAAGAAATCGCAGGTCTAATCCCAGCCATTGCAAAAAGAACAAGGAATCTGCCAACCATTATTAATATGGGTATGCTGTATCAGTCAATACATCTCTGCTGTCATATTAGTAATATATATTGAAAATGCATTACTCTATTTACAGCATTCCATTATATTCCTATCATAGCTTCTCAATGGGTATAATGTGCTTAGGAAAGACTGTACTTATCATGTTAGAATCAATCATACTTTATTGGGAAGTACTCATAATGAAATATGAATAATTTATCTAAGTTATGCATCAGTTATTATAAATATAAAATATGCTTCTTTAGATAATATTCAGATATGTTTGCATCATTAGTAATACACCCTTGTGGAGGTAGGGTATGGAATGTAATGAGGGGGTAACGAGGGGCTCGTAAATAGGCCATTCTAGGACGACCAAAGTGGCATCTAGAGCTTGGATGGCCCTTACATGAAGGAGTTAAGGAACCCGGTCACATTCTCTACCCATTCCCTGCAAGACATAATGACATGGGAGAAGCGAACTTGATAGGCAAGCAAGTGTGAGCCGCCAAGTGAAGCAAGAAGGTTGTAGAAGGCAACCTCTCTTGGGCTTGGTGTAGATTTGGCTCCAAGCAAACCTTCATGTCTCTTTCTCTCCAACTCTTATGTATTATAATTTTAGTGCTTTGTCTAACCCTAACAATAAGATGAATATGTATATGTATTTGTTCTTATGCTTTATGTGCAGGATCTACATGCAGGGGTTCAATTTGTTAGCAAGTTGTTGATTAGTATGTTGAAACCCTAACCCCAATTTGTGTAATTCATGTTTTTAGGTGAAAGTGCAATTTGGGAAGGAGACGTTACAATTGTTGATCAGGTTGAAAGCATTGAAATATTGAGAGGGGGTTGGGGGGGGGTGAATCAATTTTCCCACAGATCTAAAAATTTTCTTCACAACTAAAACTCTCTAGAGAAATATCAAACAAATTTGACTAATGTAAAACAGTTAATGCAGAATAAACACAAAGAACACAACCACAAGATAAACAACGGATTTTATACGTGGAAAACCCAAATAGGAAAAACCATGGAGAGTGTTAACTCTCAGGAAAATATAACTAGTTATATTTGTGTTTACAAAAAGGGGTGGCTCACTGCCAGATTACAAAAGCGGCTCATTACCGGACTGCTCACTGCAGACACACAAGAAAAAATGGCTAATTGCTGGAATGCTCATTGCAATTGAAAAGGTTGAACTGAAAGGGATTGCATCTCCAAATGCATGGGATCGGTTCTAAAGTTAAGCTCAGATTACAAATATCAAACTCCACAGTAGATCCGATTAGAGATCTCTGTACAACTATCCTGTAGTAGGTCCGGTAAAGGACTTTTGCACCACTGCAACACTGTCTGCCTTTGTTGTCCACAACTCACACTTCACGCACTGCTATCTTCGCTGCTAACTCTCTTTCACACATCTCACACCTTCATTCCCTTTGTGTAGTCATCATGCTACTATATATATATATATATACCGAAGTACACATAAAAAATAGTGTGTCGACTATCCCCAACACGTTATCAATATGTTCATGTTGGCCTTCGCAAGACTTCTACACGCTTCCTTTACATACTTCAATTGCCAATGCATATACTGAGATTATCGGAATGGGGTAGGGTCATCTGGACCCAAGAATACTGACCCACTGTTACAAGATCAAGCTCAATATCTCCAAAATGTAGACTCCACATGTACCAAGAGGAGCGCAACACAAAGCTCAAAGAGATGCTACTGATATTGACCAAAACAGCTAATACTGGGATTCATAACTGATATCGAGTTCAAAGAGAACACAAAGTGCACTCAAAAAATCTGGAACAAGAATCATCCAGAGATATCCACAACACATATAATATCTGATAGCAACATCTGAACTGCACATACTGACTGTGTACAACTTGCATACCAGATCCACAACATCCACAATGTCTAGACTAATATCCAGACCACATACACTGTCCGGTTCAAACCGGATAGCTGGTTTGACATCAATGACAACAATATTCACACAAGTCTAACAACAATTGGTATCAGAGCATAATCCTGCCATCTTGCGAGACAAACTATGTAACCGCTATACAACTAGGGTTAACTATTCACCCCCTTGCAATTAAATCAAAGATCAACAAACAATTACCATTCAGAGATCAATCATGCGTCATAGTCAAAAATCTCAAAATAAAAAACAAACGACCATTTATTGACAACACAGAAAAATGTTAGATTTTAGTAATCAGATTTGCAATTGCTTAACATATAGGTGCAGAAGTAGATAATGTACAGTAACAGAAATAAAGCACATAAATAGAGATGCACACAACACAAGACTACCCTGGGAAAACCTCCCCCTTGGAGGAAAAACCCAGCAACAACAGATCTTCAGATCTGATTATAATAGACAAAAATTATAGTTACAAGTCTGACCCAGCTAAGGCACAATAGCAGCAAATGACAATAGATAGAAACTGACTTATCTCAGCCCTTCGGATGCAAGGAAATCACAAGACAATGAATTCGTTTTCCTTTGATGATGGTTCACTATGCTTCTATGATGATATGTTGCGCTGCCCATCAATGATGTTCACTGTCTTCATACAATAGATGCACAGCAGATGGATTTCACCCAGCAGATGTAATTCGCACCATACAATGACAATTCGCTGACTCCTAATTGAGTTTGCAGACCTTCAAGGATAATTTGCACATCTGGAGATTTCGCACCTAGAGCAGATCTGAATCGCACTTTTGGAGCAGAGGTATTTTGTGAACTTGCTTGAATAGTTTCCTTCCAAAATGAATCTGTATTTATACAAGGTAGAGGGAATGCATATAGGGTCAGCCCAATACATTTTGGTGCCTAAACTCACTTTAATTCACATGCCACATAATGAGGATGGGTCCACACGTTTGGTAAATAGGTCCATGCGTTTTGAACATTATATGTTAGGAATATAAGGGAAGTAGGGCCCAGCCCTATAATGATCCGAACAACATTGGAATAGGGCCCAGCCCTATTTGTTTTACATATTAGATTGAGATAGGGCCCAACCCTATTTAATCCTAATGGATTCGAATGTTGCCTTTGGCAATTCGAATCCATTATAAATATTTTCCAAACTAGTTACAAAACAACAAAAAACACATCATAGTCTCAGGTTTTTACTAAAACGTAGAAATTACTTGTACATAAATCGCAAAAGATTGTTAAAGAATCAAGCATTTCTTCATCGCTTTCATGACTTCTTAAATGGTGTCAACAACTTTGCAACAGAACAACTAAAGATTAGCAATGTTTGAGCTATGAACAGCCCTGTCACAATCTTTTAATTTAGCATTCCGTCCATAAATGTAAATATATTAAATAAATATGCATCGGCCATATTGTGCTTCTTGCCTTAAGTGTATACTTTATGCTTTAAGTGTATTCACATGCCTTAGGTATATTTCTCTCAAATGTATGTATATGTACCTCATAGTTTGCGGATATTTATGTGTTTGCTATATGTTTGATGTGTCTTCAGCATGATTGCTCCATTTTATGTTTTATACCTGTACTTTCCTCGTGCGTGCTTTGTATTATATGTATGTAATGTGATTGCTCCATGCATGCTTCACATCATGATCGATGTGCTTTCAACGTGTTTATTTCGTGTGCATTCTATATGACTCTCTCAAATGCTTCATAAGCTAAGCTTAATTACTTCAGGACTAATGTTTTCAGAGTGTGGACTCCATGTGCATTCTCTAACTGCCTATATGCCTTTTGATTCACATGCGATTGCTTCTTGTCTAAAGCAGCTACAACATGTCAGCACGTATGTGTGTGTTATACCTAAGTGTCTTTCTCGTAACTTGAGTGAATTCACGTGTATGCTTCATACTTTATGTGCTTCATAACTTAAGTGAAATCACGCTTTGTGCATTCATATATATACTTTATGCGTTACATATATATATACGTGTATGCTCCATACTTTATGTGCTTCATAACTTAAGTGAAATCACGCTTTGTGCATTCATATATATACTTCATGTGTGCTTAATTACTTCAGGACTAATGTTTTCAGAGTGTGGACTCCATGTGCATTCTCTAAATGCCTATATGCCTTTTGATTCACATGCAATTGCTTCTTGTCTAAAGCAGCTACAACATGTCAGCACGTGTGTGTGTGTTATACCTAAGTGTCTTTCTCGTAACTTAAGTGAATTCACGTGTATGCTCCATACTTTATGTGCTTCATAACTTAAGTGAAATCACGCTTTGTGCATTCATATATATACTTCATGCGTTACATATATTCATGTGTATGATTCGTGCCTTAAGTGTATTCATGTGTATACTTCATATGTCTTGATGTATTCATAAGTATGATTCATGCCTTATGTGTATTCATGTACTTTACACCCCATGAGTATTCGGGTGCGTACTTCATACTCTACATGCATTTAGGTGTATGACTCATATTACGTATTTGATTACTTATGGACAAGGTTACTAGGAGACGGGGGTACTTGGGAACTCCGAAGACTGGTACCGGTATTGGTACGACAAATTGTCAAAAATAGGAGACGGGGGGTACTTGGAGATGCCAATTTTTTTAAAATATAATTTAATAATTTCCAAAATATATCATGATAGAGAACTTTGAAAACAAGAACAGTGGTAAAGTTTAACATTAACTTTAAAATTGAACAAAAATTGAAATTAAAACTGCTTATATTGCTGATATTATAGCCAGTCTAAATTGTTTAGTGGAAGTAAGGTAATATAGATGTTGAGCACACTCAATATTGTTAGCTAAATAGTAAAGGCAATTTCTCTTTAGACTATTACAATGATAAGAAACCAATCCTGTCAAAAAGTCTACAATGTCAATAGTATTAGAATATTTAATTATATTTTAGTCACCTATATTTAGTTCCTTGTTTAATGGTCATTTAGTTTTTTAGTTAATTAGCTTTTAAGCTTTATTTAGCATTTAGCTTTTTCTTTTTAGTTAATTAGCTTTTAAGCTTTATTTAGCGTTTAGCTTTTTAGTAGTTCACTTTAAACGACTTGTTCTTAATTTAGAACGTCGTCCTTGTAATCTCTTTATATACGCTTGTATAATGTTGAATAGATTATCCGATTATTGAATCATTCATTCAATTTATTTTTCATGGTATCAGAGCGGGTCAATGGGATTCTTTAAAGTTTGGCGAATTATTTAATAAAAATTCATGCCCTTCTTTCTAGAATATTTTCCAAATTTTGTTTTATTGTTTTTTAATAAAAAAACAATTTTGCTTTTTAGAAGGCTTTTTGAGGGTTTTTGGTTCGTGGGCGAATTCCTTAACTGGGCAGCAATTTATGTTTTTTTTAGCGTTCTGGAGATTTTTGGGCCTGCAACCTGGAGTTTTTTTTGCAGATTGAAAATTTTCCTAGGGTTTCTGCAATTTTTGACTAGGGTTTTGACCCTTCAGTTCAAGTCGAAATTTTATTTTGCTTGCAGATTCTTGGTGAGTTTTTCGAGACTTCAACTTGGTCTCAGATTTTTCTGGGTGCCTCGTTTTCCGCACCTCAAATTTTGTGCCAGCAAATTTGCCTTGGAATTTAAAAACAGTTCACAATTTGTGCTATTCCTGTGAACGTTGGGATTTTTGCTTTTTTTTGGGCACCATTTATGCTGTTTTAAGTGTGCAGAAAATTTTAATTTTTGGGTTTCTTCCAAACCTTGGAATTCGTGCCAGAATTCTTTTCCAGGGTTTCAGTTTTTTCAGCGGCTTCTATTCTGATTTTTGAATCAGATTCTTTTGTCTCATGCTTTCACTAGGTTGACCTCGTTCAACCTCCATTTTTGTGATGGCATCTTTGACCAACATCATGTTGGAACACAGTCAGAAGTTCAACAGCTACCACAACACCTAGAAACAGTGCATGTTCACGATATCTGAATATCGTTGCCTTGATCAGATTGATTTAGGCCAGACCTCGTCTTACAGGTCCCAGGGTTTTCATGATTTTTTCCTGAAAAATTGTCTGTCGGTTTTCTGATTTTTTCCACAAAAAATCATGGGAGGGTTTTCACGATTTTTCCCTCAAAAATTGTTCATGGGGTTTATAATTTTTCCTTAAAAATTATTTCATCTGTAATCCGCGATATTCGCGTAAGATTTTATTTATCTGGGTTTTACCCTTTTTTTCCACAAAAATGATGATTTGTAACCTCAGATTTCTTGGTTTTTTGATTTTCTCCTCAAAATCGTAAATTCTCTTTTCGAGGGTTCCTATTTCAGGGTTTGACGGTTTTTTCCTCAAAATCATGCTTGGTTGCAGTTAGTTTGGGTCGCACCTGCCAGGGCGAACATCTACAACTGTGGTATCTTGCAGTCAGTTTTGGAGTTGATACTCTTCTGCAAAAGGGTTTGCCGATTTTCCTCAAAATCATGGTTTTAGTTTTCAGTTTGGTTACCCAACGTTAGGTTGAATGGATTCTGGTATTCTTGGTCATTAACACTTTTCAGATCCAGGGAGGGTCTCCACTGCAATAGAGTGTTCCTTTCATTTGTGATCAAAAGACTTGCAGTGTCTTTTGTAGGGTAGTTAGTAGATAGAATGACCATTAAGGGAGGGTATTAGAATATTTAATTATATTTTAGTCACCTATATTTAGTTCCTTGTTTAATGGTCATTTAGTTTTTTAGTTAATTAGCTTTTAAGCTTTATTTAGCATTTAGCTTTTCTTTTTAGTTAATTAGCTTTTAAGCTTTATTTAGCATTTAGCTTTTTAGTAGTTCACTTTAAATGACTTGTTCTTAATTTAGAACGTCGTCCTTGTAATCTCTTTATATACGCTTGTATATTGTTGAATAGATTATCCGATTATTGAATCATTCATTCAATTTATTTTTCAAATAGATCCGACCACTATAACTTTGCATCGATTTTTGTCTTCTTGTAAAACATTTTCCTTATTAGTCATTTCCCTACGACTTTGCTTTGTTACAAGCTTATCTTATTTATTTGCTTTATTTTTTGTGCCTTTTTACTGCATTTTGCTCTAAGTTTTCTAGGAGGAGACGTCAATTTTTGGTTGGGAGACTTTGGAGACGGCAGCCAAAAGCATCCAATGCGTTAAGAAATTTCCAGAGATATCTCCAGTATTGGTACGTGTCTCCTGGGGTAGGAGACGGGTCTCCTGGTAACTATGCTTATGGATGTATGTGCCCTTGATGTTTGATGTGCGTCTAAACAAGTTTATCTCATGAGTGTTTTATGAGTATTTAAAATGTTTCAAAAGCTGTATCCTTGCATTCACATCAAATAGGGGTGCATGTTTTAGAAGACACTTCTGTCCCCAAATAAAATGTAATTTCCCCTAATGGGACCCTCTTATATTCTGATTCATTAATCTCTGCCGTGTATGCTTCTTCCTTTCTTTTCCATAATCCCCATGCATAGCACCAAGGGCAAGGATGCTAATGTTTGTAACTTAATAACAGTGCTGATCTGATTTGATCGATGGCCTTCCCTTTATATCTCAATGTGAGGGAGAGGTCACACCACTTCATCATGTATGCCCTTTGGCAAGAGACACCCTTTCCACCATTAGCACCCTTTGAAAGAGTGCAACTTTTCATTATTTCTGCCCTTTGAAAGGGACACAACCCTTCATAATCGGATCTGCACCTCTTATTTAAATTAGATCTACACTTCTGATTTCCAAATTATCTCCATCTCAAATGAGTTTCTCTTCTCCCTGTTATATCTCATTGTTGAGGGAGTCACAACTTTTCCTTCCATGTCTTTTGACCATTTATTAACTTAATGTAATTTAATTAATTATATTTAATTATATTCTTTTATATTTTGATTTAAGTTTTAATATTTTAATTTTATTATTATTTATTATTAAATTATATTTCAAAGTGGGGGCATTACATAAAATAGGAAATTCTTGTTAATTTTAGTGATCAGATTAACATTAAACATAGAGACAAAATACACACACATAACACACATATACCCTGGGAAAACCTCCCTCTTGGAGAGAAAACCTCCCTCTTGGAGGAAAAACCCAACAACAATGTTAAGATCTTATTTATTAATATCAGCAATTGATCAAATACAATTCGCCCTTCTAGGGCAAAGGCAAAATTGACTTATCTGACTTGTAACTTCTGATCTGAACTTGGAATATCCTTCAATCACCAGTAGGGCAGATTCTAGGGTAGATTCAGTAGATGAAGTACACTCAAAACTTGATACTATGAGTAGAGATGATGTTACCAGAGACTCAGATGAAGATTGCAGGCCTCCAAGGTGTGATCGCTGGTCTTTAATGTGTATTCGCTGATGTCCAAAACAAGTTCGTTGATGCCTAAGGCAAGTTCGCTGATATTGCAGAGATATTCACCGATGAAGAGATGATTGCTTGAGTGATTGTGACAAGGCATCACTATGCCTTGTATTTATACATGGTTACATTACCTTATAGGCTAGGTCGGCTAAATACACTTGCTGCCAAAAATACAAATAATGATTTATTTTTTGCAAGTTACATGTTGTTTGCTCAACCGCTCAATTTGGGTCCTGCCTTAAACCACGTTACACATTGATTATACGCCCAAATAGGGCCAACCTCATATGATTTACAAGTTACAAATGGGTCCAGCTTATACGCCGAATTTCTAAGGCCAATGGCCACTTAGAAATTCAAAAGCTAGGTCGGCCCAATCAAGGGATGCGACCTAGCTATATTTCAACACTCCCTCTTAGCTAGGGAGGATCCCTTGAATAATCAAGCCACATTGTGACTATCACCATGGCACTCCTAGAGGGTGATCTAAATACTTCATGGACTCTTTCCATGATATTCATCATGCATACCTGCAAAGGATGGATCCACCTTGCATTGCCCGCAAAGGGTGGAAGAGGTCTATCACCTCAAATCTTCTCCCAGAGAAGAATACAACACCACCTTGCATTGCCCGCAGAGGGTGGTTCTACCTTGCATTGCCTGTAGAGGGTGGTTCTACCATGCATTGCCCGCAGAGGGTGGTTCCACCTTGCATTGCTCGCAGAGGGTGGAAGATAGAACTTAGTTTATCGTGGAAGCTGAGACTCCCTCTCAGCCATAGCTATGTTCTCTACAACTCCAACTTTTTTTTTTTTTAAATTAATTTCCTAATCTAATTGTCCAGAGAGTCTTCGGCTTGGGTCTCGTGCCTCTGGGATTGCCCTTCATCCTTCTCGGTTTGCCTCGCCCGAGAGTCTCTTGCTTTGGTCTTGTGCCTTTTGAGTCGCCTGCCCGACCTCTCGAGCTTCCTTTCATCCTCTCGGGTCCCCCTTCGGACTCTCGGGTCCCCTACGCGCTTCTCGTGGTAGGGTTTCAATTTGGACCTGTTGATGGCAAGTCTATTTTCAATGGCCATCCGAAGACCTGGAACCATAAATTCTACAGGGACCACGGTCTCCTTCCCGTACACAAGAAGAAGAAGAAGAATACAGATTTTGAAGGTTGCGGCCTTCCACGCAGGGTTCCAATTGTTGCCGACACGAATGATCTTGGGATTATCTACGTCACCGAGGCTTGTCTCCTTCAATTTTACTTCTTGATACTTGATGGGTTCTTCCTTCGGGAACTGGTGTGCGGTGGTGTCACTCACACGACCATCTCCCTTCCAATATTCTTTGTATTCCGGCAGGTACACCTCCTTTGTTACTTGCTCTGGTTCCTCTACTTCGAGCCTATAGCTCTGGAACATTTCGTAATCCTCCATCTGCTAATGGAAGAGCTCGTTCAATGACCCCGTCTCATCCTCGGAGCGCTCTCCTAGTTTGAGAATCCCTTCGTCGTTGGGCTCCATGCAGCTCTGTCCTTCGTCCCTCCGGTCGCCTTCTCCTTCATCCTCTGATTCCGAAGATGATACTAGTTCCTCACTAACCAACTGCGTCCCAAGGTCTATGATAAACTTCCTTCCTCCATTTTCCATAGACAGAGTGTTCTTCTTCCAGTTGTGGGTGGCCTTGGCTGCCACCAGCCACCCTCTCCCTAAGATCGCATCATACCCTTTTTTCTTTAGTGGGATTACCACGAAGTCCAGTATGAAGGGTTGTGTCCCGATGGTAACTTGTTGGCCCATCAGTGTCCCGATGGGTTTGATTCCATGCTGATTTGCTTCCAGCAAATTGAATGTAGATGGCCACAACGTCGGCTTCCCCAGCTTCCACCAGGGTTCTTCTGGAAGAACATTCACTCCCGATCCACCATCGATGATGGTATCGGTTAGAATGGTGCCAAGGATACCCATCTCCACAATGGTCGGGTTCCTTCCAGTGTTAACTGCCAGTAGCTTGGGGTCTATTGCAGACCCCCCAAGAACATCTGTGCGGTAGTTGGTATTGGTGTGTGGTTGGGAGAGATTATTCAGCAACGTCGTTCGTAATCGAGGCATCGTCTAGAGGAGATCGTGTACCTTCACAGGCACCTCCAGTTTTAAAATTTGATTTGGTATAGCCTCCTTCGCCTCCGGTCGGCTGGAAGTACTCGGCGTACCCTTCGCCTTTGCCCTCTCTGGTATCTCTTTCTCAATTTCTTCTCGTGCTTCCCGTACTCTTCGCTTCTCCGTCTCCGGGTCTGGGCACGGGTTACGGCCCACACTTCCACTTCTTTGGTTTCCTTAGTATTGAGCAAGTTGACTCCGGACTTCGGGCAAGGGGCGTCTTCGTGGTCTCTCGGTCCGCACCATTTGCACAAATATTGTGTGGCCTCTTCCTTCGAGTAGTCTCAAGCGAAGTGCCCTTGCTGGCTGCACGCTCTGCATTGTATCATTGGTCGGCCTTTGGAGTCGTATTGGATCCGGCTCCTTGTATTGTTATTGTTGTTTCGTCCTCCCCACCGGTTATCTCGGTAGCCTCCCGATATTGCATTGTTGTTCGCCTGGGAGCTGCCGGTACCGCCCGATGTAGTTGGTTGTTATTGCGTAAGCAATACTTGTTGGTTTCATGTTTTCATGTTGTAGGGTAATTCCTTGGTGGCTGGCATATATCACAATAGGCCTTCTTTGGGCAGGAGCCTTTTGTGTGGCTGTTCGTCTTACATTTCGTGCACCAAAGCCCCCCTCCGTCGGTCTTGCTCGGACCTCCCTTCATAACCTTCAACTCTTTCATCATCCTCAGCATGTCCTTCTGCAGGGCTTGCACCTTTTTGTCGGACTCGCCATCGTTGCTGCTTCCCTCAGAAGAGTCATCATCCTCGGACGAGATATCCTTCTTTTTCTTCTTGGATGTCTTGGTCTCGCTCTCTAGATCCATCGCTCTATTATATGCATCTTCGTACGAGGTTGGTGGAACAATTTGCATCTTCTTTCAGAGGGAGTGTTACAGTCCCTCCATGAATCATCTCTTTTTCAACCCATCCGCTGGTTGACTCTCCATTTTCCCCAACAGTTCCTTGAGCCGCCAACTATAGGCTCGAACCGTCTCGTTCTTGTTCTGCTTTGTGCCATAGATTTCGGCTACTATTTCATTGTTGTCTTTGAGGAGGCGAAACTCTATCTCGAACTCCTTCTTTAGGTTGGGCAATGTGTTGACTTTGGCCTTATCCGTATCGGAGTACCAGTCGATGGCCACTCCCCTTAAGGTTGCTGGAAATTGTGTTACCCATTCGTCCTGGTCGGTAACACCGTTCGCTGACCATATGGTTTCGCAAGTGTGGCAATTGCGGACGGGATCTTCCTTCCTGTCGCCGTTGAACTTTGACAGCTTCTGTTTACTGGCCATTGATGGGGGTCGTGTCGCCTGTCGTGCACCTGCACCACTCCCACCCACGCCGGTGGTGTTTGTTGTTTGAGTGACTAGGGGTACGGTGGTTTGTACCCGCGTGCTTGGTGTGATGGGTTCGAAGAGGGGGTCTTGCTTGCCGTGTGCCTGTGCCTCCTCCGCACCTACAGTCGTATGGTTGCCCTCCCCTCCGTTCTCACCCTCGTCGTCTGTTTGCTCCCTTCGGTGGTCCTTCGTGCGTGGTGTAAGGGATAAATTCCTGAACTGATCTCGGGTCTCTTCGACTAGATTTCTTCGTAGCCTTGTTTCCTCCAAAAATTCTTCGTAGCTTCTCACCCTACGGTGTTCTGGCGACACGTAGAAATCTCCTTCGGCTTCTGCTCTTGCATCCTTTGTGACACCTCCTTGGTTCCCTTCGGCACCTCGTCCTTCGGCAAGTTGCCTTAGCCTCCGTCTACGTTCTACTTGTTCCAGAATCAGGGCTCTCTGTGCGGCCTCCCACTCCTCACTTTGTGCTTTCTTATTTCTATCCTTATTTAATAAGTTGTGCACTAATTCTCGTACATCTTCATAAATAGCAACAACACATAAAAAATAGAACACTTCTTTATTAATTCATCTCGTTGGATATAATTTATGTCAATAGTACGGCACCATTATTATAGTATAGAATGTTCTTTATTCCTCTTGGAGGTTTAGGGTTCAGTTTCCCCTTTGCCTCTCGCCATCACGCTTCGCTTCCCAGCGACGATTGTTTTCTTCGTACCGTCGAAGGACCTGTTGGCGTCGCTCCTCACGGGCAATCTCCTCCAGGCGGGTTCGCTGTGCCAGTGATGCCTATGCAAGCCATCGAGGGAGGTGGTTCATCAACCGATTCACTGTGGGGCTAACTTCCAGTGCGGTCTACACGACACTTGTTGGGACTTCAGCCTCCGTGGCCTCTCTTCAGACGTAGGTCTCGATGGTCGCTTGAAGTAGGATTGAGAATTCCCTCGATGCAGTGTCTTCTTCGTCGTAGAGCTCCGTTTGTGTGTTGTCAGCCTCTGGGTTAATCTCACCAACGGGTAGGCCCATTGTGTCCGTATGCCATCCGCTCCTTCCTTTCCCGAGTATGTCTAGGCAACAGCGCCAGATGTTTACTCCGTGGGGTGTGGTATTAATATTGCATATCAACAGTTAGATAATAACCATAGGATAGAATAGTAACCAGGAGCTCAGAGCAATTCTTCCATTAATGCCAAAATTTCTAGTACAATAATCATTCCTGCAACGAACAACTACCCTCGACGACACTAACATACTTAACCAACGTAGCTTAGCAAGTAGTACAAAGCCCATTTTACGACCAATAAAGCTTATCTCTGAAGTATTCAAACTTCACTCGAGTAAGAGGCTTGGTGAGAACATTTGCTATTTGCTCAACAGTGCTGATGTATTTTAGCTGAATGGCACCTCTCTGTACCATGTCTCTAACATAGTGATAATGAGTCTCCACATGTTTTGATCTATCATGAAACACAGGATTGATAAACATCTTTATACAACTCTGGTTATCACAATGAATGACTGTGGGTTCCCAAGGTTGTCCAAACAACCCAGCAAGAAGCTTGCGAAGCCACACTGCCTCCCTTGAAGCCACACTTGACGCAATTTATTCTGCTTCAGGAGTACTCAATGCAATTGAGGACTGTTTTCTGCGACCCCAAGAAATCACGACAGATCTCAAACTGAAACATACTCCTGAAGTTCTCTTTCTGTCAGTGACATTCCTTGCCCAATTAGAGTCAAAATAACCTTCCAAGGTGATGACAGTGTTAAGGGAGTACTTCAAGCCATAGCCAATTGTGCCACACAAATATCTCAAGATATGCTTGGCTGCAACAAGATGAACATGCTTAGGTTTGTTCATGAACTAGCTGAGAGCACTAACTGCATAACAGATGTCTGGTCTAGTGTTAATTAGATACATCAAGGATCCAATCATCTACCTGTACTCAGTTGGATCTACAAAATCAGAATTAGCATCAGATATACTTAACTTCGTCAAGTTCGTTTCCATAGGAGTAAACATGGGTTTGCAATCTAACATTCCAAATCTTTTCAAGATATCAATAATATATTTTCCTTGACTTAGAATGATTTCGTTAGGTCTTTGCCATACTTCTAGTCCTAGAAAGTAATGCATTAGGTCTAAATCTTTCATTTTCAAATTCTGAAGCTAATTGTTTCTTGCATCTAATGATGAGAGTCAAGACTATCTTCACCAGTTAGAAATAAATTATCCACATATAAAACCAAAACTAGCATTTCACCATCAAACACTTTGAAGTAAAGGTTAGGATTAGCATCATTCTTACAAAATCCTAAGCTTACCAAATATTTGTAGCTTACCAAATATTTGTCAATTCTTTCATACCAAGGACGAGGGGCCTGCTTAAGGCCATATAGTGCTTTCTTCATTCTGCAAACATGAGATTCTTTTTCATAAATCTCATAACTTTTCGGTTGTTCAATATAGACTTCTTCCTCAATGACACCATTTAAGAATGCAGTCTTTACATCCATTTGATGTAACTTCCAACCTTAAGCTGCAACAATCTAGCTATTATAGTTTCAATGGAAGTATATCTAGCAATATGAGCAAATGTTTCCTCATAATCTATGCCTTCCTTCTGAGAGAATCCACGAGCTACAAATCTAGCCTTATATTTTTCAATACTTCCATCAACAATATGTTTAATTTTGATCAACCATTTAGAGGATACAACAAACTTACCTTTGGGTCTAGGCACAATATCCCACACATCATTCTTGATGATAGACTCATATTCTTCATCCATAGCATTTTTCCATGCTTGTTGGTTCATAGCCTCTTTAACGCTAGAAAGTTTAGTCTCAATGATGTTGCACATCAATGCAACATAGTTGGAGAACTTTCAAGGTCTCCTACTTTCTCTGAAGGTGCCTTTGGGGGATGCAAACTTTTCAGCTTCTTGAATGGTGTTCCTTACCCAAATAGGTCTTTTCCCGCTCAATGTAATATCTCTTGGCCCATCAGTGGGATCGATGGGCTCAATCGAATCATTATGATCTGTAGGTTCTGAAGACTCCTGTAATATCCCAATTATCTTTTTTTTTTTTTTTAGGCCAATAACAATTCATCCACAACAAATAACCCGTTAAGGTGAGAGGAATAATCCAAACAACTGAAAGGGAACCCTTCCACCTTTTGTTCACTGAGAGCCCAAATTGGGAGGGTGAGAGCATACGGTGTTCCGGGGATCGTTAGCAACAATAATCAAACTGAAAATTACAATGCATGGGCGGCAAGCCAGCCCCTTCTGCTTATCCAGCAGGATAGAAACCAAACTCTTGGCAGTAGACCGACCAAGGGAAAAATTACAATAAATTGAAGTTCAATCACTCTACCGCGTATTTTAGCGGGAGGACATTACATTAAGCTATTCACTCTACCGCATATTTCAGCGGGAGGACCATTGTATTGAACTTATCACTCGACCACTTATTTAGCGGGAGGACTTATTACAAAAACTGAATTACAAAACTTAGAAGGCAGCAAGCCAGCCTCTTCCACTTATGCAGTGGGAGTTACAAATGAAAGCAGAAAGAAGGGATGATCAGTACTACTGAAACAACCTTACAATATAGAGATGAGATGAGAAAATTAATTGCAGATTTCTACAACAAGACTGTAATTTTTTGTTACACTGATCTGCAGGCTGAAAGTACAGTTTCAGCAGCCTATGGAAACATCAAAACACTCATAACTCACTCATTTTTTACCCAAATCACATGAAATCAATCCCAATCTCCCAATATAACTCTAACAATAACATCCCAACCAAATTACAACTCAAACAAACCACTATTCATTTGGCACGCATCCCAAGGCAAATGCAAAAACCCACGCTATACATTGGAAGTTCGATTTTGTCTAATAAAATCATTGCTCGATCAAAATAGCTAGAAACTCACACATTGTATCGCCATGGCATGGAAGGAAGAATGAGCCGGTACTTAGATGGGTGGAGTCGCCTAGTTAACAGATGTAAGCAAAATTCACTTTCAACAATCCCGCGATCAGCAACCAAGAACACTCAATTCCAACATCAAACACTCCATAATCTGCAACTCATTAACCAATCAGCAATGAGAACACAAGGGCACAACTAGGTACTATATTGCAAGTACGAAACTGAGACTCAACTAGGAAGCCAACTTCAAAGCTCAGATTTTCAGTAGCCAAACCGGCAACATAACGATGCAATTTTCAAAGATATGGAAATGGGAGCCCAAGCCTCATATTTATAACTTCACTCCTCAAATTCAAATGTCATTCCTCCAAATTCCACGCCTTGCATTTGAATTTCATTCCATTACAAGTGGACCCAAGTGTAGCACCACTTTCTTCCTAAGTCAAGACTCACACCAAAAAGGGGTAGGGCCCATGTAAAACTCTTGGCACATAATGGAGATGCAACATGAAATAATGTTCTCCTAAAAATATTTCGACATCCCATAGAATATATGAATTTCGCCACAACTTAGGATAAAATAGGCATTAATCTCAAATTCAATAAACCAGTAGCCAATAATCAGTCTAATTAAATATTAACCTTAGGATAAGGAAATAATATTTAATTATGTCGCAAATGACTCCCGTACTGATTAATATCACAACCAAGGTGAAACTGTGCCTGGACGACCACAAAACTGCTGTAGAGTCAGAACCCTGTCTAATGCCAGAAATAGAACTGTGCCACTCAACCACTTACTAAAAATAGTAAGTCAAGAACTACTGCTCAGAAAAACATGATCATCACGTCCAGAGGCAAAACAAGGAGAGCTCAGTAGGACAGTAACACCAGAATGGTCATTCCCTGACTTACTAAAAATAGTAAGTCCTCGTTTCATCAGTGCTAGACCTTCATTCTTCATTCCACCTAGCCTACGAGTCTCAGGAATAGGCTAATGGACCACTGAAAGAGCATCAATGAGAAGGGGACATTACAGTCCGCCCTCCCCAAAATTGCTTCTCCTCAAGCAACTGTAAGGCTGGATGCAATAAAATCTTCTCATTCTCCCATGTAGCATCCTCTGTTGGTGGATTCTTCCATTTGATCAAGTATTCCCCGATCACTCTTCTCCTCAAAGTTCGTTCCCTGAATTCAAGGATAGCTTCTGGAATCAAAACCAACTCTCCCTCCTCATCAAGCGGAGGTAACTCAGCTGAAGCAACAACATTGTGTCCCAGAGCCTTCTTAAGGCGAGACACATGAAATACATTATGGATCCTGCTGCTTGCTGGTAATTCCAACTCATAAGCCACTTCTCCAACCCTTCTGCTGACTTTGAAAGGCCCATAGAATCAAGGCTTCAATTTTTCAACCCCACTCTTCTTGAGAGTAGACTGTCTGTAGGGATGGAGCCTCAAATAAACCATGTCGCCCACCTCAAAGGTGTGCTCAATACGCTGCTGATCAGCATACAACTTCTGCTGATTCTGTGCATGCTGGAGATTGTCCCTCAAAATCCTCAGAATATCCTGACTTTGCTGCACCATATCCGTTGCCTAAGGGTTTCTGCTATCACCAAATACCAAATCTGCGAAGCTAGGAGCTTCATAACCATATAGTGCCATGAATGGTAATGGACATTTGATAGGAGGAATTGTAACAATATTCCCCTAGGTGAAGCCATCTCACCCAAGTATTCTGCTGCTCTGAGACATAGTTTCTAAGATAACCTTCCAACCACTTATTCACTATCTTGGTCTGTCCATCAGTTTGAGGGTGATAACTGGTGCTTGGAGTGAGCACAGTACCACACAATTTGAAAATCTCCTGCCAAAAAGCACTTAGGAACTTGTTGTCCCTATCACTCACAATGTTCTTCGGTAAACCATGCAATCTGAACACCTCCCGGAAGAACACTTCAGCAACTTGTCCTGCCGTAAAAGAGCTGGTGATGGCGAAGAAATGAGCAAACTTTGTAAGTTTGTCCACCACCACATAGATACTATCCTTCCCCTGAGCTCGGGGCAACCCCGTGATGAAATCCATGGAAATACTTTCCCATTTTTGACCGGGAATAGACAAGGGTTGTAACAAATCAGCTGGTAGAGTGTGCTCATCTTTGTTCCTCTGACATGTATGACACTCTTTAATGTACTTCAAAACATCATTTTTAAGCCCCTTCCAAGAGAATCTCTCTCGGATCTCCCTATACGTTTTGAAATAACCTAGGTGACCAGCAATGGGGATGTCATGGAAAGTCTTCAAAATCTTCTCTTTTAACTTAGATTCAGGTACTATGAAGATTCTTCCCTTGTATAGTATCAATCCCTCAACCAATTTGTACCTTTCATCATGAAAACTACCTTCTATAAGGCTGATTGCAAACTGATTATTGGCATAATCAGCAAGCAATAACTCTCTCCAATCAGCAGTAAGCTCGCAAAGTGAGCTTAAATGGGGTCTCCTGGATAAGGTGTCTGCCACCACATTGTTTTTACCCTTAACATACTCAATATCGAAATCGTAAGCTTGTAGCTTACTCACCCATTTCTATTGTCTCTCATTCAGATCCTTCTGATGCATGAAGTGTTTAAGACTATTGTGATCAGTCTTAACAATGAACTTACTCCCCACCAGATATTGTCTGAATTTTGCAAGGGCATGCATTATGGCAAGCATTTCCTTGTCATAAATGGAATATAGTCTCTCAGGACCTCTCAACTTTCTGCTCTCAAAGACTATAGAATGCTTATCCTGCATGAGGACCGCACCAACACCTTCTCCAGATGCATCACACTGTAGCTCAAATGGCTTGGTGAAATCGGGCAATGCTAAAACTGGGCAGGAACTCATGATCCTTTTAAATTGCTCAAATGTTGTCTGTGCCTTTTCAGACCATTCAAAAGCTCCTTTCTTTGTGAGATCTGTAAGGGGGGCAGCCAACTGAGAATACCCCTTCACAAACCTCCGATAGAATCCACACAATCCCAAAAATCCCCTCAAATGTGTTATGTTTTCGGGAGTAGGCCAATCAAGGATAGCTCTAATATTTTCGGGATCCACCTTCACACCACCCGCACTGATAATGTGGCTGAGGTAGAGCAACTCTTCCATTCCGAACTCACATTTGGACTCCTTGGCATACAGGGACTCCGATTCTAATATGCCCAACACTTCATCCAACTGCTGTATATGCTCCCTCCAAGATTTGCTGAAAATTAGGATGTCATCAAAAAATATCAACACAAACTTCCTTAACTGTTCTTGGAAGATTCTGTTCATGCATGACTGGAATGTGGTGGGAGCATTAGTCAACCCAAAGGGCATGACTAGGAACTCAAAATGCCCAAAGTGGCATCTGAAAGCAGTCTTCTCCACATCTGAAGCTCTCATTCTAATTTGATGGTACCCCGATTTGAGGTCAATTTTGGAAAAAAACACTGCCCCATGTAGCTCGTCAATGAGCTCATCAATCCTCGGAATAGGATACTGATTCTTGATGGTTTTCTGAATTAGGGCTCTGTAATCCACACACATGCGCATGGTCCCATCCTTCTTTCTCACCAAAACAACAGCCGAAGCAAAGGGGCTTTTGCTAGGCCGTATATAACCCATGTCAAGCAATTCCTGAATTGTTTTCTCAATCTTATCCTTCTGCTTCTTGGGATATCGGTAAGGAGTAGTCATGACTGGCTTAGCTCCTTCTTCAAGCTCAATAATGTGTTCGACACCTCTTTCAGGAGGTCTGCTAGGCGGTGGGTTTTCGAACACCTTGCTTCTCTTAGTTATCAAATCTTGAATGTCTTTAGGATAATTTCTGTGCTCTTGTTGGGGTTCTTCTGAATAGCACCTATGTCCGGGAACCCAAGGTTCTCTGCAAGAGTAACATAGATTCTTTCTCCGGAGCTCTTGACGGAGCCCATCATCTATACGCGGAGAGAACTTCTTGGTCTGATTTGTGAACTTCTTCTTATCCTTTCTGAAAGGGAAAGGCTTGGACTGAATTTTACTCTTTGGGGCAGCCAACTCCATACTTCTAGATTTTTTTATAGCTTCTGCCAGGGTGGGCGGATGAAAAGCTTTGACCCATCCTCTCAGTGGTTCTTCAAGTCCTTCAGTGAAAAGGACAACCAATCGCTTCTCTGATATGCTACTCACCATGACTGACAAGTTTTGGAATTCAGTCACGTAAGTGTCCAATGAACCTTGCTGCCTTAGTTGTGCAAGTTCTCTAAACTTCACTTCTGGATTTCTGGTGTCAAATCTCTCAATTAGCTTGTTGGTGAAATCAGCGTAGGTGGTGACTAAGTTGTGACCAAGGGTGACCAACCCATGGTATCACCATTTGTGGGCCACTCCATCCAAGTGCAAGGTAGCAAACTTGATGGCGTCCTCCTTCGGCATCGGTCTCAGGGACAAGTAATTGTCCAACTTCTGTACCCATGCTCTGGCAGTACTCTTAGCGTTTCCATCAAAGTGTGCTAAGGTCACTCTTCCAAAAGCTTGCTGGAAATCTCTTGGGGCAGCAGACTTTTAGTCATTCCTCCTTCCTCTTTTCATTTTTTGATTCATGAATTGATCCAGAGTTAGGATATCTCGGATCTCACCAGGAAGGAAAGCATACTCCATGTAGCTATTTCTTATCTCATCAGTTGTGGGTATCTCTGTTTCAGCTTGTTGTACTTCTTTTGGCAAAAAGACAGGCTGTAAAGGCCTTGGGGCTGAACCTCCATTGTTACTTCCGTTGTTGCTCCCGTTCCTATTGCCCACAGGGGCGTTGGAAGTGCTAGCTTCCAGACCATTGTTGGGTTGATTAGGGGTCCCAACAACGTTCTGGTTAAGCTTGGCCAGCAGTAGGGACATCATGTCCATCATGGCAGCAAATTGCCTCTCTGCTTTCTTATCAGGTGCTTCATCTGGGTCTGTGGTCCTATCTGCCATTGAATCCACTGAATCTGAAATATCCATGTCTTTTCCTCTGTTTTTCAGTTTCTCTGAAAAAGTATCCTCTTCTGGCACTATTGGAACCTGAAACTGCTGTCTCTTCTGCTCTCTGTTGTAGTATCTGACGTCTCTATCACTCATGAGACTTCTGAATCCATTGATTCTCACAGGCTGACAGGAAAACTAGCTCTAATACCACTGTAATATCCCAGTAATTTTTTTTTTTTTTTAGGCCAATAACAATTCATCCACAACAAATAACCCGTTAAGGTTAGAGGAATAATCCAAACAACTGAAAGGGAACCCTTCCACCTTTTGTTCACCGAGAGCCCAGATTGGGAGGGTGAGAGCATACGGTGTTCCGGGGATCGTTAGCAACAATAATCAAACTGAAAATTACAATGCATGGGCGGCAAGCCAGCACCTTCTGCTTATCCAACAGGATAGAAACCAAACTCTTGGCGGTAAACCGACCAAGGGAAAAATTACAAGAAATTGAAGTTCAATCACTCTACCGCGTATTTCAGTGGGAGGACATTACATTAAGCTATAACTCTACTGCATATTTCAGCGGGAGGACCATTGTATTGAACTTATCACTCGACCACTTATTCAGCGGGATGATTGATTACAAAAACTGAATTACAAAACTTAGAAGGCGGCAAGCCAGCCTCTTCCATTTATGTAGTGGGAGTTACAAATGAAAGCAGAAAGAAGGGATGATCAGTACTACTGAAACAACCTTATAATATAGAGATGAGATGAGAAAATTAATTGCAGATTTCTACAAGACTGTAATTTTTTGTTACACTGATCTGCAGGCTGAAAGTACAGTTTCAGCAGCGTATGGAAACATCAAAACACTCATAACTCACTCATTTTTTAACCCAAATCACATGAAATCAATCCCAATCTCCCAATATAACTCTAACAATAACATCCCAACCAAATTACAACTCAAACAAACCACTATTCATTTGGCACGCATCCCAAGGCAAATGCAAAAACCCACGCTATACATTGGAAGTTCGATTTTGTCTAATAAAATCATTGCTCAATCAAAATAGCTAGAAAGTCACACATTGTATCGCCATGGCATACCCAGATGGGTGGAGTCACTTGGTTAAGAGATGTGAGCAAAATTCACTTTCAGCAATCCCACGACCAGCAACCAAGAACACTCAAATCCAACATCGAACACTCCATAATCTGCAACTCATTAACCAATCAGCAATGGGAACACAAGGGCACAGCTAGGTACTATATTGCAAGTACGAAACTGAGACTCAGCTAGGAAGCCAACTTCGAAGCTCAGATTTTCAGTAGCCAAACCAGCAGCATAACGATGAAATTTTCAAAGATATGGAAATGGGAGCCCAAGCCTCATATTTATAACTTCACTCCTCAAATTCAAATGTCATTCCTCCAAATTCCACGTCTTGCATTTGAATTTCATTCCATTACAAGTGGACCCAAGTGTAGCGCCACTTTCTTCCTAAGTCAAGACTCACGCCAAAAAGGGGGAGGGCCCACATAAAACTCTTGGCACATAATGGAGATGCAACATGAAATAATGTTCTCCTAAAAATATTTTGACATCCAATAGAATATATGAATTTCGCCACAACTTAGGATAAAATAGGCATTAATCTCAAATTCAATAAACCGGTAGCCAATAATCAGATTAATTAAATATTAACCTTAGGATAAGGAAATAATATTTAATTATGTCGCAAATGACTCCCGTACTGATTAATATCACAACCAAGGTGAAACTGTGCCCGGACGACCACAAAACTGCTGTAGAGTCAGAACCCTATCTAATGCTAGAAATAGAATTGTGCCACTCAGCCACTTACTAAAAATAGTAAGTCAAGAACTACTGCTCAGAAAAACATGATCATCGCGTCTAGAGGCAAAACAAGGAGAGCTCAGTAGGACAGTAACACCAAAATGGTCATTCCCTGACTTACTAAAAATAGTAAGTCCTCGTTTCATCAGTGCTAGACCCTCATTCTTCATTCCACCTAGCCTACGGGTCTCAGGAATAGGCTAATGGACCACTGAAAGAGCATCAATGAGAAGGGGACATTACAACTCCCTCTGAATCTCAACATCATGATCAATAGCCATATCTTGATTTCCATTAGCTTCTTTATCAGTTTCTATTAACGAACTTTTAGACTTCTTGAATGCAACATTTTCTTCAAAAGTAACATCTCTACTAACCTCAATGTATTTTTGACCTGGAATCTAAATTTTGAAGGCTTTGGATGTCTCACTATAGCCCATAAGAATACCCTTCTTGCCTGAAGGTTCCAGTTTGGTTCTCTTCTCTTTTGGAACATGAAGATAAACTGGACTTCCGAAGATCCTCAAGTGGCTGATATCTAGTTTAGTTCCTGAGAAAGCTTCTTCCAGAGTCATATCCTTCAAGACACACTGAGGACATCTAGTCTGAATATAGACAGCAGTCCTAGCTGCTTCAGCCCATAGAAACACCTGCAAGTCTTGGTCATGAATCATTGCCTTTGTTGCCTCAATTATGGATCTGTTCTTTCTTTCTGCAACCTGTGATAATCCCTACGGTATCACGAGATGTAAAATCACTTGCGAGGATAAGAATATTGTAAATGAATAAATTAGAATAATAATCTAAGTAATCTATAAAAAATAAAGGAAATATATTTAAATTGTTTTAATAAAGGAAATGTTATTTAAATATATTTAAATGGAAAGACATTTTGATATGTAATATTGAATGTATTTAAATGAAAATGTTATGTAATATTTATTATATTTAAAAGGAAATAATATATAGTATTTTATATATTTAAAATGAAATGTAATTAATATTTAATATATTAAAAGGAAATGATATATAGTATTTTATATTTAAACTGAAATGTAATTAATATTTAACATATTAAAAAGGAAACAAAATAAAATATTTAATATATTATATATTAAACATACCAAAAGTAACCCCGAAATGGGCTGGGTTACCTCCACACGAAGTGGTGCGTGGGTAGCACCCCTTCATGCGGAAGGGGCCCGTGAAGGGGCACAACCCTTCATGGGTTATAAAGAAGGCAGCAAATCGTAAAGGCAGGGAGAACAGGTGGGCAGCGGACTGCGGAGGAGAGGTAAGGAGAGCAGATTGTGATAGTAAGGTAAGAACAGAGTTCCCCCATATATTAACAATAAAGTATAATGTATAGAATATCATTGTTACTAATATGAATAGGTGATAGTAATCATAAAGGTTCATTAATATTAGTTAATGAGTAATGGAAAATAGGTAAGGTTCGTTAATAGGTAATGTTAATGGTAGTCTAGCGAATATTTATGTATATATTAATGTATAATGTTCACTAGTCATTAAAAATAGATAAAGATATAATTTGTTAATGGCTGTATACAAATATAATTTGTTAATGGCTGTATACATAAGTTTGCATATTAAAAGGGACTATGAATACATGGTATTCTAAGAAATGTAATCCATATGTAAAAGGTAGGAAAATTCACATTGACATATATATATCCATAAAAAATACATTAAGAATTCATGTTAACACAAAGGATAGTTTATGAACTGAATTGTTATGCAAAGGTATGGCTTGGTTGACTAAAACTCAACCAAGAAGAGAAGGATTTGGTTAGTTCCCTTTGAGGACTTGGATGATGGAGGCATCACCCAAGCCAAGGAAAAGGCAAGGGTCTTCCTTGGCTGGCTTGGGTATAAGAGGTTATACCCAAGACAGGACTCAAAGGTCGGACCGATCCCCTCTGAGGACTTGGATGATGAAGGCATCACCCAAGGCAAGGAATAGACAAGGGTCTTCTTTGGAGGGCTTGGGTGTAAGAGGTTACATCCAAGACAGGATTCGAATTCATCTTCGATTTCCTGGGGGGCTTGGGACCAAGGGGTCTCAAGAAGGCGGGCCTCACGGCCACCTAAGGACATACTTACGTATGGCATTGTATCCTTTTTATTAGATGAAAAATTATGACTATGTTAATTAAGCATTGAAGTTAGATTGCAATTTAGATTACTTATATATATATATATATATGTTTGTATGTTCTAACAATCTATTTTGCAGGTTAACGATCTCTAAATAGTAGGGACATTACACAACCCCATTTTGTTGAGGGTTGTAGGGAACACAAAACTCCCTCTTAATCCCTGCCTCTACACAGAAATCATGAAATCCACCCAAGGTGTACTCACCTCCATTGTTAGATCTTAGTACTTTAATTCTTTTCCCAGATAACTTTTCAGCGAAGCCTTTAAATTCTTTAAATCTACTTAAGACTTCATCAGATTCTTTTGTTCTTAGAGAGTAAATCAATGTTTTTCTAGAGTAGTCATCTATGAAGGTTACATAATACAAGAATCCACTTGGAGATGCAACAGACATAGGTCCACATAAATCAGAATGGACAAGAGCTAGTTTCTCTTTAGACCTAGATTCACTTTTATGAAATGGACTCATTAGTGTTTTTACCCATAGCACAACCTTTACATGTATCATCATGGATATGACTGAGTTTAGGCATACCTTTAACCATCTTCTCAAGTATGAGAAGAACATGAAAGTGAAGATATCCGAGTCTTCTATGCCATAGTTCGCTTGACTCGGGTGCTTCGTGGATGAGAGATTGAATAGGACAGGCTGAAAGCTTGTAGAGACTCTCAAATCTATTTCCAATGACACGAGCTGATTTGATGCTAGATTTCTTAGGCCATGCAAGAACTCTTCCTTCAGAAAATGCAATTTGATAACCTATATCTTCTAAGGCAGATATTGAGATTAGATTTCTTTTAATTCTCGGTACAAACAAAACATCACTCAGTTGAACAGAAATTCCAGAATCTAAGTGAAGAGAAGTAGTACCAAAACCTCTTACAGAACATCGAGCATCATCACCAATAACAACATGAAGGTTGGACTCCTCTACCAAATCTGAAAGTTGCTCTCGGTAGCCCGTGATGTGCCTAGATGCTCCACTATCAATCAGCCAAGTGTCACCATCTGTAGGAATGTTGCTTGACTAGGCAGAAATGAAGAGGAAGGCTCCATTATTTTTCTGATCTGAACTTCATTCAGGTTTGCCTCTTGCTGCTTGGGCTGAGATTGACACTTCTTCGCATAGTAACTAAACTTGTCACATCTGAAACATCGAATGCGAGATAGATCGTTTGGCTTCTTTCTTGAATCCAAAGCAGCAGAGGGTCTGAAATCTCTATTTATCTTGAAGTTGTTCTTCTTCCAATAGCCACCTTTCTTCTTGACTGATTGGACAGTAAGGACATGATTGTCTTCACCATAGGAGCTCTTAATCATTCCTCTTGCAGCTAGACGTGATTCCTCTTGAATGTAGTCAGCTCGGAGACGATCAAATGTGGGGAATTCAGCTCTCCCGCTTATGCTTTGAATGAATGGTTCCCAAGAGTGGAGAAGACCATTTAATGCAAGCATAACAATGTCTTTGTCCACAATTTCGCTTCCAATGGAAGTGAGCTGATCTTTTAATTTTGAAATCTTCATGAAGAAAGCAATGACTGATTCTCCCTTTGCCATTTTGACTTGATGTAGGTGTTGCCTTAATGCAAGTGCCCTACTTATGTTGTTGATCTCATACATTCCTTCCAGTTGCTTGAACATCTCCGTGGCAGAAGACATCTTGGAGATGATAGGAACAAGATGGTCTTTCACAGAATCAATTAGAATCTTCTTGGCTTTGATGGCATTCTTCTTGAATTGACGTAACTCCTCTTGATTTGTAGGCTCAGTTTGATCTTGTCCTACTACAAACTGAAGTAGATCATTTTCCTCAAGTGCAAGAAGGACACGAACCTTCCAAGAAGTGAAATTCAATGCCCCCTCAAGTCTGTCTTCTACCTTCAGTCCTATCACCATCTTGATTGAAATAAGAGCAGTAGACTAAAAGTGAGAGTTTATTGTTAATCTGATTACTTAGAGCGAACGTGGCTCTGATACCATGTTAATTTTAGTGATCAGATTGACATAAAACATAGATAGAGACAAAATACACACACATAACACACGTATACCTTGGGAAAACCTCCCTCTTGGAGGAAAAAACCCAACAACAATGTTCAAATCTTATTTATTAATATCAGCAATTGATTAAATTCAATTCGCCTTCCTAGGGCAAAGGCAAAACTGACTTATCTGACTTGTAACTTCTGATCTGAACTTGGAATATCCTTCAATCACCAACAGGGCAGATTCTAGGGTAGATTCAGCAGATGAAATACACTCACAACTTGATACTATGAGCAGAGATAATGTTAGCTGAGACTCGGATGAAGATCACAGGCCTCCAAGGTGTGATCGCTGGTCTCTAATGTGTATTCGCTGATGTCCAAAACAAGTTCGCTGATGCCTAAGGCAAGTTCGCTGATATTGTAGAGATATTCACTAATGAAGAGATGATTGCTTGAGTGATTGTGACAAGGCATCACTATGCCTTGTATTTATACATGGTTACATTGCCTTATAGGCTAGGTCGGCTAAATACACTTGCCGCCAAAATACAAATAATGATTTATTTATTACAAGTTACATGTTGTTTGCTCAACCGCTCAATTTGGGTCCTGCCCTAAAACACGTTACACATTGCTTATATGCCCAAATAGGGCCAGCCTCATATGATTTACAAGTTACAAATGGGTCCAGCTTATATGCCAAATTTCTAAGGTCAATCGGCCCAATCAAGGGAGGCGACCTAGCTATATTTCAACAATTCTTGGTTTCAGACTCCAAACTCAAAAGGTCTGAATAATCTCGTGAGGATAAAAAATAAAATAGCTAATTGATATTATGAATTGCTTGAAAGAAAGATTATACAGAATCACATGGGATTTGAGGTACACTCTAACCCCATTGAAAGGATCAACACTTACAATTCCTCTATCATTCGAAGAAGTCAAGTGTCATGACTCATAATTGAAGGGATGATGTCCAAAACAAGTTCGCTGGTGCCTAAGGCAAGTTCGCTGATATTGCAGAGATATTCACTAATGAAGAGATGATTGCTTGAGTGATTGTGACAAGGCATCACTATGCCTTGTATTTATACATGGTTACATTGCCTTATAGGCTAGGTCGGCTAAATACACTTGCCGCCAAAATACAAATAATGATTTATTTATTACAAGTTACATGTTGTTTGCTCAACCGCTCAATTTGGGTCCTGCCCTAAAACACGTTACACATTGCTTATATGCCCAAATAGGGCCAGCCTCATATGATTTACAAGTTACAAATGGGTCCAGCTTATATGCCGAATTTCTAAGGTCAATCGGCCCAATCAAGGGAGGCGACCTAGCTATATTTCAACAATTCTTGGTTTCAGACTCCAAACTCAAAAGGTCTGAATAATCTCGTGAGGATAAAAAATAAAATAGCTAATTGATATTATGAATTGCTTGAAAGAAAGATTATACAGAATCACATGGGATTTTAGGTACACTCTAACCCCATTGAAAGGATCAACACTTACAATTCCTCTATCATTCGAAGAAGTCAAGTGTCATGACTCATAATTGAAGGGATAGGCCAAATCAGTTCTTCACAGTTACAAATGAAATCACAGTACCTGTGCTACCGGGTCCTTCATATTTGTCCTATGTAAATGTGTGGGTCTGGTACTGGTCTTGGTTTTTCCCTGGGTTTGCCCAAGGTACCAGCCAATTTGCGTACATGTCTTGTGACATTTGACAATATGGACAGTTTGCAACTCATCACTACTGACCGTAGGGTGTCATACACAACTTTCCTCAAAGTCTAGATGTCTTAAGGTTGGCTTTTGCATTTTTTGTAGATTTCTGCTATCATGATTGCCATGCTCTCTATCATGGCGACGTCATGTTTGAAGGGATAGGCCAAATCAGTTCTTCACAGTTATAAATAAAATCACTGGGTGCTTCATATTTATCCTATGTACATTTGTGGGTCTGGTACTGTTCTTGGTTTTTCCCTGGGTTCGCCCAAGGTACCATCCAATTTGCGTACATGTCTTTTGACATTTGACAATATGGACAGTTTGCAACTTGTCACTACTGACCGCAGGGTGTCATACACAACTTTCCTCAATGTCTAGATGTCTTAAGGTTGGCTTTTGCATTTTCTGTAGATTTCTGCTATCATGATTGCCATGCTCTCTATCATGTTTGATTTTTTTTTTCCCCCAAAAATAAACACAACACGTTTCTCTTTCAAGCTATCTAAACCTAATGATGTAAGAAAACTTAACCTCTTTGTCAAAGTCAATCAAGGCTAACTAAATCAAATAAGTAATTAAGTATAACTTGTGGGAATGATAAATTGAATCAAAGTTAAAAAACTCGGGCTTGCCACGGACTCGGCAAACCAAAAATTTGGAATCGGACTCGGACTCATGAAAGACTCGCGAAAGACTCGGCAAAAAAAAACAAACTGTAGTTATACAAAAAAACATAAAGAAATTAATGCATTTAGAGAACATAAGAGCCATAATTGAAACATTACACATATCATAATGATCAACAAATGTGCAATACTTGAAATTTCATCATTCATACTCATAGTTTCAAACTTTCAACTCTAAAATGTATAATACCAAGATTTCTTCAATGCTAATTATGTTGTTATATGGAGCCTAATCAGACTCGGAGGTTAAATTTTCCCTACTTCCATCAGCGCAGTTACCCCCTATATTTTTTGACGGGGGTTTGGGGGCAGCGTCCCCAAGTTGGGGTCAAAGACAAGGCGGGGTTGAGGGGAAGCGCCCCGCGAGGCCAAAAATACTTTTATTATTTTATAAAGGCGTCGGGTGTTATTTTTCTATTGGCCCACGTCCAATTAGGGTTACCCCTTAACCCCCAAAAAAGTCAAAAAGGGGGGGAGTTACTTCAAACGAAGGCCAAAAAAAGGAAAAAAAACTCATTTTCAAAGCTTGCCTGATGGTTTTTCGGGGTCGTGCAAGTCCATCTGAAAGACTCGCGAGTCCGTGCAAAAGACTCGCGAGTCTTTCAAATGGACTCGCAAGGACTCGCCTTGGCGAGTCGGCTCGGACTCGCGAGTCCGTGGCGAGTCCACGAGTTTTTAAACTATGAATTGAATAATTAAAATTTAAATGTGTAGGCTATGTTACCTGGTATTGCTGGTAAAGCTCAGGTCCTGGTACAGGTACAACTCCAGGTATGCCTAGGGTACTACTTGGGTGGCTGGGTTTGTTGTGGGTCTTTCTTTGAAGGACCCACAACAGACCTGAGCACCCAGGCAGTACCCCAGGCCATACCCAGGTGTAATTTGATACATTATAACCTCAGTTTCACTTTCCATCATTTTGGGTATGCCATTTTCCTTTATCCAGCCAGCCTCAGCTGTGTCATAACTTTATCCATCCATCCATCCAGCCCCAGCATTTTATATCAGAATATGCCAGCCAGCAAGCAATTAAATATCATTTCAAACACAATTGAGCTGTACCTGTGAACTCAGGGTTAGTAAACTTCATATTAGCATTAATGAGATTGATTTCAGTTGCTTTACATTATGCAAATGTAGCAGTTGTTTATATATTCTTTGTGAAATCATTTTCCTTGTATTGTTAATGATTTGGCATTTTGTCAAATGTGAACCAGCTTTTGCACTTAACAGAGCTAATGGGAGTGGCAATCCAATTGATTGTGGTTCAAATGAAATTGAACCAAAAGTTGGTGTTGACCTTGAACATTATATATATATATACATATAGAATCCCTGTACCTATACCCAAGGATTTATGTTTTTTGCCATACTGCCGTTCTGGGTTCCGGTTCTCATACCTGCATCCATACCCAAACTAGCACCTCGGGGATTAAAATATTTTATTTTAAGATTAATCTGGGTGAACAATTTTGATGCTATATTGAGATCTAATTTTGAATATTCATTGTGTAATGACATTTTGAGACTTGATTATTTTCATTTTTTGCAAATTATGAAATATGAGGTATCTAAATATTATATCTATTGGCAATTATGATTATCATTGTTCTATAAGTTATAATTTTGAAAACACAGACACACACACACAAGAAAAAAATTGTCGTACTTTTATACCAGTTTCCAATACCTGTACCTGCACCCATACCCGAATGGGTGACTTAATTTATTGCAATATCAATGTAAAACGGTTGGTCATATGCAATGTTAGTGGATTATCCCTTGTTGAGGATTTCATTCCACAGTAATTGCAAGTCATCTACAAAAGAATCGCCTCTTTAATATTGTATGTACGGATAGTTTGATGAAATAAAGCCAACAGCTGTGTGTTTTGTTCTACTTTTCTATTACTCAATTTTCTTTCCTATATGCTGTTAGTTTGTTCTGAGATTAAACAAAAATCTGACGGTTTGAACATAGTAGACATTTGTTTTGATGGAAATTCACAAGCTTTAATTAATACAGTGTGCTGTTAGTTTCTTTATTCTGAGATCAAACAAAAATCTGAAGCTTAAAAGAAATGGTTATTTATTTCTAACACATCCATCACCGTTATCACTTACAGTTGTCTGGACTCTTTCAAGATAATTCTTGCCATGCCCATTGATTTCATGAAGGAAACAATGGAGCTTCATGCCAATGCACTGCATTAATAGATTTGATTGATAGTACAATTTGATTAAGATGTAACCATTGAAATCAATTTTACTTTTGGATGTACATATTTGTAATTCAATAAGGGGTATCAGCTTTTAGTGCCTGTCATAGAACTATGTTTGGATCAGTCTTTGTTGATTACCTATCTGTGTCTACGGGATGTTGCCTGCAGTTGCTTGCAAACTGTTGAACTAGGTGGGACAGCTGAGACATTAACAGCGTACATTGTTGTAGTCCTCTGAAAGTATAGATGCTAGCTGTGATAATGCTTGTATAGGGTTGGACTGGTTTCACATCTTTTTTTCCATGCATCTTTCTGTCCCACATGTATCAGTCGTTCTTTCTTCGTAATGTTGCATTTGTTGGTGCAGGTTATGTCTTACTTAGAACAAGAACAAGGACTGTAGATAAGGAGTTAGGAGAAGATGCTCCACTTGTTGCTACTGAGTCAGTGCTGCAACCTGTATCAACAATTAGATCACCTCCCAGAGAAAAATAAAGGCATCAAAAGAGTCTGAGAAGAGACAAATTGACAGAGGGAGCTTTTCTTTACCACTATATTGAGAGTAAAGAAATTCATGGTTTCTAGAAAATGTTAATTGTACCAGTGGGCAATATGTGTTTTTTTTTGTCTGTGATGTAGCGTTTCTGCTGGACTTGAACTGAGAACTAAGTTTGATTTTCAATATGCAAATTTGCATTGGGCAGGTTGAAGCAACTTTTCAGTTTTGTATGCATTCTAATTTTTTTGTCTGCACTTGCTTTTTTAACATTTGCAGGCACGAGAACAATGAAGTAAAATATATGAAATTCATACAACACAGAACATTCATTTCATTTTATTTTTAATGATTCCAATTAAATATTTGAATTTTGCGACACCTAAAGCAGTGCAGGGAGTAAAGAAACCAAATGGGAGTTTTGAAATGTGGAGGTTCTTTTTAGGCTCAAAACATTAATATTCTAGCCACTGATTTCATGATAAAGTATTTTGGGTATATCATTGTTTAGGGAAATACAATCATAAGAGAACTGCGCTGAATAGGTTATAGAACCAAAAACTACTGCAATAGAATGACAAAGTCAAAACATACACAGGAGTATTGGATTTACCCCAAAAAAATCCTTCTCGGAAAAAACCCAACAACATCACTCTGATATATTATCTAAAGAACCAAAAGGATAATATACAAGAGATTTAACTTGTGCTAAGAGAGATCTTTACCCTTTGTTAAGTTTGACAACACCACACCTTCAAAAAACCTGTCTTCAATGCAACATGCACTTCTAGAGAACCTCTTTTCAATACATTTTATGAGTTGTTCTTGTGATCAAATTCAACATCCGGAAACTTGCTACACCACCATGTAAATGTACATCCTTTGCCATGCTTTCTTTGGATTGTCACAATAATAGACAACTTACAATCTTGGTATGCGGTTTCACATTGTTATTATCTTTTATATATAAACACAAAGTTCATAAGAAACCATTAAGTGGTTTTACAATATAATGGGTGCAAAATCATGGGCCTTCATCTCTTCATATTATGCACATCTTTTCATGTGCTAAATATATGACCCCTCACGTCTCACATCACTCTTGATGTTCAACATGTAAAACCAAATGCACATGTGCTACTCTTGACAACTTCCAAGAGTTGACAAACTCCAAGGTATCTCATGTGGTTCACTTTGTTGGATGCTTTGTCTCCTAGCTTGTTCTTATGGTATTCTTAATTACATTTGCATTTCCAATGTCTCATGTGCCATTACACTTCCTAAATGGGGCACTATACTTTTGCTTGCATTTTGGTGGATATTGACGTTTCCAAGCCTCTTCATAAGGATGTGTTTTGATGGTTGTGGATAGGCCTTGGACTCACTTGATTATGGTCTCCTTTTTTGATGTTGTTGCTTTTCAAATAGTCTCTTGGCTGCAAATTGTTCTCTCTTGTGCCATAAAGGCTCTAGTACTTGATGGAAGAATGTTAATGGTGAGAACTTGACCATCCAAGTTTCTGTTTCTCCATTTGATGACTCTTCCCAGGATAATGACGAGCCTTTGGCTTTTGGTCTGGCCTTATTATGCCTTGTAGACTCTATTAGGGAACCTCCTACTTCGTGCTTAGAACATGCTTTGCTTGTAGCTCTAGTCTCATGAGGTGGATGATTGCCTTTCGCCTCCTTGTCGTATTGCACACTGGTTGTGTGTTGACAAGTCCCTGTGGGGGTGTCCCCTTTTGTTTCCCCTTGTAATGGGAATTTGGATGACAATATTGCTTGGATTGTAGTTTGTTGACAAAGGAAAGTTTTTCTTCTTCCTCTCCCAAACTCATACTCAAGTTGTGGGTGAATGGTCAACTCATTCTTGATGTGGGTTGTTTGTTTTAAGTGGTTTGTGGATGGCCTATTTTGCTCCCACCTTTGGAGTTTGTTGTATATGCTTCAACACCCTAGTTTGTTGCTTAATTAATAAAAAAGATTTAATGTTACATATCTTATTAAAAACATTACAATGTCATTATGCAATGTATACAATACACCATTCCAACAATCATTTTCATTATTTTAGAAATGAGAATTTTGTAAAATTTGAGAGTAGATATGTACTTGATGTATAAGTTACTTTCAAAATAAGTAGCACCATCTTAAAAGTGTTGATATGGAGGTAGTGGAAATGGGTAGGATGCTAAGATGGCATCAATCCTTCCAAATTTAGCTCGCTTGCAATGTGTGAGACACATTGACAAATCAAAGGAGTGACAGTTGTTGAGACATGTTGTTGGGTCTCTCTAAGTCATTGTTGATCAATTCTTTGGCTAAGGAGGTGCCTTTGACCAAAAGGGAAGTAGGAGTACCACTTATACCCATGTTTGAGATAAATAGTAATGGAAAGCTCTCACAACCACAAAAGTGGGGTAAAGATTTTGGTAGTTGTGGGCTTACATGAACATAGTGAGGATTTATGTAGTCGGGGGTTGTGAATTGAAAAGGGCTTGATACAAAGCCTATGTGAAAGATATATGTTCTAGGTACGTTTTTCATTGTTGGCCTTACCATTGACATCATGAGCTTCTTTAAATTAATGGTTTTGAAGAATTAGTGGCGATTATCAAAATAGTCTAGAAAATCTTCATTTGGTTTACTAGGGTTGACATTGTTTTCTATTTTATTTCAATCATTTCACATGGTGCCCATTGCTAAATGTCCTCTTATCACATTGGCTTCTCAACTCTTTTGCATGTGAAAGGAATTTCTGGTAATATTTAATAAGACAAAAATCAAACTATCAATCTACATACCTCTTTGGCAAGTTTGGGATGTGGAATTTCATAGGTTGGATTGTGGCATAGTAGAAAATTTCTAGGTAAGTTCCTTGCACGTTCATAGCTTTCAATTTCTAAGCTTGGAATATGAAATTGAAATGAACAATTTGATTCTATTGCTTTATTTATGTTTTGGTTCTTTAACTTTAATGATAATCATTTATTAATGTTTCACATGCTAATAGATGGATGTATTGACAAAATTAGGAAGAGGAAAAGTAATTGTACTTTATTCCAACTTTGTTTGAGACAATCAATCATCATATTAATTTACAATGTAAAATAATATGATGATTAATATACAAAATGATAAATTAGATGATCTTATATTTTTCTTGAAAACATAAATAGAACATGTAAGCTTGAAGCAAATTTTTGTGGTGCACATGGTACACAAGCTTTTCATGGTACAAAAAATAAAACCTTTGGGGTTTTTGCCAAAGAAATAAATTGGAATTCTTGTTGGGCCCAAATATAAGCTCTTGTTGTTGAGACATTTTGGAAGCATTGAGCACAAGTGATGGTTTGTAGGGTCTTGCCATTTGAAGCATATTTATCATCTTGCGGTACATATACTTGCCTCTCTTCTCCTTTTCACTAATCATTGAATGGAAAATACCATACCACAGAACAACTTAAACCACACACACCAAGCTTACACTTTTAGGCTTAAAAGTGTTAAACACTTAGAGTTGACTAACATTTTCTAGGCTTAATATGTTGCTTAATGTGTGTGGTCACACTAAGAATATACTTCTAGGCTTAGAAGTGGTAAACACTCAGAGTTGATTAACATTATCTAGGCTTAATATGTTGCTTAGTGTGTGTGGTTTAAGGTTCACCCCATACCACCATGGACTTGGCTCTTGCTGTTGAGTAAAATTTGTTTTAAGTTCAATTATTAAAATCTTCTCTCAATATGATAACCTTGTTTCAAGACAACTAGAGGAATCACAAAACTAAAGCACTAAAGTGAAGTCTCTTGATTTTGAATTATCCTTTTGCTATGAATGTGGCTACCTCATTGGCTAATATAATCTCAAGTCTTATGTCATGCTCAAGTTCAATAATATAAAAGTGAAACTTTTATGCCTAACCATGTCTTGCCTTTGTTGTTTAGTAGATTTAGTGCCCTACAAATTTATTTATTTATTCAATAGTGTTGGATGAAAAAAAAGAAGAAAATCAATGCACTTGGGCTATGACTATGTAACAACTTGAATTAGATTGTTAGTTAGGAGAAAGTAAACCCAATTATGAAGTGAATGTGAAGGCTTAGTGAAATGTGTAGTGATCTTTCAAAATCAAGGCATCTTTTAGTTTGCTACATCCCATTTAGTTAGCTATGTTTAATCATTGGAATATTGTATTAATCACAAGCAATTAGGAAAGACAATGTGATTATGTTTTTGATTAGTAAAGCAGTGTTAACTAGGGTGTTGACCCTTAACATAGTAAAAAACTATTAATAGAAAACAAGCAACATCAAGAGAGATGTTGGCAAAAAGAACAACCCAAAGGCGATAACAAACAAACATAGTCAGACAGGCAAGGAATCCTATCCAACTGGAGGACAAAATGGACCCCACTCAAGGGGGGGGAGAGCTACCCGAACCCCAATGAGGGGGGATTTGGGGCAAGGGTGAAAACTTCCCCTTCTACATGTGAGCAACCACGGACCAGACAATGCTATCATTGGGTCCATCAAAAGAGAGATCAACCGGAAGGGACCCTACAGGGTTGCAAACGAAGGTGTCAACAAAATAATAGGAGGTTGTTGTAGAGAAGCAACAGGTTGTGACGAAACAAGATCCAGCAGCAAGGGAACGTGGCTGTAGAACAGGAGAAGCAAAAGAGGGGATCTCAAGAGATGAGGCCACAAAAGGAGCATCCATAGCCGTGAGGGGCACAACATCAACATCATCCTCGTGAGAGGAGTCAACAGAAGCAAAGTCAAGGGCATTGACAGTTAAGTGATCAACAGTTTCATTCTTCCACCAAGTAGAAACACCTTTGTGGTGTGGAATAGAGCAGTCCGAAGCTAGATGATCGGTAGAGAAGCATCTCCTCCAACGGAAGGGGAGGCCCAAGTCTAGCAGTTGTGTCCAAGGCCTACCCCCCACCATGAGAACCACATCTCGTGGGAGAGGAGAGGAGATGTCAATGTCCACAAGAATGCGAGCAAAGGTAGTGTGGTCCATTGAGGACATAGCTTCATCAACCTTCAGGAAGTGACCAATATAGTTGCCGATAGCCTCATAACAAGAGTGCTCCCAAAAATGAAGAGGGAGATTAATGAGTTGGACCCAAATTGGACACACATTAAGTGGTTCAGTGAGAGGGTTAAAAGAAGTTGTCCAAGGTTTAACAGAGAGGGAGTGCACTCCCCAAGCCCATGACATGCCCAAAACCAAATCCTGATCAACGGAAGAAGTGAAGGAAGCAACAAAAAAGCCTTTAGCACAGGCGAAAAGCTCAATATTATGAGCCACCAAAGGTTGCCAAGAGTCACTTACCTAGTGATGAAGGTCTGATAGAGAAGGCCAGAGCCTAAAGAATTTGCACACAAGAGCACAACGTTGGTACAACCCAATGTTGTCTACGACATCCTGCCCACAAACCACCACAGGGGAGGATTCGGCACAGGGAAGAGGACGAACCCCCTTCGAGGGTTGGGCGGTAGATATGGCCCCACGAGCAAAGCTATGCTTGCCAGCAGGTTTGGGCAAATGACAAACAACATAAACAATAGTCGGCAAAGCTGCAACCCCAACAGTCAGAGAGCCGATAACAACAATACCTACAACCAAAGAATCGGGGGGGGGGGGGGGGGGGGGGGTGTTGATGTTGCACCAGGCAAAACCCCATGGGGAACATGGGGGGCCTCAATAACAACCACTTGAGGAGCATCAGACCAAACAACAACATCCGACAAATCGTGGATCATAAGAGTAAACGCCCCCATGCGAGTAGGAAGGCGGGGGGGGAGTCCAAAAATGAAGGAACGCCCCAAACATCCGCAATAGAAAAACCTTGAAAAGAAGAAACTACTGTCAAATCAGAGGCATTAACAACAACGTTCAAATGCAGAGGCAGGAGAGTTGTTGGGGAGAAGCGGGAGAGCCATTTTAATAGGATCTTTTTTTTCCATGTGATTATGTTAAGTGTCTTTTGAAGTCTAATTAATAATGAATATGATTGTGATGACTATCTATTTCCATAAATGTGCCAAAGATTGTTGACACTCTCTCAGGTTGGAGGGTGAAGGTAACTTGCTATGATGGGATCAATGCACACACACCTAAACTCATGTAGTTACTGTAGGTCTGCAACTGATTATAATTCACTCACATTTACTTTAGTTCCACTCAAGCAGTCAACATTACACATTATTAGATATTAGGTAGACTTTATTTAATAATGTTTATAATGCCTTTAATTTTTTCACTTGCTAGTTAGATGGCAGTTATCACTACCTCATCACTCTGCTATTTATACAGGCTGTTTGTACATTTACAAGCATCTTAGTACAACAATTCATAGTTGGTGAAATAACATCTATTTCATGTTGCTTCCCTTTGTTGTTGTAAGTGTTGTGGCTTGCAGGTTGAGTTTTTGGATGCTCTAACATGGTATTAGAGCCAACAATTCTGCATCTCCTTCCTGGTTGAGAGTTTTTACTAGTTTCTCTGCAAGTGGATTCACGAGTTTTCTACTTTGTCAACACCATTTTATTTGGTGCACAAAGAACCTCTGCAAGATTCTTTATGTTTCTTAGTTTTTATGTTAGCTGGTCGGGTTCAATTGGTTGTTGGCTCAGTGATTTGCTTTGTTCATAGTGTAAGACCTGATGTTCTTTTGTTTGGTGTGACCGGGGTTAGAGAGTTGTGTTGCCAAGTTTTGATTGCTTTCAGTTGGGCAACTTCTAAAAGCTAGATCGACCCTCGTTTAATCAAAGGGTACATATGCCTTAACCAATGCCTGGTGATTAGAATGATTTTTTTGGTTGATATTCCTTCACTATTCACATATCTCCTTCAACCTTTGTGTTGAGGCAATATCTTTGGTCATTGGTTTTTATCATTATACCATTTTTTTTGTTTATGCATTTCATTTGTTGGCAGGCATATTACTAGTAGGATTGGCATTTTGTTGATTTGCAATCTCAAGTCATTGGCGTTTCATTAAGCCAAACATTGTCCATTGGCATGACTTGGGTTTGTGTTGACTGTTCATCTATAGACATTATTTATGCCTTTGGCGGGATCTATTCTCTATCAACATTTGGATCAGGCTATTTGTTCCTTGTTGGTGGTTGGTTTGTCCATTGAGCCTTTCTTACACACTTTGTGTTGTAAGATTCATGACTTTACTGCATTGGGTTGGTCTGCGTGCAGAGTACCCAATTTGAAAACTGCATTAATTTTTCCGTGGAGCATTTTGATATACTAGGCCCAATCTTTGGTTATGTTTATTGTTGTAGAGGCAAATTGATCTGCATTTGTATTGATACAATTGCATGTATCTTCAACGTGTCTAGGGTTAGGCTCATTTTATGCTTGGTTTGCGTTTTTTGGTTGTGATTAATGCTGTTAGTTTTATTGTCATTGGTGCCATTGTCCTTTGTTTGAATGACGTATCTCCTTGAGCCTGTGTGTGGAGGGTGCATCTATTTTTTTGTTCACTATAGTTTATATTCATTGATCGACGACTATTTGAAGTTGGTACTCCAAGATGGCGTATGTAGTAAGCGTCCCTCAAAAACATGTAAATTCTTACATTGCTCGACACTTTCCAATTTGTGGTTGGTAACCTAGTACATTTATTCATGCCATTTTATTTGCAGGGGCCAACATTGATTATTAGTGGAAGTTGGCACATTAAATTTGCTAGAAGGATCAACTTCCATCACTCTAATTGACCCTTTTATTGCATTTAGTGACAATTTTTAATTATCAACGAGTATTATTGGTTGGTTTGGGTTTTTTAGGCATTTTCATCATTCGTAGGGTCAAACCAATGTGGTGAGCTTTTTATATGGCTGGATATTGCCCAACTGTTTTAGGGTTTCTTATGGACACATTTAGTGTAATGGGCTCATAGTGCTATTTAGGCAGTCCTTGGGGTTTTAATCCACATTGGCTATGGAGAGATATTTCAACCTCTTTATGTACTTCAACACTTCCCTATTTGGTTGTGTGTGGTTCATTGGGTTGTATATGTGGGGGGTGGCATGTGGAGTGTCTACCGAACCACACCACCCTATCGCCTTTGTTGCCAATATTGCTTTAGAGGTGCAATCCTTTTTTGCTCCTGCTAGCCACTAGGTCATATGGAGGACCAAACCTTAGCCCCTAGGTGCTAAAGGGGGGTGGGGTCTTTTGACCAAGTTTGGGCTTCATATAGGGGATTCTTTTCAATTGGCCATAACTTAAGTGTACGACATTAGTTTTTGGAAAATGAGATATTGTCGAAAAGGTGGTTGCGTGCACTATCTAGTGGTGTAGGTAGTTTTTTTAGTTTATGTTGCTAGTGCATTTTGTAGGCTATTAAAGTTAGAAGTGCATTTTGGGCTTCTAAGCTCATAACTTTTGACTAGTTTCTTTGTTTCTTGCAATTTTTAGGATGTTGGAAAGGTCTTTTAAAGCACTTTCAATCCATCCATGTAATTTTCCAAATTTTTCTCCAAGTACAATTAATACAAGATTTTATGTTGTGACTCTCTAATTAATTGCTTAGTAAATTTGGCACTTGGAAGTGTTTTGTTTGAGTGGGATAGCCATTTTTTGTTGTATCATTTGTATATATAGTTTTTTCCCCCTTTGGATCGGTTTGAGCATCTTTTGTAAGTACTTTCTTTTGTAGACACATTGAGCTCAAGCGCCACATCTTGTTCATGTATTTTGGAGATTTTGCACAAATGTGCCATATTATTGTATTATAAAGTGCTATGGGTGGTTGTGTAGTTCCTTTGTTGTTTGCTAATCACATCTTTGTCAAGTGAGCATCCCTCTACGAGAACAATAGGATCTTCTGAATTCTTGCTTTGTGCATGTGTGTAGTCTTTTTCTTCAATAGCAAATACTCTATCTTGGTCACTTCAAATGTTGGAACTTCTCCGTGCAATGTTTTGGTGACACACAATTTTAATGAACTTTTCAGACTCTCCCTAGTCAACATTATGGTGTGGGGGTGGGGGGTATTATACTATTTGTGCTAATGTTTCCTTGGTTCCGCTTGTAGTGAGTTGAGACACTCTCACATTCCTATTTTGTGGAGGCAACCTTCTATCCCTAGTTGATCATGGTTCTTTAGACTATTGCACTTGTATTTTTAACTTTCATAGGTTAAGTAGTAATGATGAGATCACTCATGCAACTTCATTTGTCGAGTAGTGTCATTGGGGTCACTCTTGCATATTCATGCGCGATATGTGTTTTTGATTGTTTGAATAGTGTAGTTTGGGGTACTCATGTAGATTGTTGTCTTCTTGATCCTGATCATCAACTTGTTTTAGAGGAGGTACTTTAGTTACAACACCATATCAGTCCTTGTTCGATTGTTGTTTGCAGCTTCTTCGTGCTTCAATGATATTTTTCATGTTCTTGTTTTTGGGACATTGTTTTGGAGACTTATTAGTCCTTCATTTTCTCTCTTTTGGAGAGGAGTTTTCTCCCACAAGTTTTTTGTCCTTTTCTCCGATTGTGAGAGATTTCATTGCATTGCATTGTAGTGCATGGGTACCTAACATGGCCTTGTTATTGAGACTCATCTTGCATCTCATATTGCATAATAATCTCCCGAAGTTGCACTTAAGGAGGTGCTGGTGTGAAAGTAGTTTTAATCCACTCATATTTACTTAAGTTTCACTTAGGTAGTTGACATTACACATTATTAGATATTAGGTAGACATTATTTGATAATCTGTATAATGCTTGGATTTGATGCAAAAAAACTTACACAATCAAATCCATAAGCATTATACAAATTAATTAATGGATTGTGGAAATCTATTGATTGATTATTGAATAATGTTCATAATGCATTTAATTTTTCGCTTGGTAGCTAGATAGTAGTTATCGCTACCTCATAACACCTCTGCTATTTATACAGGGTGTTTGTACATTTATAAGCATCTCAGTATAGTAATTCACTATTGGTGATATAACATCTCTTTTGTGTTGCTTCTTGTTAGTGTTGTGAATCTTTTGGTTTGCAAGTTGAGTTTTCAGGTGCTCCAACAATTGGATTTCATATGCGTGAATACGATTAGAAATTACAAGTTTTCTTATATTGAAAATAACTAGATTATTTTATGAATAGATATATTTAGAGCCTCTCACTACAAAAAAAGATTTAAGATGGTTTGTATACACTTAGCCTTGCAAAATGATTTAGTGTCCCACAATGAAAATATCACTAATACCATGATTAATGTTTTATATCCATATTATCAAAACCCTCAATAAAGAGTGATGATTGAATCAAATAAGAACAAAATTTCATATAAATAAATCTTAGACTAATTAAATGATTTGGAGAGCCCGTGTCAATATTAGGTCACCATTGGAACAAAAATTTCTTTTTAAAACTTAGATTGAACTTATGCAGTTGTGGGGAAATTGATGCTTGTTCTTTCTATTTTCTCTTGGAAGAAGATGGAGAATATCTTGATTGATATTCATTTGTGCTGGATACTTTCTACCACACTTTCCATATCAGTATGAATATCATCTTTAATTTCTTTTCTCTATATTTTCAAGCATGTTCTTCCTCGGAGTTTGGTGTCATTATTAGCACACTTGCCTATGAAAGATTTGATCTTCATTATTCTTAAGTAAATGGTAAGTATCTATTTAATGGATTGTAAGAAAATTTTCTAATGATGATTGTTATAGAAGTTCCATCACGTCCCTCAATATGGTCTTCAATTCTTTGTATAAGGGACGTGTTCGTGTGAAACGGGATTTCCTCAAACTAGTTAACTGTAACCTACTTAGTGATTCCTATTCACATTATACTTAAGCTCACTAATTGCTTATCTAAACTTTTGTCTGACCTTACGTAGACTCACCAAGTGTCCCAAAACTTGTCCATAGAGTTCTACACTTATTTCATACCTAGATGGATAATAAGAGTTTGACTCCTACCTTCTCTCATCTTCTTGCTTGCCTTTATAAACAAGACTTATTCATACATTTTTCATTACATGCTTATTACATTTCTCATTTCACATATTGCTTATTTATAGAGTTCTGAGTTTGGAAGAAAATCTTGGTTGCTCCAACATGGTAGAAGAAACCTTGCAATTCTTCTATGTTTCTCTTGAATTTGCAAGGGTCATGGGCATCAAATTTCAAATGGCGCATGGAGTGAAACATACATCATGCTTGTACTTAAAGCGGTCAAGAAATGAATTTGATATATAACACTTGGTATTTTGGGAATAGATGAATTTTGGAGGTTTTGGCTCCCATCCATGACAAGGCAATACAAAAATTTATATAGTTTGTACGAATCTATACTGTTGTACAACCACCACATCATCAATGTTAAAATATGTCCCCTGTGTTGGAATCTACTTTGAATTTCATGCTTGACATCACAATTTGTGCAAATGTATAACAATTATTTTATTAATTTTATTCTTTTTTTGTAGGGTACTTTGCTACATGGGTGTAACATCATCCTTATGCAGGCACAATGAATATTCCTGATAGGTATTACTACTGTTGTTGTTGCCATTAGGAATATTTCGATAGAGCAACAAATATTTTGTCACTTGTGCAACTTTTTGTTTGGCTATCACATTAGGAGAATATTCCATGGATTATTCCATCGACATAATATTTTAATGCCTACGTCAATTAACATAAGTGACCTCTCCCCCAAGTTTAGCCCCTTCATTGTTGACCTGTTTTGTCTTTTGCCTTGACTTAGGGAGGCCCATTCTTAGGCATAAAGACATCTTTTTGACTACAATTATTTTTTATTCTTCCTATTTTTCATCCTCTATCCTATGATCTTCTTGGTTTTGTAGAATGATGTAAAAAAAAATTAATTTTTTTTTTCTCAAATGACACTTTGCACAGTTTTCGTTTTTAGAATTTTGAGAGGCTTGTTCAGGCTCATATAGACTTTTTAGAGCTCTATGTAGTGACAATTTTATTTTTTCATAATAGTATTCCAAATTTTAGATTTTGAATATGCCTTTTTGAGTACTTGTACATCAATTCAAATATGTAATGGACTAAAATAAAGTGCCAAATCATTGTATACTTTCAAGGGGTGCTCATGCTTTTAATGATGAGGCTTCCTTTTCTATTTTTTGTTATTTTGATGAAGTTTGAAAGACATGCCTGATATATGTCTTTTTTGTCCACTCTATGACATAAAACTTGTAAGAACTCTACAAGCAAGAAATAATTATATAAGTGTACTCATCTAAAGTGCTACAAAACTAAACGTGTGTTCCTTAGGGGGGAAAAGTTGTATAGACATTGAATAATAAAGTGTAATGGAGGGTTGTGTACTGCTTTGCATTTTCCATTACAAAAATGGATCCTCGTGATTCTCACCTAATGTATGTGTCATGATGCACACCCTTTTTTTAGTTTGAGTGGATAATATTAGTGATGACTTAATTTTTTTAATAGTGCCTCTTGATTGTAGAATGAAATCATAACTCCATTGTGTGTTATTATTAATGCTCCTCATCCTCCTTTCAAAGTCAAAATTCTACTATGTGGCTATATATTAGATAATTTCAATTTCTTAGTAGATTATTAAATAATCTAATGTTTAAGGAGCAAACCTCAATATGTGTATCCATAGCTTGACTTTCAAAGACCATTTCCAAATTGTATGTATAAATATAAACTTAGTTCAAACTATCATGTGGTCAAATTGTTATTTTTGGTACGCTATTAAGCTACATTGTAAAGAAAACTACTTGCATGTTTTTGAGTTTCTTGCAAAATACTTTCTGAGTTTTGTTTTTGGCTCCTTTCCCTCTCCAAAATATATTGAAATTATAAATTTGATAAAGGGATGTAAAAGTTATGACCTTCTAAATGATGTCTTGTATCAAAACTGTGAATTGATTTATAGGGCTTAAATATACAAATTTAGGGATTATTGTCATCATTAATGAGTATATTGTGATGAATATAGCTAAATTTAATAAGCTTCTATTAAATTCTAGAAGGGTTTGACTTGAAAATTAACAATAAGGAAGTAAGACCCTTGCTTCCTAAATCACTTAGATTAAAGAAACATGTGGGTTATTGTTGGAGATTTCAACATGGTAGAACATCATACTGATCGTAGTTGGCATAAAGGGGTTAAATAGAGTAATGAAAAGTTTGATAAATGGCTCATCTATCAAAATTCTCTTGGAGTTGTTGATCCTATATATTAAAGACTACCTTGTTAGAATAGCAATTGGTTTACATGGTCTAATTGCAAAAATAGGTGTTGATAGGAAACTTAGTAGGCTTGACAGGTTTTATATCTCTCCTAACCTACAATTATCTCATGTGACCAATGGGTGTTGGGTCAAGGTAGATTATTTTGGTTTATTATTTGATCACTTTCCGTCATTTGTATTTTGAAGGAAGAAGGTAAAGAAGAGAATTACAACTTGCCCTTCAAACTCAACATTGCACACCTCAAAATTTCTTCTTGTGTTGCTGCTCTAGTTGGTCTTTGGAATTCTATTCCCAAACCTAAAGAGGGGGAATCATGGTGTGTTTACTGGCAACATGCTATCACTAAATGTGCCACATTTTTAAGATCTTTTGGTAAAAGGACATCATAGCAACGGTTCGGTAAAGAGAAAACTCTTAAAGGGAGGTTGGAATATAATAGAAAGCTACTTAATCTAGAGTCCAACAACCTCTCCATTCAAACTTCTATAGTTGCTATTGAAACTCAATTGTGTAAACTTGACTCATAAAGGGTAATAGGCTAAAATCAAGGCCAACTTGCATTAGATTAAGGAGGGCAATACAGGAACCAAATATTTTTTTAACTATTTAAATTATAAATGTAAAAAGGAGTATGTTGGTGCTATAAAGGATGAGAATGGTCAGGTTATTACTAATCAAGAGGAGATTACAAAATTATTTTATATCTTCTATGAAAACCTTTTTAAGGAAGATTCTCATTGGCTTGATGTTCAAGAAACTTTAGAAGATATTATCAAATAAATCATTCCAAAGAAGATTGACCTTTAGTATAGTAAATATCTTGATCGAGACCTTTCCATAGAGGAGTTGGAACAAACATTTTTTTTCAATGGCTTCTAATAAAAGTCCAGGTATTGATGGGCTATCTATTGGATTTTTTCAAACTATGTGGCAACATATTAAGGATGATTTTTATCTTGTCTAACTGGAAGCATTGAGAAATGGTTCGCTTGGTCCTGAAATCAACAAAGGCTTAATTAAGTTTCTTCCAAAAGAAAATAATGAGGATTCTACCTCTTGATGGCACCCCATCACTCTTCTCAATTTTTCTTATAAAATCATTTAAAAGTTGTTTCTTTGAGAATCAATTTAGTTGCAAAAGGAATAGTTAGACCTAAACAAATTGGGTTTTTGGGTGGACATTTTATTTTTGACAATTTAATCCTAGCACGGGAAACATGTGAGTGGGCTCAACAAACTAGACAAGATGTTTTGCTGGTGAAACTTGATTTTAATAAAGCTTATGACAAAATGAGGTGGAGATTTATTATCAAAATGCTCCAATGGCTTGGGTTTGGTCCCAAACTATGTAGGCAGGTTCAATTGTTGCTTTAGGATGCAAATGCTCATCTCATGATTAATAATTCACTTACTAATTCATTTTCATTACAATAGTCTATCAAACAGGTCTGCCCTCTATCACCTTTCCTTTTATGTGCTTGCTGCTAATGCTCTAGGTTGTCTATTTAAAAAAATGTAACCATATGGAATCTTATTAAAGACATTCATATTCCTAATAATACTACAGTGATCAATTCACATTTTGTTGATGGCAGTTTGTTATTCATTCAAAACTCTGAAACTGAAATTGCTAATGTCATGGGAGTTTTAGATCTTTATTGTTTAGTTTTGGGTTCTAAGCTTGCTCATCACAAAACTAAGCTCATTATGATTAGTTTTGATATAGTTCCATCTTAGATCCCTAAACAGTGGAAACAAATAAGACATGGAGAAATTTCTAGATACATGTGTATACTTTTTGATTTGGGTGTTTATTTGATATGTGGAGTTGGTTTTTAGTCAAATTGATAAACAAGATCTTTAACTAGAGAAATACATATCTATTGAACTTGTTGGTAAAACTCAAATGGCTATCAAAATATTTTTCGCCTCCCATATCTATTATTCCTCTTGTTGGAGGTCATTTAAAAAAGGCCATGAAGAGCTAAATAAGATTGTATGTCAATTTTTGTGGACAAATTGGGATGGCAATTCAGAATGGATCATTAGAGTCCTGAATGGTGATGAACCTTTGAAAATTTTGGTTCGTCATCAGATTTCTCTTGTTGCTGCTAATAATAAATGGCAAGGTGTGGGTTGGATTGATAAAATTTGGATAGCTTCTTTCTTTTATCTAAGGGCTTCCTTTCCTTTACAATCCACTTGGACAACATGACAACAAGTTTGTCATCTTTTTAAATATATTTTTTTGCAAAGTGGGTTTAACTTTGCTACCTCTTCTATTTGGTGGAACAAATTGGTGCAATATCATGGGTCTCCTCTTGCAACTATCTTTCCGTAATGATATCTGAGACCTCAATTCATTTGTATCAATTGATTGGCAAAATGCTAAATTAGGTGCTGCCATTTTGCTTATGAAAATTTGCTCTCCTTTGTGATGTAATGTTTCTAAAGATTGTCTTTGGCTTGTGAAAATTTGCTCTCCTTTGCGATGTAAGAGAAAGTTTTTTTGGGACTATTTTCGTGTTTTAAAAAAAATGGATGACAATTTTTTAACACCTCCATACTATTTTTGACCATGTTTTGGGTTTTGATTTGACTAGAATATTATTACAAATTCAATAAGACTATCTTGCTTCATATTTGGAACAGTATAAATTTAATTGTTTTTTCTAATCAAATTACTTGTTGAGAAGTGAAAATGCTACAATTTTACTATGATGTTATGTTACAATTTGATTTTTATACTCCATATGCATGCTTCAAAGGCTCTTCAAGATTCCAAATGTATATCTTCAAATAAATTGTTACAATAGATTTGAATTACTATGAAATAAATGACTGCTATCATTTGATTTGTTGTGTATATCATCAAGTTAATTTCAAGGTGTGTGCCTACACCTATTACCTATTACATGTAATGACTGAATTTACAGTACTGCCGAAGTACATAGATTTAAATGTGTATATCAAGTTAATTTCAAGGTGTGTGCCTACACCTATTACATGTAATGTTTGAATTTATAGTACCTCCGAAGTACATAGATTTGTACAAATTGTAATGATTGTAAAATCATTTTATACATGATAAAAACAAGATTGACCAACATTTGCTTCATTTGCTTTACCCAAGATTTAATTTATTATTATTCAGTAATTACCATATTTTGTTGGTGATTATCGGGTAAATGTTACATACTTAAGTATTAACATTACAAGTTAATTCTACATATCATAATAAATCTTCATCTCATTAGTTTGAATTTTATACAATTCTTATAAATTTACCATTCTCATTAATTACTATATTTTGCTGATGATTAATGGATAGATGTTACATAATTAAGCATTAACATTACATGTGAATTCTTCATATCATAATAAAACTACATATCATTAGTTTGAATTTTGTATTAGGTTCTTATATCACAAAGTTACATTCATCAGGTTTTACCAAGAATACTCGTTCCAAAAATACTTACCATCCACAAAAATTGAAAACCCTACTTTGCCCGTTTCTTTAATTTTTTTAAAGATTGTCAAACATTAATGCATAATTTAACTAGATGGACACAGAAATGAATTTGTTAATTGATTATCAAACAATTTTATGGTTGCCACTTATGAACTAAGACCATGCATGTGCCCTGCACTTTGCCTGATAGAGTTATCCTTATTCCCAAAACTAACTTTTCAAAGAAAGATAACTTCATTAAGGCAAAATGTCAATTAATGACAAAGTTCTGCTTTATCCCAACACTCCTTGCAGAAGTTCCATTAACTAAAAAGAAAACTAAATCTTCATTTCATAAACCCGCTCATTTCTAAGCTGACTTCCTCAACCCCCAGATGGCCTAACTTGCTTGACCAGGCAATTATTGCCAACTATGCAAATCAAAACTTTATATCGTGATCTAACAAAACTCAGTCCTTGAAAATGCCAAGGATGTCATCCTCCTGGTACAAGTGGAACCTGATCCCAACATTAACAACAATGCAAAAGTTATGATGAGGAATTCACTACATTAGGCACAAGCAGTAACATTAATGCAAAGAACATTTGTACAAAATAGTATTTAAAATACAGCAACAATACGATCATCATATGAACCATGTTTCATAAGCGTGTGCCACAATTCAACTGTTTACATGAAATCAAGCATGGCTGCTTCATACTTACTCTTTTTCTCCTAGTTTCACCTCAGTTCCACCATATTCCGGAAGAAGAACATGGTCACCTTCCTTCAGGCTAATGGGAATGGTGTTACCTTCCTTGTTTCGCGCACCAGTACCAACCGCTACGACCTTTCCTGAGTTCAACTGAAAAACATAAAAGCTCAACCAGTCAGAACTGTGGGAGACAGTTTTGTGTGGCATAAGTTATTTTGCAAGTGTAAGATAATTGCCAAATGCTTTTAGATAAAAAATAGCATTATATATGAATGACCATATTTCTTGGCAAACTACACTAAAAATTTATCATGAAGACTTGGCCAATATATGTTCCAAATTTTTTGCAATCGAAAAAACTTAATTTAGAAGGGATTAGTCAATCAAAAAAATAGACGAATAGGCCATACAAAATATCCTGAACCACACAAGAATTTCAAAGGCATCTTTAATATATGATCTGGCTAATTACTTAGTTAAATATCTGAATGTAAACAGAAAAATAACATAACCAAAAGTAACTTGCAGATTAAAAGTAAATTACCATCATTCTATAGCATAATAATCATAGCGATTGTAATAAGTTTAACAACTAGAGTTTCTCGGAGGTTAGCTGTACTGTAGCACAAGAAAATCATATTTCATGCTTTGTTTTGTTTAGTTTTTCGTTTAGCAAAGCTCATACTGGATCAAGACAACATTGTAAACCTTGATTTTTGAGTTCCGGGGGAAACATCGTCACTGTGTCATTAGCCCATTTAATACATTGTGACACACATAAAGAGAACAAGTACATAAACAAATATCCACCTATATGTAAACTGATCTAAAATAACTTTTCACAGATAATAACTGTAAGAAATTGGTTCATATCTAAATGTACAAACATACCACCCTAACTATTTTACAAAATATGTGTCAGGGCACCGTTCAACTACCATCACTCAAGCACAAAAGTTACAAAACTCCTGACAATTGTAATATATATGACTTCAAAGGATTGTTAACACAAAAAATATACTTTGTTTTTTTGCTTTCTTTTACTTTTTGTTTAACAAAACTGGTACCAGTTTAAAAAATAGCTGAACACTCAAGTGTGCAAAATGGTATTTTTAGAAAATCTTGTATTACAATAAAATACTACCTCTATGAAAATTCAAATCAATAGGATTTATTGTGCCATAGAAAACTTCTCACTCGTAGCAAGCTAAAACGCTTGACTTTAAAGTAAAATCACAATGTCGTTAAGCAGCTGTGATCTAAATGTGATATGAATACCAGTTAAAGAAAACCCTTATGTCTTAAACCCCTCATGTTCCTATGATCCCTGTTGAGTAACATGAAAAGATTGCCTGGATCATACATGTGTACATTAACCCAGATTCAAAATTTAAGAATGCAGCCAAGGCTCACCCTTAAACTGACCAATAGGATCACCCAATCTTAGCGGAGCAAATAAAATAAAGGGTAAATGTAAATTCAAAATGCCATGCAACAAATACTAAATTGTAATGAGTCCCATTCACATAGTTTAAATTTTCACCCTACACTAGGGATATATATAACCCCGTAACACATCACAAGGATTGATCAGAAATGAAATTTTTGGAAGTGAGATTATGTAGAATTGAAGCATAGCAGAACTGCAAAGTATTGAAAGATGTGGTCCTAACGAAGGATGTTAAGTACTGAAATACGGTGCGGCTGTAAAGTTGTGAAAATTGGGTAATTTACAACCTCAACATGAAAATGATGTATTCATGAAGGTTACTCAGAATTGATATATAATGAAGTGAAATCATGGACACCGTATAGCATTAAAATATGGGAAATTGCGAGGAACGAATATTGATTACTAAGTCTATGACCCTGAGCGTAATACCCGACTAGCTTACGAGGCTAACCGCTCCGTATTCAAGCGATTAGAGAGGCTGAGGAGTGTGAAAGTGTGGAAGTTTGCCAAGGATTTAGCCCCCCACAAGAAGTGAGAACCCACATTCTAAAAAATGCAGCCTACGGTCTCACACCGAAATAAGCCAATCCACATTCTCAATGTCAAAAGCCTATGAAAACCCTAAGAAACGATAAAATACAGAGGAACCCCAAAGAGAGAAAATTACTTTATACAAAACAAATGGATTCGTACCTTGTGGGAGCTCTCAGGAAGCAAAATCCCCCCAGTGGACTTGTTTGGAATCACAACTTTCTCTACCAAAATTCTGTTAAAGCAGGGGATCAGCCTCTTCGCCATCGATGAATGCTAAAACCCTAAACTTCCCGAATTTTTTCCTGTTGCTTTGTTCAAATGTCTGCCGTCTTTATTTAAGGTTTTGCCTAAACCCTTGGCTATAGTAATGGACGCTTCTGGAAGGGTTTTAGTGGAACAAAGGTTTAGTGCTATTCCATTTTATTTATTTATTTAATGGTAGAAGATTTGTACTGAGTATTATCTAGGTATCTATAATATGGCTTTTACCATTAAATCAAATGTTCTTTGATTTTAGCCCTACTTCATGTTCAACACATTTTATTAAAACTGTTAGAGTAACATAAAATGTTTGTCTAAGGGTTTGTACTCTAAAGATTTGTTTGTAAAGCAAGTTGGATGTGAAAAATAGAATATGTTTGTTAGAGGAAAATGATTTTTTTTAATAAGGATTATATATATGTAATGAGTATCAAGTAAATTAGTCATATTTAAAAGAGAGATTCTTGTGATTACTATTTATAAAATACTGGTCTATTAAGAAATTAAATTATTTATGGTCATAAGAGATAGATTCTTCTAAAGAGTAAACATGATAATATAATATAGAGAGAAATAACACATTTTACTTAAATATTTAATGGGATAATTAAAAAAAATCAGCTTTCTAAATCTTTAACTAAGTCAAGTAACAATAATAACTTGATTAATGTTAAACTAAAATAGAAATTAAATGCGTTCGAAAAAAAGAAGAAGGAAGATTAAGTTTCCCTATTGTGAGATGAATTTCACCTAATGGTACATTGCAATAGAGAGTTGAAACCTAAGAACTAAGACTAGAGTATTTATCAAAGAGCTGAGACTAAGTAATTAAGTGCCTAAAATTTCATAGTTGCAATATTATCCTACAAATTTATGACCCATTTTGCGGGGATTGTAAAAAATGAAATTTTGTATTTACATTTTGCTTTTAAGTCCTTAGTCTAGGTACCCTTGGGTAGGATAAATGCTTGTGGATGTTAGCAATACGTGTTGTTAATGATGTCAACATGATGTTTGACAATATATGTTGTCCTTGATTGTTGTGGTCATTGATGATATGATGATTGGTTGAGTAGAGTATTGTTGTGGTGGTTGAGGATGTGATGATGAGATTGCACTAGTTACTATTAGCTAGTTGTGGTCATAATTTGTATGACTAGTATGAAGAAGTTGACGTGAAGAACAAATGAATATTGATTGCAAATGGTTTATGGATGTCCACCTTCCTGGTGTCTAATGTCAACGTATCAATATTGTTGATAATGTTGATGGCAGGGATAGTATGATTATGATTTAGATGGATTGAGATATTAAGATGAGGATTAGATGCATGACAATATGGTGGAGATGATGTACTAAGTGAGAAGGTGATGTTTTTAGGATAGTTTGGTTTATGGAAGACTAATGAAACATGATGGTACAAAAATATGTATTGACGAATGTTTGGAAGAATGCTCTGAATTATTTTGCATTTGTTGATATAGTCTTGTAAACTTGGATACAATGTCTATGCTCAATGGACATTGCATTCCTATCTTTTCAGGTCCTTAGTGTTGTAGCTAATATGGTTGGTGATTACAATTGGCTAACAATTTGGTTCTCTATTAGAATTGTTCCAAGAAATTGCTTTGCATTTCTCTGCATTAATGTTTTAGGTGTTGTGGCTTGGAGGGAATGTTTAAAACATTTGTGCTTTGTCTCAATTAACCTTTTAGATGATGGTGTGGTTTGCAAGTAGTAATATTGTGTTTTGTTTTTGACTAGCTCTCCAAAAATGAAGTGTTTAGTGTCAATTATGTTGTGCTCGTATGATCTTGATGTGGAAAGATGAAGGAAGAAATTGAGATTGGTGTTAGATGTTTATGGAACATCTTGATGTGCTCCACATGATGTTAGATGGTCTATATGATGGCGAATTGTGATTGAATTTGTGTTTTAGGGTATCTGCTCTGGTTCAACTGACAAGTGTTGATTCTTTGGCTTGTGGTGAATCCTTGGATGTCTCCACCTTCTTAGGAGATTGTGTTTCATTTATTTTGGGCCCTACCTTGGTGTGTGGGGGTCCACATTTGGCTTGTTCATCTGGAAGACATGTCTTGGGCCAACTTGTGGCATGTTGGTGTATCTACACATTACCTTGTTGTTGACCTTGGAGGATGCATGTTAGTGTGTGAATTGGTTTTAACCACTTAGAAATAAGTGATATGTTGTTTTTAGGTCCTCTCCATCTCTTGGATTGGATCACAATTATGTTTTGATGGCCGACTTGATAAGACCTATGTTTGTCCTCTATCCAGACCAATGAAGGAGGTGGTATTAATAATAGATCAACTTGATGTTGAAGATGTAGATGAGTGCATGGATTATTATGTGTACTGCACCTACATGATTATATCATTTACAAAAGTCAATTAAGTTAGTGTGTGGAGATTGATGTGGAATTGGTTGTTTGAGACAAAGATTCAATGACAACTTCATATGGAGATTGCTACAAGCAGTGTTGCTAAAGGCCTATTCATTCTTGATTCATATATTTATCGTACCTTGATTTGGAGAAGTGATCTTCAGATTGCAAAATTTGTATCTTTCTCTAGGACAGTGTGCTTCCTTGTTAGTGAACCTAAAACAATATTGTAATCCTTTCATATATTGTGAGTTATCTCTCACCGTGGTTTTTCCCTATTTGTGTTTCCATATAAATATGGTGTTTCATTGTTTTATCTTTCATTGCTGATTGATAAGGATAAGATTAAAGTGGCAATGGATTAAAAAATAAGGTTTAAGATTAAGTTCGGATTGATTCATGCTCCCCACACCCCCCCCACTCCTCCCCTTAGTCCTAAAGTGTGTTCTTCAATAGTGATGCATGTTTGAGTTCTTGTGACCATCATGCATTTATAAAGGTATGGGGACTTAAGTAATATAATTAAAACGACTTATTTACCTTTGAAAAGGGTTGAATGGAAGAGTGTACTTCACTCCTCCATGCTTTGGGAAGGTGAACCATGTTTGTTCACATGGGATGATCATGATATTTTATTATTTTTGTAAGGGGTTGGGTGCATTGATTTTGGGGTTTCCATGTGGTTCCACCCCATTAGATAGAAGGGCATTGATGCCCTTTTATACCTCTTCCCTTCGATTAGGAAGGGTTTGGCTAATTCCTTATTACATTTTTATTTTAAATTTGAGTAAAGCACTTGATATTTGTGATAGTTGGGAAAGCATTTGAGTTTTGAAAGGACTTGGAAGCTTGGAGAAGAGAGAAGAGAACTTTTTTCAACCTTGCTGAAATCTTGGAGTTTGTAAGGTAGGATCCCACATCTTTGTTTATTCACCTTTTTTTGTTGCATGTATAAAGAGAATACATGTGTTTTAGGCCCTTTTAATCTATTTGCATGAGCTATAAATGTATTCCTTTTTGTCTTGTAATTTTTATTAAAAGAAATGGTGTTAAGTATGTTGCTTTGGTGATTTTTTCGGTAAATGTAAGGGAATTCATAAGAAGATTTATTTTTATTTTTATTGTGTTTAGATCCATTGCTAGGACTACACTCTAAGTTGTTTGGCTCTAAATTGTGTTGGAATTGAGTTAGAATAGTGGGAAACCTTGGGAAGCATGTGTGAAGGATGGAAGTGGTTTTGTGGGAAAGCTTCCTCAATCTCTACTTTTTTGGTTACAAATTTGGAATGAAAAGTATTATCTCTTACTTAATATGAAAGTGGGAGGAGTTGAAAATTGTTGCAGTTCATTGATGCTATGTGAATGTAATTGTAATGCCTACCTATTCCTAGCATAAGATGTTATTTTGAATGTTGTATTATGATTATGTTGTGGTGCTAGATGATCATATTTTGATGCACTTGAGATGTTGTTAGAAACTAAAGACAAACAAAAAGAATGGAAGCTTACATATATTGTAAATTGAAATATAAGTGTTAACCATATGGAGTTTGAGTGAGAAATAATAATGAAAATCGATCATCATTGGAAATTGGACACATAACATTGTTTTTACATGGAGAAATACTTTCAAGAAAAAAATACTCCAAGAAGAGAGACTTAGATCCAGGTATTATCTTCAAAAAAGAGATTACATACTATTGGGCGAAACTTTTGTAAATTGGGGAAGTTCACAAAATTGTGGTTTTTGTTGGCAAATGCACACTCCAATGAGAAATTGTAGGTGATTGAAGGTATTGTCATTGATGGCAACCTTACAATCATGTGATACCGGGAGACAAGCATAGGCACCGACACTGACAGACTCTACAACAACATACAGATCACCGACACCGAAAAAGAAGATTACCGACACCAACATGAATTTTGTATAAATGTATTTTGTAATTAATTGTAAAATCTTTTGTAAGCCAACATGGCGGATTGTAATATGAATCATATATGCATGAGATCATTGTAGATCATTTAGAGAGCGAAGTATGAAAAAGAATATAGCAGACCTAATGTGCGAATTATTAGGATAAGGGTTTATGTATATTGCAGAGCTTAAACCAGTACTGAATCTGTCATAGAAGATGCTGATCTGAAGCAGTACAAGACATTGGATTTGTATAATCCAATTTTGTAAGTCAGTGTGACTTCTTTTGTAACTGAGAAGTGAGCTCTAGGCACTTGGCCTTCCTGCATGTGCAGGCCCCTGTTGTAGACAATAATATTCCCTTATTGGCCAGTAAGCGAATATTGTGGGTCATAAATCCCACCGAGGTTTTTCCCACATCAGGTTTCCTCGTTAAAATATTGTGTTATGGTGTGTCTCTTATGTTGTTGTTGTTATTCTTATTTACTGCATTATTTTTGGTTTACCGGTACACAGTTTTAATATGCTTTTCATGTTATAAATTAAGAAAATTATCCAATCGGTCAGATACTGATTCACCCCCCCTCTCAGTATCTTTGGGAATCCTAATAGCTTCAAGCATAGTATGTGAGATTAAATCTCTCCTTATTATAAGGGAAGGCTCCCCCTCTTGCTTACTACTCTCTTTTATTTATAACAAAATGCAAACTATGATTCCTAATCTAAACTTGGGTGGTACATCATCCTATTATCTTTTTTAGTATATATATATATTTAAAAAAGAAGTTACAATTTGAGCAATAATGATCAATACAACTTTGAAGTTAATCCAAAATAACTAAAAGCATGCTAATGAACAATACAATAAAAGAGAAACAAAGTTTCCATAAAGGCGCAAAGTCCTCAGTTGCTTCTCCAAGATGAGAAAATAGTATTCAAGCACAAAGTCTCACAATCACTATAATCTTATCTACCTTCTACAAATAACTTTTGTAACCCATGATATTTTACCAATATAACAAAGCAAAGCACAAAGTCTTGGTATTGATATCTAATTAATAATTTTTCTTTGAAATAATAAAATGAAGCTCAAAGTCTTGAAATCACTACCTCTTGTACTAATTGCTAATTCTATTTATCAAGCATTGAAATGCAACACAAAGTTTACAAAACAAAACTTGTTCCACTCTTTAACAATATCTTTCCACAATGCTTTTACTTGATCTAAACAAGACTGCATAACAAGAATTACATTGGAACACTCTCACCATAAACCACAATGTATTCAACACAAAGTCTGAATGCTAAAGCTTCCTTCTTAATTGATCAAATTTGCAAAATAACAATATGAACTCAAAGTTTCACTTTTCTCTTCACTTAGACACAATTTCATTGCAGAAGATTAAAGATGATAATTACAATGAGCAACCTCATATATAGGTGAGGTGTAATGAGCTAATCTAGGAAAACTATGACTAAGTAAAAAAAGAGTCCAGCTTGACTTAGGACTTGTGCATAATCTAGATGCAAAAACATGAATACAAAATGACACTTGAAGTGTTGAAATTTAATTACAAAAATACACCTACAACTTTAGAAATATGAAAACTACCAAGTGTCACCAGACACTCCATTATGATCTTGCTTCATGAATTCCTTGAACTTTTGAAGAGCAATCTTCATATGTTTTTCAGTGGGTCCCTTGATATGGGTTGTGATAACTTTGACTCAAGTGATGGAATCTCCAAGGCTCACACAACACTTTTGTGCTTCTTTAGAATAGTAGCAAACTCATCTAGATTAACTTGAATGTCTATTAAACTATCAATTGAAGATATTGAGAATACTTCTTTGTCGTCTTCTTCTCCAATTAGTGAGTTGATTTCTTTGATAATAACATCTTCATGAAGAGGCTTTTGATTTTCATCAAGGAATGTACAAGGAAGTGTTGATATATTTTCAACGATCTCCTTTACTGTGTCATACATCTCCTTTGGCCTTTCTCATATCCTTGACAAGCATTTCCAGGGTGTTCATTTGATGTTCTAGTGCTTCTCTTTGTTCAATGTACATATTCTTTGAAGGAAGCACTCCATTATCAACCAGAACATCTAATTGAAAATTTTCTAACTTCAACCATGAGTTGGATTTCTTTTCCTATGTTTGTAATTCTTGTGAGAATATATCCAATGTTTTATCTCTCAAACTTGACACCCTCTAGATTATTGATTAGGAAAACTATGGAACATATGAGTTTTTTCCCTGATTGAGTATCTTATCCATCCACTCACCAACTGATCTTCCTCATGAATTGAATTTCTCGACCTTCTAGATGATTTGTTCATCAACCGATGAGGTGACTAGCTCAATTATCTCTGAAGAATTTGTTATCTTGATCAACACATTGGTGAGTTGTTCCACTCGTTTCTTCAATCTATCCTTCTTGATCATTTCCTCATTATACCTTGCCACAAGATTATCAAAAGATGATAAAGAATATTTTATTGTTCCTTCATGAGTTTGCTTTCCCAATTCAATCCTATTGATAACATAATTTGTTAGCTGAATCTTGTCTATTTGTATCTAGAGAAGGAATTGCCATTTCTACATAATTGTTCTTTGTACCCTTGTGTTTAACATGAACCAACTAGCTAAAGTCAAATTCATATGGGGAGATGGCTTGCTTCTTCCTTTTAGGGGCATTGTAGACTAGCCAAGGTGGTAAAGGTGTATCATCTTCAACTATTGTGGCCAATAATTGGGATGAGAATTCTTGGTTCTATATGCTGGTGGTCACAATAGGAGGAGTGGAAGTTACAATTGTAGGTGGGTTTTAAACAACTAAAAGCTTGGTGTTGGGAAAAGGGTGTTGTACATCTTGCATAATAACGTTTTATTGTTGTATTATTTTATTATTGTGTGAGGTGGACATGGAATTATATTGTAATATCATATTGTATTGTTGCACTTAGGAGCACCTAGATGGACGTGCAACATATAGAGATTCCTTTGGAATATTCTTGTAACCACTTGATGAGTTGTATTGACACATTGGTATTATTATTGGAATAATATTGTATTTATTTAATATTGGGGAATGCAAATGTGATGAAGTACCCAATATGTGGCTAAAGGGTAGGTAGGAAAAATATTATATTTTATTATCACATGGTTTTTGGGCACATGGTTTTGATGTAATACCACTTGGTGGTTTTGTGGGAGCATGTGTTTATAAAAGCAACCACAAGGGTAGTTGTTTAGGTTGGTCAGTTAGCCAGGTTAACATTTGTGAAGAAGGAAGCATGGCATGGGATATGTGGAATCATGCTTGTTCACATTGAGTGCTTGTTGATGGCTTGTTATGGTTGGGTTTTCAGAAGCTTTCCATAATTGTATTGTAATGGATGCATTGCTGATAATACATGGTGGATGATGCTTTTGGAGGCTGGTTTTTTCCCTCATGAGGGTTTTCCCAGGGTATATCTTGTGTCACATTTTCATGAGTATGTTGTCTATTCTTTGCATGTGGATTCTATGAGTTTATTCTGTTAAGATCTAAATTGGGTTATGTAAAAATTGTCAAAAAGTTAGCTGCAAATTTCCTTACAAGTGGTATCAGAGCTTTATGGTTAAATGGTTATTATAACCCTAGGTTGAATCCATGACTACATGAAAGAATGAAAGACAAGACAAGATATGAGGGTTTGTTGCAGGTTTGTGGGTTGCAGATTTGTGGGCATTTGTTGCAGATTTGGTGTTTTAAAAATTTGTTTCAAAGTGGGTTTCTATTGATTTGCATTTTGGGAGTTTTGGGGGCGAAGTTTCAGATTTGACCCTGTGGGAAAAATGGACCGCATGGTTGTGATCAGGGAGACAAATTTTGAAATATAACTTGACCCTATTAGGCGATGGAAGAATGAATTTGAAATTTTTTTAGATGGTAGGACCGTATGATCATACTGCCTACGCAGGTTGTCAGAAATATAATATTTTGTTCTGCTATTAAACCCGTTGGCTTTTGTTTAAAAAAAAAATTGAAAATTGAAAATCAAAATTTTTGAAAAGTCGAAGAAGAAGAAAAATAAAATTTAAAAGGTTTAACGTGGGGTGGGGGGTTTGTAGACCCCACTACAACCCTGTAAGAGGGCAACCGACAATGGTGGTACCACCATTGTCGACACCCATGGGTGTCGGCAGTGGCATCACCACCTACAAGCAGCGGGCCCCCCATCTCGTGGAGAAATCTCGAGCAGGGTAAACCCCGTGGGGACCACTCGTGGGGTGCGGGTTCCTCCCCCCCACGTGGTTGGTAAGAATAAATTTCCAACAAACTTATTAAAAAAAAAATCCGCCAAATTTGTTTTTATAAGTTTTTTTTAAAATAAAAACTTTAAAATGTTTTTAATGCCAACCAATATATTATATGTCATGTATTAATTTTTATATGCCAGTTGTTATGGGTCCGGCCAGGGGCCGACCCAGAGATTATTTAAAAAGGAAATATATTTTTTTTGGCATATTGAAAATTTGATAATTGATAAATGGGTGTATTGGAGAAAATTGTAAAATTTATTGTATGGCATATTGGCGAGATGTTTTGGAGTACATGCTTGCATTTATAGCCTAATTGGTTGTTTTTCTTTTACAGAGCATATCTTGGGTGTACATGATGTCGTATTTTCGACTTCTTATAGTCGTTGGAAAGGTGATTTAGTGTACTTCATTGTGATGTGATTAGTTTTTTCAGATTTTGTTGTTTCATCAGTGAAATGTGATCTGGAAGTGACATGTACCTTTATGGCTTTGAGAGGTCACAACTTGAGCATATGGAGTCAAATTTTGGACTTCGAATAGTTGACGAAAATCTCTTGGAGAGAACTACACATTGATTCAGATTTGGAGCAAGTTTGACATGCTTTATTTGCTGATATTTTGATTTAAGTTGTTTATGGGTTCTTTTGACTTTGGTGATAGTACGAGTTTATGGCATGTTACATATTGGAGATTTTGATTTGATTTCATTGCACACTCGATGTTGTATTTTCATTCCTCTCACGTTGACATGGTTATAAGTTTTGGTTTGAGTATGTATATTGTATTGTTGAGTCTACAAGTTGTGCAGTGTTGTAGGTGGTCTATACTTACAAGATTTCATTTATGGCTTGGATATGGGTTGTCTATTCCCATAGACCTTTCATTATTGATGCATATTCAAATTGGTGGCTTGGTTTAGTCACATGGTTTGTTGGTTTTATTCTCATGGCGAGGAGGAGAGATGTTGTTACTAGGTACAACCATGATGGGGGACCTACATGGTTGACTATGTGATGCTGATAGGTTGCACACATTGAGTTAGATGCTTTCTTCGTGGATGTGATCATGAAGTCATGGAGTTTGCTTTTGTTTAGGGACTTTGACACGACATGGTTGGATTCACAAGTTCTTTAATTGTTGATCTTTTGATTGGATTCCTAATTGGTTATGGCAGTGTATCTTCTTGTTTGAGGATCAACGTTACTTTGACTTTTGGGAGCTCATGATGTGCACTTTGAGTTCTCTGATTGTTAGATGGATTTGGTTGATTCTCATGTTATATGATGGTTTTATCACAATGTAATGCATAGCTTGTATACACTTTCAGTGGGAGTTTTTGATAGTATGATATGGTGGTGTAGGATTTGATCTTGATTGTTTGTTGGTGGTTTTGTATCATCTTGAGATGGAGTTCATGGTTTACTTGATATTGTTGACATTTTAGTTGTATGTGTGTAGACTTGAATGATCTTCATTTAGGAGATGGTTATCATGATGCTATGGAGATCTTGGTATCACGATTCAGTGGGAGCTTGTAGCGGTGATTTGTATTCACCATTGGATGGTGGATTATCTTCTTAGTGTGCAGATGTTTGGAGGATGCCTTAGATCTTATTGCTACAGAAGGGTGTCTTTCACATTTGCGGGTACACTTGTAGGAGATGATGATCATCATGATATTTGAGGATGTTTGCATCTTGAGGACTCACAAAGTTCTTGGTATAGATGTGGGTTTATGCTTTCTTTTGACATGTTATCCTTGATTGATAGGATGGTTGATATTATGTCATGGTGCACTCTAGATACTAGTTTTGAGTTTTGGCATGATATGGCTATTTGATATGTTCATATGGAGCAAGATATCTCTTTGGAGGGGATGGTTAGATCATGTTGTCACATTTATGCTCCTGATTCTGCAGTTGGAGCTTTGACATTGATCTTGGTAGTTCTCTTTGTATTGGGTACATGATCATTTGCTTGATTACTTCATGGTAGTGTTATGCTACATTTGGAGTTTGACATGGATTGATTGGTTACAGGTACTCATGGATACTTGGAGACACAAGTGATGCTGATATTCTCTTGTGATTAGAAATATGTGTTGAGATGGTTGATGGTTTCAATAGGAAGTCCAAGGAGCATTCATCTAGTATGGATTTGAGAGGAGATTGTTCTTAGATGAGTCACAATGACTTGGATGTCTTTGAGGAGCAATTCCATTTCCCACTCTTGGTCTACTCGGTAGTTTACTACTTGAGAGGTATTTCCCATTGTTCCTTTCAGGTGCATTATGTTATGCTTATCTTTCATTGATATGGATCTTGAGCTACATGGAGTTTGTTGGTTTTGGATGATTTAGTTTGAGAGATGTATGGCATTGGTTATCTCCTTGTGCATTTGAGTTATTATTATGATGGTGGTAATTATTGATATTAGTTTGGGAGATGGTTTATTGGGTATATTCCATTGGGATTGGGAATGGTATTAGTTTGATCTTCACGGTTATGAGAGGTTTACATCCATGTTGATTACATTTTATACATGTTGGTTTAGTCCAAGGGATTGAATGATGTTTGGGTGTTGTTATGATTTTCATGTGGGGTTTTATGAAGGAGATCATACTTGACACAATTAGAATTTAAAGGGGTGTGTAGAAGGACATACTATAGGATTTGATTTGTAGTGTTTCTCTCTTTGTTTCGGTTATCCTCCTGGATGTTCGTATTCACATTACATTGGTTTGAGGTTGTTTGGGGCTATGTGCTATTTAGTTTGTATTCATGATATGTCATGTGGGAGATGACATAGTGGTTCCTTTATCTCTTTATTTTGTTGGTGTGGAGAACATGGGAGAATGTTGGAGACATGGTGTGAGAGTGGTACTTGTAGGTTATCGGTTTACATGATATTCATATTGATGTGGATGTTCTTGATACTACATGGTTATACTTCTATGATATGTTGTTAGTGGATTCATTTATGATATTGAAATTACCTATGCAATGGGAGTTCCTTGGTGTACATACGTGGCAGGTATTGCACTTGGGGCTTATGGTTGCATGTTACATGTTGCATATGTTGATGAGATGTTATTCACTTGATTTGTATGCCTTGGAAGCATGTATAGTTGACGTGTTAGCACTTTTTGTGGGTCTTATTTCAGCTATGTAAACATCTACCTTTGCATTGGATACCTTTGGATTAGTGTTTGTGTTCAGATATTAGTTGGTGTAGGACTTATCATTTGTTGCGATAGGTTGTGTGGCTTTCTCTTTGGATGGCCTTTTCATGTCCAGTGGCAGTGGCATGGTGAAGGGTGAGAGCATTCATGTATGAGATGGTGGTCACTTTATTTCTTGTTGCAGGTATCTTGATGGAGCACATGGAGAACTTGGATTCCATGATGGTATATGTGCTTGGAGAGATCAGTCTCTTGTTCATGTGATAGATTACTTCTTGGCCCTTATGCAATGTGCACACCAAATGGGAGAATTTTAGAGAAATGGTGTTGTACACCTTGCATAATAATGTTTTATTGTTGTATTATTTTATTATTGTGTGAGGTGGACATGAAATTATATTGTAATATCATATTGTATTGTTGCACCTAAGAGTTCCTAGATGGATATGCAACATGTAGAGATTCCTTGGGAATATTCTTGTAACCACTTGATGAGTTGTACTGACACATTGATATTATTATATTGTATTTATTTAATATTGGGGAATGTAATTGTGATGAAGTACCTAATATTAAATGTGGGTCAAGGGTAGGTAGGAAAAATATTATATGTTATTGTCACATGGTTTTTGGGCACATGGTTTTGATGTAATGCCACTTGGTGGTTTTGTGGGAGCGTGTGTTTATAAAAGCAACCACAAGGGTAGTTGTTTGGGTTGGTTAGTTAGCTAGGTTAGCATTTGTGAAGAAGGAATCATGGTGTGGGATGTGTGCATTCATGCTTGTTCACTTGGAGTGCTTGTTGATGGCTTGTGATAGTTGGGTTTTCAAAATATTTCCATAGTTGTATTGTAATGGACGCATTGCTAATAATACATGGTGGATGATGCTTTTCGAGGTTGGGTTTTTCCCTCATGAGGGTTTTCTCAGGGTACATATTGTGTCACATTTTCATGGGTATGTTATCTATTCTTTGCATGTGGATTCTATGAATTTATTTTGTTGAGATCTAAATTGGGTTATGTGGAAATTGTTAAAAAGTTGGCTGCAAGTTTCCTTACACTTGGGAGGAAGATCGGTTTTTGACATGAACTTATTAAAATATTCTAACATGGAGAAAGTCACTTTAGAGAAGTTAGGAAGAAACACATTTTTAATATTGTCATGTGGGGTATCTAAAGCTGACTCACTAGTTGTTGTGGAAGGAATAATGTGAATTACTACACTGAGAGCATTAGATGCATATGAAATGGTAGAACCAAAAGGAACAAGATTAGAAATTGAAACTGGAGGGGAAATTTAACCAGGAGTATCATGAGATGAAGGAGGAATGATTTCTTGCATCCCTTCGGATTGGGAAGTATTGCGAATTTCTGGTAAGCCCTCCTCATCACACTCCTCTTCTTGCTCCTTTTCTAACTCTTCCTCTTCTTCTTGCTATGTCTCTTCATCAAGAAATTATTCTTCAGCCTCATCCTGTGTTTGAGTATCCTAGGTCGAGGATTATTCTTGACTCTCATCCTTACCTTTTCCAACTATGAATTTGAATTTAGGAGCCTTTGGAGTTGATGGATCTTGTTTATTCTTAGTTCTCAACTCAGGAGCCTTTCCAACCGGCCTTGTAGTGTCATCTTTTGATCCAGTTTGGAAAGGTTTTAATCGAATCCCCTTCTGTGTCAGCCAAACATTGGTATTGACAAGGATACTCTAAAATCTAGCCCTAGTTGAAGTATTTTATTTCTAAGACCATTGGATAAGAGGTAAGGGTGAATCTGCAACCTTATTCTATTCATATATAGGATCTAGAATGACTCCATCATCCTCAAGATCCTTAGAAATATCATCAAGATTTAGGTTCTCAATTTGTTCCACAGTAAAGCAGTAGTAGTCAAGCCATCTAATATCCTCTTCTGATCTATAATCAATCCAAATATCCTCTAACTGGTGAACATGCATGTAATTCTTCTTAAGTTTGTTCTTCATACCTTTGTATTCAAAATGTTTCCTACCCTTGAAGAACCTCATTATTACTCTTCTCATCAATTCATCCATGACTCAAACCTTGTAGATGGAATTGATTGAATATCTTCCAATAGTAAGGGAGAACTTGAAACCAGTCTTGTGCAAACTTGATTGGTGTCCATGCATCACCACCATCTGACGAGACACTTCCATGAGCACAATCTTGTCTGATGAGTACCTAGGAAGCATGAAAGGTTCACCATCAAATACTCCTATACTAAGATATGTAAAAGTAGGGAATTATAGGAATATGCTCTCATATTGGTTTACCACATTTCAAGCTTCATCTAATACTCTCTTCTTCGAAATATCTTTATCAAACATGTACATATAATGATAAAATAAAGCATCATTCACTCTTCTGAAATGATGTAAACTATTCTTGAGAGTCAGTTGTGAGTAATATTGATATATAGGAACTTGATTCCTATCTCCTGTGGTAGACAATCCTGAAAAATGCCTCATTGAGGCTGCTGTAAATACTAGGTATGAAGTCATAGATAATTGCAAAGTGGCAGGAGGAACCTTGGTCAACTTCTCACATAAAGCATGATTGATCTATTTACCTCAATAGATCTTCTTCCTATTTCTCTGTATAATATGGATGTATTGATACATCCACTCATGATAAGTATCTAAAACAGGAAGCCCCTTTACTCTACTAAGAAGAGTAATCAAATCATTTACCTCTTCAATGAAGTCACTTTGATGAGTAGTCTTAGGCCATCTTGCAATAGTTGGCCTTGGAGTCTTCAACCAATTATCATTGATATTTATTCTACTCTTATCAACGTTGTTGTCATAATATGCCCACTTTGATTGCATATCAATATTGGCATATTGATGAAAGTTTAGACACTTGAAGATAGTGTCAAATAAATCCTTATCCATTTTGATGAGAGTTTTCTTTCCCTCTGCATCCTTGACTGACCTATTTACTGAATCATATCTATTAGCTAATGCTAACACAAACTCAATATTTTGTGCTGACATTGGGAAATCTGCAACCAAATGAATGCCACTGTTGATGGTTGCCTCCATTTTGTAGTACACTAGGGGTTCTTTAACTCTCTTTAGGAATTCTTCAAGATCTATGTATCCCTAATGTTGTCAATATTAGACGACACAAATGAAGATGAAAAGACTGGATGAGGGTCTTGCTTCTTGAACTTCATTGCTTTATTGCTTGGTGATGGCTCGGTCATCTTACTGTGATTGTGTAAGGACCCACTAGTCCTAACCTTAGAAGACTAACATAATTGATTCCAAATTAAATCTAAGTAAATTTCCACTTACATAAATGCAATATTTTTAAATAAATGAATAACTATCGCCATTAATATGAGTGCATTCAATGAAAAGAATGATATAAAGTAGGATCCATAAGTTATGAAAAATGGACAAAATAGATTATCTAACCAATTAGTTAGCGAATATATGAATGAGTTAAATTAAATATATCCACAAGTTAAAGTATAAGAAAACTATAAAATATGAAAAGCATCTAACCTGAGCTTCAAGCATTCAAGAAAACTCAAGCAAAGAGAATGCTTACGTAATGGTGCACGTGTGCGATTAATGTGAACTTAAAGCATGCATCAACTTAAATAAGAATTCATGAAACGAAGGAAAACTAAGCAAGAAAGAACACATTCCACAATCATACACAAGTAGGACACATGTTAGTGGGTTAGTGGCTAGTAGTTTTCCTTAACTTTTTGTTAGTTACATTCTCTTGGTGACTTCCTGTCGCACTTTTTTATAGTAGGCCTCATAGGCTCTTTACATGGCTTACATAGCTTACATAGTTTACATAGACAACATAGCTTACTTAGCTTGATTATGAGACCACATTGGTCTATTACAAGAAATCATTAATACATCGTACAATATTACATAAGATTTTACAATGATATGCATAATTCTCTGTCTTTGGATGCAGTGTCTTCATTGCCATTGAAGTCACCTCCATCTGTGATCTGGAAGACAAACAAATAACCCAAACATTTTATCTGCACAACCAAATGAAGATTGCGCTTCTCAGTGCTCATGACAAGCTCCCATTCCTCACGACAGAGTATCCTAACAAACCAACATCAATTTTTGGGAATGGAACCTGTGCATGCATGTAGTATCTAACAACCAAACTTTTGAACTTAGCTACATGTGTTATGGCAGGGAGAATTAAATTATTAAGTTATTTGGCCAAATTTAAACCCTTTTGGGGTAGGTGAAAAACACCCTTCCTTGTTTAACCCATAATCAAACACCTTTTGAATACATCCCTCATAGATAGAAAGAAAGAAAAATAACTACCCTTCCCACTAAGTTTTATTTGTAATGAGATATTATTTTGCTTTCAATATTACTCATACTTTTTTATGGAACAATACTCCCAAATAAGTTTAATAATAATCTTAATTACTGTAGATTTATGACTGAAAAATGCATTAGATATTAAATTTTACACACAATAATAATAGTTGGTTATAATTCAAACCATTGATGGAAACATGAGAAATTATATGTTAGGAGAGGGAAGAATTGAACTGATTTAAGAATTTTCTCAGTCAATTAAGAAACCAAAATGAATGATTAATAAATCAATTCGATTCCTAGTAAGAACTATGACACCAATCAATTCAAACCCAATATGCATTAATAACAACAGATCAACCCAAGAAAGGAAACACAAAGGTAGATAAAGAAGAGATGGGGAATGATTTAACCTACAAGGGATATCAACTAAGCTTGCTTCAACCAATCTATGCCAATCTACAACACTTCCTCTCTTAAGTTATCGGTTTACAAAATTATTGATCCCTGTCCAATGCTTTGACAGTAAAAGAATTTAATTGACCTACCACAAAATTATCTTGGATGGGAAAGAAGAAAAATAGTGGTGTTAGAAAATAGCTAAACAAATTCATACAAAACCATATGTATGCAGATCGACCCATATTTAAGTCTACATAATGAAAAATAAGGAAGAATAAATGGGACGATACGTTCTCGCTTTCTGAAAATCGACTTGGCTCTACCAAACCGATTTGTACCTAGTCATGGAAAGGAGTGGGAGGAAGGAGTGGGAGGAAGGAGGCGTTGGAAACCTCTCTATGATTTGTCCATCCACTCAACTCTCGAGCAGTTCGATACCCTCTATCACCCCATGTGGAAGTGAGAGGATAAGAGGTGAGGAAAAATGGATATGGGAGACGTTAATTTCAGCAAGTTCTCCATCCTTTCTTCTTCTGGTGCCTTAGGACTGTGAAGTCTGCAACTACATGGAGGAGAGGGGGAAAGAGAGGGAGTGGTGAGGTGTGGGGAGAAGATTACTAGCGCCCTCTCTCTTGCCAACCAAGTCGCCCCTTGCAGAAATTCGATTCAGCACAAGAAAATAATGACTAAAACTTCCATGTTTTTCCTTTGATAACTGGCTCTGTATTTATAAATAATTTGGCTGAAGGTTTCATCCAGGAGAAATGAATCTTGATTGCAGAAAATCAAGGTGATTGGAGAGTTAGAAGCAGAGAAGAGGATTTAGATTAGCCAGTTAAGAAAGTTGATCAAGAGTTGGACTGGATTGATTAGCAGAGAAAATTGAAAGTTGATAGTAAGTTACTTAGAGTTAACTTTCCATCAAAACTTGAAACTCAAGACTTAAATTTAAAACATGTTGGAATTCTAATAAGTCATTAAATTAATAATTTTAAATTCTTTTATAATCTTTAATTTAATATTAAATTTTAATATTTTATGCTTCAATTATATTATAATGTTATTTATTATCGACTTCTCAAATTGATTTTATTTTTAAATAATTATATGTGTGTGTGAATGTACATGGCATGTTCCCTATGTTACTCTCGATGAGCTAGGAGACCCCTCCTCAGTTATTTGTCTGCCTTTGACGGTCGACCCTGCATCCACTTCGCTCTCAACAAAAATCATCAAATCATCATGATATTTATAAATTCACAACATAATTAAAATAATGTCATTATTAGCATCATCACATTAAAATATTATTTTTCAATTAAATAACATCAAAATATCATTATTAATGTCATCAACACTTCTTGATGTCAAACATAAATAATGTCGCCAGACACACCAAACATTATCATAATATCAATGTCAAATTTAAATAATATCATCAAGCATCAATAATATCAATACCTATCTTAGTCTAAAACTCATTCATCTAAATCTGGTTGTGACATATTGCAACTATAAAATTTTGAAAATATCATCACCATGCTTTAGCTTATTAGAACCACCTTATTAGGATTCCAAAAACCCCAATTTGTTGATAAAACAAAAATGCCTTTGAGTGCAAATTGGATTTGTATCTCCAATCTATGTGTGTGTGTTTGGTGTAAAGAAAAATACAATGCATTTCAAACTTAAAGGTCTGATTTGCATCATTGAAAGATTTGAAAACACAAAATTGGTGTAAATCGGGCGTGTGAACCCAATTTGCACCAAAGGGAGATCAAATAATGAAAAGAGGTGACATCGGGTTTACAAGCCTAATTTTCACCATGAAAATACAAAGGGGAAAAAATCACTTAATTTGGTGTTGATCAGGGTTATAACCTTGCCATGCACCAAAGGAAAGAACCATGGTGTATGTTGGGGTTACAACTCTGACCAACACCATGAAATGATACTTGGCAAAACTACACATAATATTTGGTGTGTTCAGTGACAGTGTAGGGCGGGGGTATAACATTGACATACACTATAAGGTGAGACTTTAGTATATGTTTGGGTTATCACCCCGCCCTACATCGAAAGATGAGACTTTGGGAAAAAAATGTCGGGGTTATACCCACGGTATCCACTATGAATAACATGGTGCATGCCATGGTTAAAAACCTGAAATCCACTACAAATAGCTGAGAAAAAACTTGCAAAGGGAGAACAATGATGGTGAATGTTGGGATTATAACTCGTTATACACCATCAAAAGTTTGAATGCGGTGTATGGTGGGTTACAATCTATGGCATACACCATGATAAAAAAAACTAAACTTCTAACAAAACGAAGAAATGAAAGAAAGAGAAAGGAGGAAACATACCTGAAAAAGAGAAGATGACTTTGACTCTTATTGGTTTTCACCATCCATGAAAACTCTCGAATCATAAACCAATGAGAGCAAAAAGAAATATTAAGAGGGTATAAAAGAGGAAGAAATCAAAACAACCTCAACAACCTAGCACAATTAATTCACTGTCACGCAATAAATGTGCACTTTGGGCTCATAAGTCCGATTTACACAAAAGACTCAAAATGGTGTAATTGTTGGCAAATGCACACTCCAATGAGAAATTGTAGGTGATTGAAGGTATTGTCATTGATGGAAACCTTACAATCATGTGATACCAGCAGACAAGCACAGGCACCGACACCGACAGACTCTAAACTGACATACAGATCACCGACACCCAAAAAGAAGATTACCGACACCATGGCCAACAAGAATTTTGTGTAAATATATTTTGAAATTAATTGTAAAATATTTTGTAAGCCGTTATGGCGGATTGTAATATGACTCATATATGTATGAGATCATTGTAGATCATTTAGTGTGTGAAGTATGAAAAGAATATAGCAGACCTAATGTGCGAACTAGTAGGCTAAGGGTTTATGTATATTGCAGAACTTAAACCGGTACTGAATCTGGCATAGAAGATGCTGATCTAAAGTAGTTCAAGACATTGGATTTGTATAATCCAATTTTGTAAGTTAGTGTGACTTCTTTTGTAATTGAGCAGTGAGCTCTAGGCACTTGGCCTTCTTGCATGTGCATGCCCCTATTGTAAGAAGTAATATTCCCTTATTGGTCAATAAGCGAATATTGTGCATCACAAATCCCACCGAGGTTTTTCCCACACAAGGTTTCCTCATTAAAATATTGTGTTATGGTGTGTCTCTTATGTTGTGGTTGCTATTCTTATTTACTGCATTATTTCTGGTTTTCCAGTACACTGTTTTAATATGCTTTTCATGTTATAAGTTAAGAAAATCTTCTAACCGGTCAGATACTAATTCACCCCCCCTCTCAGTATCTTTGGGAATCCTAACAATTGGTATCAGAGCCTGGTCCTCTATTTTCAAAAGCCTAACAGCTTGAGGAAGATCTTATCACCGGTAGAGATGGAAAACTTGAGAAAGCAATTGGAAACAACTCTTTCAGACTATGATGTAGAAAAGGTGAAGAATATCAAACTTGAAGATGATCTAAAGGTTGCTCAGGATATTATTCAAGGACTTCAAGAGAATTTCACTATTGCAAGAAACAAGAGAAGAGAACTTTGTGAAAAGATGCAGAATGATGAAGATGAAAAGGAAACTCTTAATGATCTGGTGAACCAACGGAGACAAGATAACTATACAATGAAGAATGAGATGTAGGATATGACTATGAGGTTTTGTAAAGAAATAGAAGATAAAAAGAAGAATGAAGATGATTTGGCTAGAAGACTAAATGATGTGAAGGACATCAATGTCAGCTTTGTTAGTATGATTTTAGGCTACAAAGCTATGCATGCAAATAGGTTAAACTCAGTATCTAGCTTATGTATCAAAAGTGCATATGACATGGTTAATGATAATGCTAGAATAGATGTGTGTGAATGACTCAAAGATGAATTGATAGACAATCTGAAGAAGATAAAGAGAGATAAGAAAGGAACCTTTAGATTTGGAAACTTACTTGTATGTTTAATGCTATACATTACTAAGCAAGTACCTGATATTGGTAGAAAAGATTTTGGCTTTAATATACCGGTAGGAAAGCAACTATTGGATCTATTAAACAACATGGGAGAAAACAGAGAGAAAAACATAAATGAACATTTTCAAGCACTAAAGGATCAAATGAAGACAAGAATAAGATTGTCACAGGCAATTGTAGATAAATATCAGAAGGAAAATGCTTTGTAATTAAAAAGGATGAAATCTGGATGGAGGCAGTTGTCCCTAGGACTATTTAGGTAACTGAAATGGGATATGAAACAGATGATAACATTATTGAAAGTTATGCTAAATCCCTCCTCGAAGCACCAAAAGAACCTGCTGAGAAAGTCTTTGGCAATGCTGAAACAATAGAAAGTGGAATTCAGTCTAGGAAAAGAGTTAAGAAAGTTGAACAAACAGTAAGAAAAGGCACTAGACAAGCAAAAACACTTAAGGAAGATGTATTGAAGCAAACTGGTATCAAAGAAAGTGAGTTGGAAGGACTTCAACCAGAAACTCATCTTTCACCGGTTACAACTTCCTCTGAGAGTGATATACCGACAATATTCAAAAGGGTAGTAAGGAAAAGAAAACCCTCACTGGTACCCTCACCCACTCCTAGAAAAACAAGACAAAAGCAACATGCAGTGAGGCCTCTAGCAAAGAAGTTAACACCTAAGAAGAAGAAGGTAAAACAAGATATTGCTCCACTGGATAAACTCTTAAGTGAAATAACAGAGGATGGAAAGTTGAAAAACATTAGCAAATTGTACAACACACTTTCCGCTGATGACAAAGAGAGCATAGAAAATAGGGTAATTTTACACTTGGATATTTACAAGAAATTTTTGATGAAAATTGTTGATGAAATACCAGCTGATTTGTAAAGAAGACTAGAAGCTAGAAGGATAGCTATTGTTGAGCTGGACAAGAAGATAAAAATTGAAAAATTACTTGCAGTGCATCCAGTAAACTCACCTGATGAGATAGACAAATTAATCAGTGAGGCAAACCGGACGGTATTTTCAACTGCTTACTGGCATGTAGCACTAATGGCAGGGAGAGTGAATGAGATAACAAAAGAAAATGTAGACCAATGGTACATATTCTTTGTTGAAAAAGAGAAACAAGAAGAGTTATTAAGACCTAAGACCATCAGGGTATATCAAAAGGACATGGATAAGGGGAAAGGTAAGGTAGGTGGACCTTCAAGCTTAAAGATAACTGATAACCTACCTCCTTCAGATACTCCACCGGTAGAAACTACAGACAATAAACCGAATACAGAGAATATGGAGACTCCTCAAGAGGATACAAATCCCGAGTCCGAAATTTTATACACTATGAATATAGATACACAAGAGGTAAATGTTGTGGTTGACAGAGAAACCACTGAGGATAAAGGGAAGATGTGACTACTAAGTCACCAATTGCAGATGTTGAGGTTGAGGTTAATGATAAGGTAAACAAAAGCACATAAAAACCTACTCAGACAGAGCAACCAGCAGAAGAAACCACTGGTAGAACATTAGAAGAACCGGTAGACAAAAATGAAAAACAATTAGGAGAACCAACAATGGAGAGTGCAGAGGTACAAACAGAGAAATCGAAAATGCATACAGAGACTAAATCTGAGAAACCGGCTGTTGAGAGCTCAGAAAAACCTTTTGAGACACAAATGGAGAAACCAAAACAAAAACATGTTGATGTATAGGTTCAGACTGAGACAGTGCCACCGGCTAAAACTGAAAAGCCTAAACCTTTGCTAATAGAAATGCAAACACAAACTGACCTACCAGAGGTCGAAACAAGCAAGGTTATCACTACAACCAACAACATGGAGATTGTAAAAATAGTTGGGCAGACATTTGGTACTTCAATGACAGAGTTCAAACCAATAAATGTAACAGAAGTATTACTGGATTCATTAAAGAAAATCATAGAGTGTAATGCACAAGCGTATAAGGCTATTGATGACACAATTCCCATTCTTAAATTGGTAGCACCCAAGTGCATTGTGGATAATAAAGATTCTTTAAGTCAATTAGACACATTGTCTAAATTCATTACCGACAACATTTTGACAATTGATCAAATCAATGAAGACACATTCAAAGAGAGGATGAATAAGGACAAAGAGAAATTCTTTGAGGAAATAGTGAAGAAAAACAAGGAGAAAATGGACACCTTATTACCAGAACTAGGAGAGACAATTTTGGATTTCAAGAAACTGTATAGAGATACTTGTAAAACAAATATTTTGACAGAAGACCTAGACAAGGAAATCAACAAAGCACAAGATGAGATTGACAATATTGCTGACAATATGATAGGCACATCAGATTCATTTTTGGAGATAGAAAAGAAAATTGCAGATCTTGAAGAGAAAATAGAGAAGTTAGAAAAGGATAAAGAGATAATAAAGGATAAGGCAAAGAGCTTAAAATGTAAACTTGCTCCTAAACTAGATTACCTCATTTCTTTGAGAAAATAAATATCTGAGGCTTTGGTTCCCGGACTCAAAACACCAGAAGAACAAATGCACATACTCACCGGTACAGTTCAGAGAACACAAGAGGCATTACAGGACAACAAAATATTTAGCAGCAGTTTACATTTGGTTTTGGCAGATATTTTCCAGATTGTAACCCACTGGTTACAAAAATCTAGGCAGGAATCACACTCCAGTGACAACGAATGACAACCTTTGTCATTGATGTCAAAGGGGGAGTAGTGAGATGAGAAAAATAATAAGAACAGGACATCATCAGCTCAGGGGAGCATACATTTTTGGGCACACAGTTTTGGTATGACAATTTTGGTAGATTCTTTTTGGACATCATTTTGGACACCTTTTTTATTTTTCTCATGAGTGTTGCCATCAATGCCAAAGGGGGAGATTGTTGGCAAATGCACACTCCAATGAGAAATTGGAGGTGATTGAAGGTATTGTCATTGATGGCAACCTTACAATCATGTGATACCAGTAGGCAAGCATAATCACCGACACCGACAAACTCTACACCGACATATAGATCACTGACACCCAAAAAGAAGATTACCGACACCATGGCCGACATGAATTTTGTGTAAATATATTTTGAAATTAATTGTAAAATATTTTGTAAGCTAACATGGCAGATTGTAATATGACTCATACATGTATGAGATCATCGTAGATCATTTAGTGTGCAAAGTATGAAAAGAATATAGCAGACCTAATGTGCGAACTAGTAGGCTAAGGGTTTATGTATATTGCATAACTTAAACCGATACTGAATCTAACATAGAAGATGCTGATCTAAAGCAGTACAAGACATTAGATTTGTATAATCCAATTTTGTAAGTCAGTGTGACTTCTTTTGTAATTGAGCAGTGAGCTCTAGGCACTTGACCTTCCTGCATGTGCAAGCCCCTATTGTAAGCAGTAATATTCCCTTATTTTCCAGTAAGCGAATATTGTGGGTCACAAATCCCACCAAGGTTTTTCCCACACCGGGTTTCCTCATTAAAATATTGTGTTATGGTGTGTCTCTTATGTTGTGGTTGCTATTCTTATTTACTGCATTATTTTTGGTTTACCGGTACACTGTTTTAATATGCTTTTCATGTTATAAGTTAAGAAGATTTTCTAATTGGTCAAATATTGATTCACCCCCCCTCTCAGTATATTTGGGAATCCTAACAATAATTCAGACTCATAAGCCCAAATTGCATCATTTTAAGATTAAAAAGTGCAATGTTATAGTTTCAATCCGACCTTGCACAAATGACCAAAAGGTGGTGTAATGTCGGATTTTTAGTTCGAATTTGCACTAGAAGACAAAAAGATTTGTTAAAGTTAATTTTAAATTAACCAACAAAATGAAGATCAGGATATGGCTAGAAGGTTTCTCAAAGACATAAGAATTCCTCAAAAACAAACCCTTAGAAAAAATAGAACATATTCGAATAAATATTCGTAGGGGTTATCTGGTTTTTTCTTCGTAATAAAAAAACAATGATAACACATACAATCCTTCCTTTCTCCTCTCCAATCTTCAATCCTTCAACACTTGTAATATAGTTTTATCACTCTTAACAATTACACACTCACACTACCACCTTAAGTATTATTTATATAACATTTTTACCTTCAAAATGGGGCATCCAAGTTAGTTACCAAAAAGTAGATGTCTCCCATGGATAAATCCAAGAATTTAATGCAGAGAATAAAGTAGGTTACAACCAATTTTCTCATCGACTTGATTTGGACACTTGGTTGTTTATAATTTCTAAATAATTTGGTGGTTATTATTTAAACCACAAGTAGTTTTATCTTTAATAATAGCTTTCCAAAAATAAGAAAACCTCACAACAAACCTCTTAGGAAGTTGAGCACCTATAAAAACCTTATCATTTGAGATTTTCTCTTGGTAAATAATAAATCACTTTTGATAAGAAAATAGTTACCAAATCTCAATAAAAATTTAGTTACTGCACTAGTAAAACTTATTTATTGACAATAAAACCCCGATGGTAAAAAATATTCACTACTGATAATTGAATCACTCATCCCTTATGAATGATCTACAAATAATATTAGGAGTAATTAAATACATAGAAATTACAAGGTTGATGGTACCTTAATCCTAACATTCTCCCACTTGACACCATACATTGTAGATACAACCATAATAATACATAAGTTAACTATGTACTGGTAACATGACCCTTGACCTCCCTGCATCATGTAAACTTTTTTGTGCTCATAGGTTTAGTAAGTAAATTTGCAACATTCTATCAAGTGTTATCTTCTTCAACTTTATCATCCCATTAGCAATCATTTCATGAAAAAATGGTATTGCACATCCACATGCTTACTTCGTGCATGATACATGTGATTCTTGGCCAAACAAATTGCACTTTGGCTATCATAGCCAATCCGAATAGTCCTGCAATCAAAACTAATACATGTACGCAATCTTTGTAACCAAACTACTTCCTTCGAGACATGGGTAGCAACCATATACTTTCCTTTAGTGGTGGATAAATAAAATTTAGGCTACCCTCTTACTCATACAGTACAATGCTCCTCCAAACAATGTAAACACATATCCACTAGTGGATCTTAGACTATCCAAGTCACCTTACCAATCTACATCAACAAAACCTTGTATTTACAACATTTTAATCACACTATTAGTCCCATAATTATATAAACAATAATAATAAGTCCCTTAGAAATATCTAAATACCCTTGTAACATGATTCTAGTTCTCTTTACCAAGGTTAGCATAAACCTGCTAAAAATTCCCATTTCTTGTACAATATCTAGTCTAGTGCAAACCATTACATACATTAAACTTCATACAATGCTAGCATAAGGTACATTGGAAATATCCTTTAAATCATCATCATTCTTAGGACACAAATCAAATGAAAGCTTAGTGCCAACCTACAAAGGAATTCTTATTGATTTACAATCTTGCATACTAAATTTATTTAGAATAGTGCCAACATACTACTTTGTGGTGTCAAATTTTCCTAGAAGTTGAGCTTTTAGCTCACTAATTATTTTTTTAGAATTCTTAAAAAATAACATATCATCTACATATAAGGCAATAATTCTAGGATATGATCATCAATACTTTTAATTTATATACAATGATATTTTTCACTTCTAAAAGAACCCAATTTCATGACAAATGAATAAAATATTTGATACCACATGTGGGGGACTGTTTTAAACCATAAAGTGATCATTTCAACATGAAACCAAATTTTCCCTCTCCTTTTATTCAAATCGGGTTGTTGCATATAAATTTATTCTTCCAAGTCTCCATGTAAAAATGTATTTTTTTACATCCATTTGATCAATCTCAAAATCATTAGCAACACCAATGAAGAAAATAAATCTTTGAAATAGGAGAGAATATATTCCAAATCAACTCCCTCTCCTTGGGAGTATCCCTCATCTACCTATCTAGCTTTGTACTACTCTAATGAATCGTCTGCTCCAAATTTCTTTTTGTAGACCCACTTACAATCGATGGCTTTTTTTCCTTTGGGAAAATGAACAAGATCCCAAGTATTACATGAGAAAAAAGTCATCATCTCCTCCAACATAGCTTGTTGCCAAGACTCATTATCATTTGAAATAATAGTTTCCTTATAGGATCTAGGTTCACAATCAATACTAAATAAAGAAAATATACAACGAAAAATCTAGTGGGCTATACCTATCAATTAGTTTATGTTGTCTTATATGGTGCAAGAGCACCTTCAAACCAAACCATCACTCATGGTTTGCCATGAGTATAAGGATGTAACTAGGTGTTTAAATGTGTCAAGGTCCTGAGTATGGACCTCTTTTGATTTTGAACTTTTGTTTTGTAATAAGACCCACTTTGTAAGGCCATTGACATGTTTGGCACTTATAAGCCTACATGGTCAAATCTAGTCAATAGGGTCAAGAATGAATATGAATGGGAGTTTTGAGTCTTTTTAGTCACTTTGGATCATGTGGAATCCAAATTAGTTGGATTGTTAATTTGGATGATCAAAATTGTCAAGTTGATAAGAATTTTGCTTGGCAACATTCTTGACAACATAATGCAACCTTTGTCTCTCGGTCAACCACTCCACCTAATGGTCATGAAATTTCAAAAATCAGTCGGGGGAGTTAGTTGATACACATATAAGTCCCACAAATCCAAAGACATGACAAATAGAGAAGGTTAGAGAAAGTTGGGAGATTGAAGTTGAATGAAAAAACACATTTTCCTGCAATTTCACGTTCTTTGTGCAATTCTCGTGGTGTTGTCAGATGGGGAATGCAGTAACCTGTGCATATAAATATAGTAGGATGTGTTAAGATAATTTTAGTTTTTGTGGCATTAATTTTGGTGGAGTTTGTGATGTTCTAGAGATAGATCTCTGTTACCGGGGTTGAATCCCTCTTCCCACCTAGGGTTTCATGTTCAAATGCCTCTAACTTGACCCTCCCTTGTGGAAGACTTCCGACCCTGAGGGAAAGAAAATTTTAGAGGATGTATTTTAATATTTTAAAATACTTGTGCATGAGAGTGTGGAGAAGTGTGAGAAAACATTGACCCTATCCGGACATCCTCATGTGACTGACCTATGTTGAGAAGAAAATTGATGCATACAGTGCAAATTTGGGATGGATCAGTCAAAACAATACTTGAATTGGTGTTTGTAGAGGAAGAAAACACTTCCAAAACCATAACCTAACTTGGGGAAACCATCAGTGGTGTACTTCCTTTGTAAACTTGTCCAATTAGGTCTATAGACCTAATAGGACCGATTTGGGGTTCATATATTTACCTTGAGGGTTGGAATATGAAATTTTGGAGTATTGAAGAACTTCCAAAAGGGTACCTGAAACCTCCATTTTTTTGGGAAGTCCTTTGTGATTTTGGAGAATTAAGGTCCAAAAACCTATTAGGTCGACCTAATGCAATTAGGCCTTCCTCACTAGCCCGATAAGGACAATCATGGTTGTGGGGTTCATGGGTTGTTAAAACCTATTGAATTGGTGCATTTGTGTGTTGAAGAAACCCTCCGATTCATCTTACAAGTTGGTGAGTTCATTTCATGTGTTTGGTGATACCTTAGCCTTGTAGGTGTTGGGCTTAAGGGGTTGATAGATGGATCTGGTTACATAAATTTGGTGTGATGTCTTTTCTTATATTGTGAAGCCTAAAACCTTGTCTTGAGGGTTAAGGGGAGCCTAAAGTGTGTGTCTAGGCCTAATAACACCAAGTTTACCTATTTTCTCTACTTCATATTGGTATCAGAGCGAGTTGGATCACTTGGAGAAAGTGATTTTTGGTGTATGCCTGTGAAAGGAAGTGAGGGAGAGGCTAGTAACATGCCTCCTAAGAGTATGTCTCGAGATGCCATCAAGAAATTATTTGAGAAGATGTTTGAAAATAGAGTGAAAGAGTTAGAGAAGGCCAAGGGCAAAGGAAAGGAGGGTGAATGTGACTCTAATGGAGAAGAAGAACAGGGGGAGAAGAAGAAACCCCAAGGCAAGAAGATGAGTTACCTATAGATCAAAGAGAATTCATTGAGGTCCTAAAGTCCATTGGCAGAGAATACTCATCAAGTAAGGATGATATCCCTATGTTTAGTGGGAAAATGAATGCAGAAGAAGTGATAGATTGGATTGAGGCATTGAACAACCATTTTGAATGCAAGGAGACCCTTGAGAATAAGAAGGTTATCTTTTCTAAGTCCAAGATGAAAGGAGAATCACTCACTTGGTGGAATTACCTCCAAGGTGAGATGGTGAAGGAAGGTAGAGGTATGATAACCTCATGGGATAGAATGTTGGCAAAAGTGAAGGCACAATTCATCTCAATGGATTATGAAGTCCAAGTCTACAAGAAGTTACAAAGTTTGAGACATAAAGACCTTGATGTGAGTGTATACACTGAGAAGTTCCATAGGTTGAGTCTAAGGACCAAACATAGTGAGGAGAAACCAGCGAAGGTGGAAAGATATCTTAGTGGATTGAAGTATAGAATTCAGGATGAAATCAGTATCCTAGCACCTGAGACAGTACATAAGTGCTTTCAATTAGCACTAAGGGTGGAAGAGAAGCTAAAGAGTAAGAGTGATTAGAATAATAGAGGTAGAGGTGAAAAAACTTTAAAGGAAGAGGAGGTTCTAATGGAAAGGTTCAAGCATCAAGAAGCCAAGAAGAACAAAACCAAGGCGAGCACCAAGGAGAGGCAGGTTCCAGAGGTAATTTCAAAGGAAGAAGGTCAGATGACAAAGGGAGATTTGGAGGAAGGAACTCTAGACCTTTGAGATGCTTTAATTGCAACCAAGAGGGGCACCCGACCTCCAGATATCCTGAGAAAAGTGGTTCAACCACTCAAGGGGTAAGACAAACACAACTGATCCAAGATGAGGACTGTGAGAGTGTACACTCCCCAAACAGATTTGCAAATCCCAAGTAAGGAGAAAAGCTCATGATCAGGATGACACTGCTTAAAGTACCTACCACCCCAGAACCACCATAGAGGAAGTCCTTATTTAGGACCACTTGCAAGTCAAGAGGAAATGTATGTAGAGTCTTTATTGATTTAGGGTCTACTAAAAATTTAGTGTCTCTTCAAATGGTAGAGAAATTGAAGATAAAAAGAATACCTCACCATTTTCCTTATAGAGTTTCTTGTCTCACAAAAGGACAACAAACTTTGGTAGAAGAGAAGGCTTCGGTAGAATTTCAGATTGGGGATTATAAAGACAAAATTATTTGTGATATTGTAACAATGGATGCATGTCACTTACTTTTTGGGAAACCATGGCAATATGATTTGAAAGCCCATCATGATGGACAAAAGAATACCTACACTATAACCAAGGATGGAATGACTATTACCTTGAGATCTCTACTAGATAGCATCAATGAGAGGGGGCATAATGAGTCCACTATCATGTGTGTAGGAGAGAAAGAGTTATTGGAAATCATAAAGGAGAGAGACACCCCATGCTATGCCCTAGTGATCCTACCTCAACATGAAGAGAAGGTGCAGAAAAAGACATCAGAAGTAGGTCCAAGAGAGGTGAAAGAATTGTTGGACAAATATAAAGGTATAATTGCTGATGATTTGCCCAAAGTATTACCCCCTATTAGGGAGATCAGTCACCACATAGACTTCATCCCTAGCTCCACCCTACCAAACAAAGCTTCCTATAAAATGACATGTATGCAGAATGAATAAATTGCTAAACAGGTCCAAGAGTTGCTAGACAAAGGCCTGATAAGGAAAAGTTGAAGCCCTTGTGTTGTCCTTGCAGTTTTGGATCCTAAGAAGGAGGGGACATGGAGGTTGTGCATTGAATCAAGGTCCATTAATAAAATTACAATTAGATACCGGTTTTCCATGCCAAGAATAGAATATTTGTTGGATTTCTTAGGAGGTGCAAGGTACTATTCAAAGATTGTCCTCAAAAGTGGGTACCATCAAATCAGGATAAGGGCTAGAGATGAATGGAAAATGACATTTAAAAAAAAAATGAGGGACTCTATGAGTGGATGGTGATTCCCTTTGGTTTCAGTAATTGCCCTAGTACCTTTATGAGGCTAATGAATGAAATTATAGCCTTTCATTGGGAAATTTGTAGTGGTGTATCTTGATGATATATTAGTGTTTAGTAGGACTAGAGAAGACCACCTAAATCATTTGGATCAAGTCTTACAAATATTGTATGAGGAAAATTTAATGATAAACTTGGAGAAATGTGTTTTCTTGTAGGAGGAACTAATCTACTTGGGTTTTGTGATTTCTAAAGGCAACTTGAGGATGGATCCTGACAAGGGGGAGGCAATCATCAATTGGCCAACTCCTAGGACCCTTGGAGAGGTAAGGAGTTTCCATGGGCTGACTACAATCTATAGGAAGTTTATTAAGAACTTTAGTTAGATATGTGATCCTATGTTGGAGACAATCAAAGGTGGACAAAGATGTAAGTTTGCATGGATAGAGACTGCATGTGTAGCATTTGAACTCTTGAAGAAAAAGGTATTAGAACAACCTGTCCTTACTTTTCCTAATTTCAACAAGATATTCACCATTGAATGTGATGCTTCTAACATGGCTATAGGAGAAGTGATCAGTCAAGAGGGCAGACCCATTACTTTCTTTAGTGAGAAGTTGAATGAGGCTAAGAGGAAGTACTCTTCTTATGACTTGGAGTTGTATGCTCTTGTGCAAGCACTCAAGAAGGGGAGGCACTATTTGTTACCCAAAAAGTTTGTGGTATACACTGATAATTAGGAACTAAGTTACCTAAATAGTCAAGACAAAGTGAACCATAGGAATATGAAGTGGGTAAAATCACTTCAAGCCTATACATTCACTATAAAGCATAAGAAAGGATAGGCCAACAAGGTGGTAGATGCATTAAGAAGAAGAATACTCACCATACAAGAAGTGCAGTTGGAAAGTGTTGGGATAAATGCACTCAAGACCATGTACTACGATGATGATGATTTCCATGAGGCATATAAGGCATGTACTAATTGTTTTGATTCATATCATGTTGAATTTTATGAGTATCTACTTCAAGATGGGTTATTGTTTAAGGGCAGTCAATTGTGTGTGTCCAAGTATTCCATGAGGGACAATATAGTGAAGGAGAAACACTCTGGAAGTTTGAGTGGTCACTTTGGTCTAGACAATACATTAGAGCAGGTGAGGAGATACTATTATTGGCCAAGAATGCAATCATACAATAGGATATTTGTTGAATATTGTGTCATTTGTTAGAGGGAAAAAGGGGTAACCACAAATGCTGGCCTATACCAATCACTACCTATTCCAACCGGACCTTGGGATTGTGTTAGCATGGAATTTGTGATGGGATTTCCTAGGACACAAAAGGGATATGATAGTGTATTTGTGGTCGTAGATAGGTTTAGGAAAATGGCCCACTTTCTTCCTTGCAAAAGTACCAATGATGCCTCAAATATTGCAAGACTTTTCTTCAAAGAAATAGTAAGAATCCATGGGTTACCATCAAACATTATATCAGACAAAGATGTTAAGTTTGTAGGGCACTTTTGGAGGACTTTATGGAGGAAATTGGGGAAAAATTTGTCTTTTACTTCTGCATACCATCCCCAAACTGATGGCCAAACTAAAGTAGTGAATAGGTCACTTGGTAATCTCCCGAGGTGCCTTACCAAATAGCATGGAGAGAAGTGGGATACAATTATGGCTAAGACAGAATATGCTTACAATGACTCCATTAACCAGAGCATGATGAAACACCCTTTTCAAATAGTGTATGTCATACATCCTAGAGGAATTATAGAACTTAGAAATTTGCCTAGTGGTGGCCATAACAGTGCACATGGTGAATAGTTTGCAGAGAGTATAAAGGAGATTCATGATCAGGTCAAGGCCACATTACAAAAATCAGTAGACAAATGCAAAGAGTAAGCAGATAAAAGGAGAAGAGATGTACAATTTCAAATTGGAGATTTTGTATGGGCATATCTCAAGAAGGAAAGACTTCCTAAGGGAAAACATACTAAGTTTATGATGAGGAAGATTGGTCCTTGTAGGATCATCCAAAAGTTTGTTTTGAATGCATATAAGATAGAATTACCTACTAACATTGGCATCTCACGCATTTTCAATGTTGCAGACTTGTCACCATATAAAGGGGATGTTGTTGCAGGTACTGAAGCAAGTATCCATCAAAAAGAAGATGAAGAATTGGTCAAGGAGTTCCCACCAAGAAAACCTTTACAACTTTAGTGTATTTTGGATACAAAGATTATCAAGCAAACTTGGAGAAAGGTCTATAAACAATACTTGGTGAAGTAGCAGGGACTCCCTGAAGAGGAACTGGTGTGTATTGATGAGACATATATCATCAAGCATGGTAGAAACCTAGAGGAAATCATCTCAAGAGGACTTGAGATCAAATCACCCAGGGAGTATGCTGCAAGAGCACCTTCAAACCAAACCATCACTCATGGTATGACATGAGTATATGGATGTAACAAGGCATTTAGATGTTTCAAGGTCCTGAGTATGGACCTCTTTTGATTTTGAACTTTTGTTTTATAATAAGACCCACTTTGTAAGGCCATTGACATTTTTGGCACTTATAAGCCTGCATGGTCAAATCTGGTCAATAGGGTCAAGAATGAATAAGAATGGGAGTTTTGAGTCTTTTTGAGTCACTTTGGATCATGTGGAATCTAAATTATTTGGATTGTTAATGTGTATGATCAAAATTGTCAAGTTGACAAGAATGTTGCCAGCAACATTCTTGACAACATAATGTAACCTTTGTCTTTCGGCCAACCACTCCTCCCAACGGTCATGAAATTTCAAAAATTAGATGGGGGAGTTAGTTGAGACACATATAAGTCCCACAAATCTGAAGACATGAAGGTCAGAGAAGGTTAGAGAAAGTTGGGAGATTGAAGTTGAATGAAAACACACATTTTCCTGCAATTTCATGTTCTTTGTGCAATTCTTGTGGTGTTGTTAGATTGGGAATGCAGTAACCTATGCATAGAAATATAGTAGGATATGTTAATATCATTTTGGTTTTTGTGGCATTCATTTTGGTGGAGTTTGTGATGTTCTAGAGATAGATCTCTGTTACCGAGGCTGAAACCCTCTTCCCACCTAGGGTTTCATGTTCAAATGCCTCTAACTTGACTCTCCCTTGTGGATGACTTACGGCCCTAAAAGAAAGACAAGTTTAGAGGATTTATTTTAGGATTTTAAAAGCCTTGTGTAAGAGAGTGTGAGAAAATATTGACCCTAGCCGGGCATCCTCATGTGATTGACCTATGTTGAGAAGCAAATTGATGCATATAGTGCATATTTGGGTTGGATTAGTCAAAACAATACTTGAATTGGTGTTTGTAGAGTAAGACAACATGTCAAAAACCATAACCTGACTTGGGGAAGCCATCGGTGGTGTACTTCCTTTGTAAACTTGTCCAATTAGGCCTATAGACCTAATAGGACAAATTTGGGGTTCAGATATTTACCATGAGGGTTGGAATTTGAAATTTTGGATTTTTGAATAACTTCCAAAAGGGTACTTGAAACCTCCATTTGTTTGGGAAGTACTTTGTGAGTTTGGATAATTAAGGTCCAAAAACCTATTAGGTCGACCTAATGCAATTAGGCCTTCCTTACTAGCCCAATAAGGACAATCATGATTGTGGGGTTCATGGGTTGTTAAAACCTTTTAAATTGGTGCATTTGTGTGTTGAAGAAACCTTTTGATTCATCTCAAATGTTGGTGAGTTCATTTCATGTGTTTGGTGATACCCTATCCTTGTAGGTGTTGGGCTTAAGGGGTTGATAGATGGATCTTGTTACACAAATTTGATGTGATGTCTTTTCTTGTATTGTGAAGCCTCAAACCTTGTCTTGAGGGGTAAGGGGAGCCTAGAGTGTGTGTCTAGGCCTAATAACGCCAAGTTCCCCCATTGACTTTGCATCATTATGGATCTTCTAATTATAAGACTATGGGGATCTTTTTTTCTTGATCTTGCTCAATCTCAACTTGATTTTTATCCTCATGTTCATCAATTTGACTAGTAACTTCATCTGAACCCTCATATTCCTTGTCCTCATCCTCAAATCCATCTCTCTAATCATCTCAAAGTGCAATTTTCCCACCTAACTCCAAAATGCACTTTCTTTTCCTCATCTTTTTCTTTTGGCTATTTAGGACAAAAATAACACCAAGTTACCTAAAAATCACGTCTGAAAAAAATACAATTTTATTCATTAGAGGATTCCATGACTTATAGACTTTTTCATTATCACCATATCTAATGAAAATACAATTTTAAGCTTTTGGATCCAACTTAGTTTGTTTTTCTTTAGGCACATGAACATAAGTCTCACAATCAAATATCCTTAAATGTGAAAGATAAGGCTTCTTTCCTATCTACATTTCATAAGGTGTTGTTTCAAGACCCTCACAAGGATATCTATTTAACAAGTAACAAGCAATGCTTACAAATTTTGCATAAAAGAATTTATCAAGTTTTGAACCACTTAACATACTTTTAGCTCCTTCAATAATTGTATGATTCATTATTTTTGTAACTCCACTTTGTTGAGGAGTATATGGAGTAATTTTTTATGTAACAATTCCTGCATGCTTACACAACTCATCAAATTCCTTAGAATAGTATTCTCCTCCAATATTATCTCTAAAAAACATTACTTTAGTATTTGTTTGCTATTCAACTAAGGCCTTAAAATATTTAAGCTTAGTGAAAGCTATAGATTTATGCCTCATAAAATATAACTAGGTGTATCTTGGAACATCATCAATGAAAGAGACAAAATATCTAGACTTTATAATAGATTCAATATCCACAAAACCAAATACATATGAATGAATAATCTCTTAGCTTTATTATTGCCTTAAGAAAAATATGTTCTATTTTTTTACCAACACACAATGATAACAAAATCTAAATTTTCTATCAAAAGAAGAGAAACTATATAACAATTTCCTACTTAAATAGTCTTCGAACCAAACTCACTTATGTGACCTAATTTGCATGCCATAACATACAAGTGTTTTAGATTTAGTTACATTGGTATATGTAACATCAATAGTGGCATATAGCCTAAACAAAGTCCCCTTCCTTGTTCCTCTTGCTACCAACAAGTTTCATCTTACCAATTTGCTATCACTCTTGTCAAATGGTACGTGCAATTCTAAATTATTCAACATAGAAACTGAAATCAAATTTCTTTCTAAACTTGAAATATGAAAAGGACCTTAAGGAGATTTCATCCTCTCATCAGTGAAGTTGGTGTAGTCATCGATTAGGAGAGACCTCAAAGAGATCAATCCAGACCAGGCAACAAGAGGAAACACAACAAAAACAAGAAGGTTTGATGGAGGCAATGCAAAACTGGATGATTAGATCATGAAAATTGATAACAAATAACCGGTAACATCCGAGATACAAGATTTAGCTCATTGGCCTACTAAATACATGCTCAATTATAGAATTGGTCAACTCCAGACCTCTAAATATTAAGATCTATCTTCTAACTTCTCTCCAATGAATTATAATACTCAAATACAATGATTTATATGGTCTAGAGTGATCCGGTCGGCCCAAGAGGGATTAAATGACGAATAACAAGATCAAATGTGTAAAACAAATAGGTTGGCCTCTGCCAAAGAGGTTCCTTCGAAAAATCCAAAGGATGAAGTGTGGATCATAGGGAAGGTTGGCCACATGCCAAGGAACATTGAAATCAATGAACTAGGGCTTCACAAGCTACATAATGGATCCGATAGATTCACTAATGCAAATAGGTCCAAGCGATTCCAGTGCTAGAAAACTATCTCAAAATCTGGAATTGATAACTTGCTAGAAAATGATCCAAATGCTTTGTGGTTTAGGAATAAGGAATATGATCATGTCCTTAAGAAAAATCTAGCTTTGCAAGATCCGATGAGCCAATACAAGAAAATGCAAGAAGAAATTCTCAAACTGCAAAACATAAAACAAATAGAAAAGAAATGTTTTTGGTTGATGCAAGATTGCCAAGAACCAGGGATGCTCCCGCATTAGACATCTGGGGTTATTGAAAAAGTGAGTGCCTCACTTTGTTGGGGTTAGAGGAAAACCAAGGTTGTCTACCTCTTCTAGAGAAATCCAAGATAAATCTTCAACTCGTATGTGCTTCCACTTCACAAGATAATCCTTATACTTACTGCTCTGGGTACTACGCCCAATCCTACTGTCCAAAATGTCTTCAATATGATTTGGTTCCTTCCGGGGTAACTGTTTTTCCAAGTCTGCAATACTGTCTTCATTGATTTATGATTCATGATACTGATGTAGATTTGCAATGTTGAATATAGTTGAAATACTCAAACTATCAAGTAACTCCATTTCATATGCATTTCTGGAAGTGAACTTCCTCAAGATCTTACAAGGTCCAAACTTCCTCATCTGCAACTTTTTATAGGTTTCAACTATAAATCTTTCTTTTCTCAAATACACCATCACTTCATCGCCAACTTCAAATTCCTTATGTCTCCTCTTCTCAAATGCTTTCTCCTTATACTTGTTGTTCGTATCCTTCAAACACTGCTTAACCTAAATATGTAAGGCCGCCATGTGATCTACAAATTCTTCTGCTTTTGCACTCCTCTTGTCTTCATTACTGATATCTCTTAATTATGATATACCTCTAGGTGTGCTCCGATAACAATCTCAAAAGGTGTTCTTCTAGTATTCTTGTTTACTGAATTGTTGTAGGCAAACTCTGCTTGTGCAAGAATCAAATCCCAACTTCCGGTCTTATCTCCAACTAGGAATCTCAACAAATTTCCCAAACTCCAGTTTACTACCTCTGTTTGTCCATCAGTCTGTGGGTGAAAAGTAGAATTGAACTTCAAATCTATCTCCATCTTCTTCCAAAGTGTTCTCCAGAAATAACCAACAAACTTAGTATCTCTGTCTAAAACTATGCTCTTAGGTAATCCATGTAATCTCATTACTTCCTTGAAAAATAGGTCAGCTACATGCATTGCATTCGATGTCTTCTTACAAGGTGTGAAATGAGACATCTTCAAGAATCTATCCACCACCAAAAATACATAATCATTTCCTGTCTATGTCTTAGGTAATCTAAGTATAAAATCCATGCTTATATCCTCCTAAGGTCTCTCTGGTACTATCAAAGACTTATACAATCCCACATTTTGACTACTACCTTTTGCAATTTGACAAACTCTGCAAATCTGCACAAATTTCCTGACATCTTTATAAATCTATGGCCAAAAGTAATGCTCACTCACCAATGCTACTATTTTATCAACACCAAAGTGTTCGGCTAATCCTCCACTATGCTTCTCTTTTATAAGATTCTCCCTCATAGAATTCTTAGGTATACACAACTGAACTCCTCTGAATAACATCCCATCCTGAATGAAGTAATCCAACCATTTGCTTTTGTCCACCCTAATTGGTTCTTTACATGCTTTCCAAGAATCTGCAAAATCCGAGTCATCATCATACAAGGTCTTCAACTCCTCAAATCCCAATACTATCACTCTTATCTTAGTCAACAAATTCCTTCTTCTACTTAATTCATCAACAACTTTGTTTGACTTTCTACTTCTATGCTTCAACACAAAGGTGTAACTCTACAATAATTCTACCCATCTCATATGTCTTTGATTCAACGTACTTTGATTGTTCAAATATTGCAAAGCTTGATGGTTAGTATACAACACGGATTCCTTAGGCAACAAGTAATGTTTCCACTTCTTCAAGGCTTGAACTATGCAATAAAATTTCTGATCATACAATAAATATCTCTTTCTGGCATCATTCAACTTTTCACTGAAATAAGATACTGCTCTCCCTTCCTGACTCAATAATTCTCCAATTGTGTTCCCACTTGCATCATAATCCACTTGGAATACCTTGTTTAAATCCGGCAAAGCTAACACAGGCTTCTCAGTGACCTTCTTCTTCAGCAATTCAAAAATTTTATTTTCTCTGGTGGTTCACTTGAACTCTTTCCTATCTCCTCTCATTGTCTCGATCATAGGACTACAAACTGAACTAAAATTTCTGATAAACTTCTGGTAGAAACTAGCCAATCCATTAAATGATCTAACCTCTCCAATATTGTTCGGTGTAGTCTATTCAACAATTGCTCTTACCTTCTCAGGGTCCATCTTCAATCCATATGTAGATATCACAAATCCCAAATAAACTAACTTTTCTTTCATGAAAGTACACTTCTTAAGGTTTATCAAGAACTTCTCTTCTCTCAACCTCTACAAAACTTTTCTTAAATGCAACAAATTCTCCTATTTTTTCTTACTAAAAATCATAATGTAGTCCAAATCTACAATAAAAAACTTACCTAATAATTTCTTCAATACTTCATTCATTAATCTCATGAAAGTGCTTGGTGCATTAGTCAACCCGAAAGGCATCACCAACCATTCATACAATCCTTCATCTGTCTTGAATGTTATCTTCCACTCATCTCCTTCTCTAATTCCGATCTAATGATATCCACTCTTTAGGTCTATCTTTGTGTAGTATTTGGCTCCACTCAAACAATCCATTATGCCATCCATCATAGGTAAAGGAAATTAGTACTTCATTGTGATCTTGTTTATTGCTCTGCAATCAGTACACATCCTCCATTCTCCATTATTCTTAGGTGCTAACACTGTTGGTACTGCACACGAACTCAAACTTTCCCTGATTAAACCTTTCTTCAACAACTCATGCACTTGTCTATTCAACTCCTCATTCCCTGTTGATGTCATCCAATGTGCAGATTTGTTAAGCAAACTAGCTCCAAGAATCAGGTCCATGCAATGACTGATACTTCTCACAGGTGGTAATCCATTAGGCACATTATTTGAAATGATATCTTCATAATCTGTCAACAATTCTTTTATCTCCTCTGGTTGTTCTTCTTCACTCTCCAGATTCTCAATCTTCTTAGGAACTAATGCAAAACACACATTTTCATGTCTCATTCCATCCAGGAACTTCCTTCCATCCACCAAACAGATTCTAGCATTCGTATAGACTTCACTCTTCAAAGGATCCTCCAAGGGTAACAAGGTTTGTTTCATCCCATTCGCTAAAATAGTGTATATGGTCTTTCTCCCATCATGTATTGCCTATCTATCAAACTGCCAAGGTCTACCCAACAAAATGTGACAAATATCCATAGGCATAATATCACACAAAAATTCATCATGATACTTCCCATTTTTCAATTTCACCAAACATTTCTCACTTACTAACAACTTATGATCATCTCGAATCTATGCTATCTGATAAGGCTTAGGGTGTTTCAATCTTTCCAACTTTAATTTATTCACCATCTCTTCTGAAATACGATTATCCGAACTACCACTATCAGTAAAAACTTTATAGCACTTACCAGATACCTTACATATGGTCTTGAATAAATTACTCCTCTGCAAAGGCTCTTCATCTTCTCCGGTGTGACATAGGGATCTCCTCATCATCAATAGTTCTCCATCTTCCAGTTTTTTAGTTGATCCAGTGGGGCTTTCTTCCACCAAGGTTGTTCTACCAGTGGTTTTTGTCTTCTTACATTCAAAGGCACGATGTTCTTCTCTTCCACACTTACAACAAGTTCCTCTAAACACTCTCTTGTCTTGTTGATAGGGAGGTTACTCAAAGAGAGCTAATTCCTTGTTTAAGGGAAGTCAGATGTTATCCTAGTGGGATTCATGCATTGTTCATATTTTCTTCTAATCAATTTAGACACCTAAGCTCTCTAGGAGTGCTCCCAATCTAGGTGTTCTCACTTGTTGCTCAAGCATGGTTGAGATTCACCAAGGTAAATCCAACCTTACACTCTAAAAATCCTAACAAGTGCTTGTACAAGTTATAGTAGGTATTTAGGATGTTTTTCAAGGTCAATCAATTGGTTTTGAGTGAGGGTTTCATTCTTTTCCCCATCGCTCCTTCCTTTTCCTATTTCCTAGGCTTAGGAGCCCTAGAGCCCAATTAGCCCTACCTAACCGGTTTTTGTGGATTTTCTCCCAATTTCTCCAAAGACCCTTACAAAATCTTTGTTGACCAGGATACCCTTTTGGAAGTAATTTCCAGCTTCTGAAGTTAGGAATCTCAGTCTGACCGTACATGTATGGAACTCGAGAAATGCTTGTTTTAGGTGGTTTTGGGCTTGTTTTGGTCTTTTCCCAAGGGTTAGGTGTCTTCCTTGATCTTCCACACATCCAAATTCACACATATGTTTTGCCACACATCACTTGTTCATCCTAGACACTCTGTAACTCCAACCCTACTCATTCCTGCAAACACTTGCATAATCTCATTCATTTCCTAACTTGGCTATGACTGAGCTCGCCTAGGAAATGATGCTCATTGGACTTTCAATGAACTCCAAAGGAAAATAAAAGATATATAAATTTTACAAAGGCTCCATGGCTCAAGTCCCAAGGGTTATTGAGAAGAACTCAAAGGACTTCAAGCTGGAACCATGTCTGGGCCTCTCAAATCCTTACTTAGGCTGAGAGCTTACAAAATTGAAAACTCAATTCAAACCTGCAAATAAGATAATCAAATTTCTTGCTGAGCACTAAAAGAACATGTACAAAACAACAAGCAAGGTACAACAATGTAATCAATCCATTAAGTATGGATTGCTGCTCTAATTCTTGATAATTGCAATGTAAAAACTTCAAAAAATGGTCTCAAAATGTATTCCAATCTACTCGAGGCGTTGAAAAACCTTGTTACATCCATTCTTAGAGATTTTATATTCCATTTTTTTCCTAACTAACTCTCCATCGGTTCCCTAACCAACCTTTTGCTCAAAAATGCAAAAAGTTGCTTAATGTTGCAAAAAGTTGTCAAGCAACTCTGACAACTTTTGCCAAAAAGTGCATTTTTGCCTTACATGCTTAATTATATCCTCCAAATCATCTAAGATGACTAAAACCCATTAAATTGACATGTCCCAATGCCAAACAAGGCTATTCAAGGCATTTTTCATCAAAATGCAAGATTTTGCCATTTTAGGCTTACAAGGGCTTACAAGCCAAAATTGAGCAAATACATTGTCCTAAGGACATTCAACCTACCAAAACACTAGAAAAACATATTAATACCTAAGAGAAGTATCTTATTCACCATTCCAAACTGACCTATGAACAAACACACCAAAATGAAGAAACTGGACTCAAAACTAGGTGCTCCTGCACTATACTCCCCCAAAGAAAAGAAGTCAAGTGACTCCTTGAGGTAGTGAAGAAAATGGAATTCCATGCTTAGAGAAGTCTTCCTCAAGTATCCAAGTAGCCTCTAATGTTGGAAGGTGCTGCCACTTGAACAAGTGCTCCATGTAGGTGGTATGCCTTGTTTTCTTCAAAATTCTAGAATCTTAGACCTTCTCGACTTGGGGAATGGGTGCAGCTGGTAAGGGAAGGTCTGAAAGTGCTTGAGAAACCTCTAAAACTCTACTATCTTCTACTAGAAGTGTGTCCTTATACTGCACCAAATATGCCACATTGAAAATGGGTGACAAAGCCATATCACCGAGTAAGTCTACCTTGTATGCATTGCTACCATACTTGGCCAAAACTTTGCAAGGACCTATCCTCCTAATTTGAAGCTTACCAGGGACACCTTAATGAAGTATTTCTTTATTCAAATGAACCATCACCATATCACCAACAACAAATTGGATATCTTTCCTTTTCTCATCTACCTTGTCTTTGATCTTTTGAGTAGTGTCCAATAGGGCTGTCCTAACCTGCTCATGAACCTCTTGCATTAATTGGGAAATGTCCAAGGCATGTCCACTCTGCTATCCCATCTTTCCCACATCTCTTAGTTCCAAAAATCCTTTAAGATGAATGCCATACACCACCTCAAAATGACTTTTATTGGTGGACCTATTCACACTATCATTATAAGCAAATCTTGCTTGATGGATGATTTGATCCCAGGCTTGACCATACTCTTTTGTTAGGCATCTAAGTAGATTCCCAAGTTTTCTATTAACCACCTCAGTTCGACCATCCGTTTGGGGATGATAGGCTAAACTGAAAGACAAATTAGTACCTAATCTTTGTCACAAAGTCTTCGAAAAATGACCAATAAACTTTGCATCCCTATCTAACACAATGTTGATAGGTAAACCATGAATCCTAATAACCTCTTTGAAAAACAAGTGAGCAATGTGGTCGGCATCATGAGCGACCTTGCATGGAATAAAATGTGCCATCTTACTAAACCTATCTACCACAACATAGATGCTATCAAAAACTGATTTAGTTTTTTGGTAAACCAACCACAAAGTCCATACTTACGCACTCCCATGGCCGGTTGGGAATAGGTAAAGGCTGATAAAGACCAACATTGGAAGATGTACCCTTAGCTCTTTGACAAACCACACATTTCTCCACACATCTTCTGATATCTCTTTGCATCTTAGGCCAAAAGTAGACCAAAGTCTTGTTCAAACCAAAGTGTCCACTCAAGCATCCATTATGCTTTTCTTGCATCAAGTTTTCCCTCATAGACCCCCTAGGCACACATAGCTGTCCTCCTTTGAACAAAGGCCATCTTGCAAGGTGTAATATTCATATTCACTGTGATAATGGTTTCCAAATCCTTGGCAAACCTTGTAGGCAACAACAAAATCTTCATCTTCTTCATACAAATTCTTGAAGTTGTCGACTCCAATGCTTTTGAGCTGCACTTCTTGCACTATTAGTAACCTTCTACTCAATGCATCAACTACCTTATTACATTTTCCTTTCTTGTTCTTGATGGTAAAGGTATATGACTGCAAATACTCTACCCATTTAATATGCCTATGGTTTGACTTTTCCTGTGAATTAAGAAAGCTAAGAGCTTGATTATCAGTGTAAACCACAAATTCCTTAGGTAACAAATAATGCTTCCATTTCCTAAGTGATTGGACAAGTGCATACAATTCCAAATCATAGGAGGAATACCTTTTCTTTGCATCATTAATTTTCTCACTAAAGAAGGCAACCGGTCTATTGTCTTGACTCAAAACTGCTCCAACCACTATGTTGCTTGCATCACATTCAATTGTGAAGAGTTTGTCAAAGCTTGGTAGGATAATTACCGGTTGAGTAGCCACCTTTGTCTTCAGGAGATCAAAGCCTCTTTGTGCTTCCTTTGTCCATACAAATTTAGTTCTCACACCTCCCTTGATTGTCTCAAGCATGGGTGCACATATTTCACTGAACCCTTTGATGAACTTTCTATAAAACTGAGCCAAGCCATGAAAACTTCTCACTTCACTTATTGTCCTGGGTGTAGGCCAACTGATTATGGCTTCCACCTTAGAGGTATCCATCTTCAAATCACCTCTTGAGACTACAAACCCAATATACACCAATTCTTGTTTCATAAACTCACATTTCTCCAAATTGATGGTTAGTTGTTCATCACATAGTTTACTCAAGACAATTTCTATATGCTTAAGATGCTCATCTTTAAACTTTCTAAAAATTAAGATGTCATCTAAGTAAACAACAACAAATTTACCAATGTAGTCCTTGAGTACTTCATTCATGAGCCTCATGAATGTGCTAGGGGCATTTGTGAGTCCAAATGGCATAACAAGCCATTCATAGAGTCCTTCTGTAGTCTTGAAGGCCGCCTTCCATTCATCACCCTCCTTTATTCTGATTTGGTGGTAACCACTCTTAAGATCTATCTTAGTGAAGTGTTCAACACCTCCCAAACAATCCATCAAGTCTTCAATTCTTGGGATGGGAAATCTATATCTGATAGTAATTCGGTTTATGGCTCTAGAGTCAGTGCAAATTCTCCAAGTACCTCCCTTCTTTGGAGCCAAAACGGTGGGTACTGCACATGGGTTGATGCTCTTCCTGATTAGACCATTATCTAGGAGTTCTTGTATTTGCTTGGCTATCTCTTTGTTTTGATCCTGTGTCATTTTATAAGCTACCTTATTGGGTTAAGAAGCCTAGGGTATAAAGTCTATTTGATGACTTATGGCACGTTGATGAGGCAATGTAGCTGGTGTTCCTATTGGTGTAAATAATTATTCATCATGGATATTATTACACTTTACTTAAGTTTACTTAGGAAATGCATTTCATAGTAGTTTGGGTATGAGACACTTGGGTGTTTGTGCCACATTGGGATAGTGCGTGTAGGAGAATTTCCACCTTTTATGGTGTTGATCTTGTTGTTACACTCCACATTCAGTGGGTGATCCACCTCATGTGGACTATTATATTGTTTCTCCTACCTACCCACACCTATTTCCTACCTACCCTTGTTTCTTATTGAGCCACATGTCATGTTTGTGTGCTCACATATCCATAAGCCTTGCCTATATAAGCAGACTCATCTACATTGTATGTAAATGGAACAATTGATCATTTATTTATTGATGAGAATATAGTTTATTCTTATCCTATATTTTGTCTCTCTATTGTACTTTTCATTGAGCTCTTGATCTTGGCAAAATCTCACATGGTATCAGAGCCATTGGGGCTTCATTGATTGGTTTTTGGAGACACTATGGAAGGCTTCTATTTTCGGATCTAAGGAACTGCATTTTTTGGAGGCATCTTAGAGCATTTTCAACCTCACCATTGCATCCAGGAGGCCGTTTCCATAAAAATCGAGTATAAATTCGACCTATTTTGGCGAAAATCGATTTTTGGGTGTGGAGAAATTTTTTTGCCCAATTTGGGCGGTATGGTACAAAATTTTCAGATTGTTTTTCAAAAAAAAAAAAAAAAAAAATTTTTGAAAATTATTTTCCAGTTTGAAATTTTTTTTTTGGAAAAAAATAAAAATAAAATTTTGGAAATTATTTTTTGGGATCTGTACCTTTTTCCCAGTCAACCGCGCATAGTCAGTGCCACGTCAGCAGTCTAGTTGGCTGCCAAATCACCCTGCCACGTCAGTAGCCCAGTTGACTGCCACATCACCTGCCAAATCACTTGCACAGTCAGTGCCACGTTAGCACCTAGTCAGCCGTGAAGTTTGGACGACGATCACACAACCATCAAATTTAACCCCGCAGTCCGCTGACGTCATCATTTTTTCAAAAATTTTGTAGGCCCCTCTCATTGAGCTTTTTGATTTTGCAGTTCAACTTCAAATGGCCATATCTTGCTCATTTTTGCTCCTTTTTTAGTGATTTTTTTTTTGAAATGGGCTAGAATTTCATGTACTTTCACGTGGTGGAATTATTTTCTGATTTTGATGGACAAATTTTTCATAATTCTCAGTTTTTGGTGACTGTACCTGTCCAATCCTCATTTTTGCAATTTCCAGGTCTCCGTTCGAGCTCATACAAACTCCTTTTTAGGTGCCTTTTTTTTGAAAGTGTATTATTTTTTGTCTACTCTCAAAATATGCTATCAGTTTGTAGCAATCATGGATAGAAATTGTACTTTCATCATATGGTCTTATTTGGCCAATTTGGCATTTGTATTGCATAGATCTATCTTTTTGATCTTTTGCTTTGAAGTTCTCAGTCTATTGGGGCAGTTGTAAAACAAAATCATAATTCCACCTTGCCATTGTTTGCAAGTGGCCTATTGTACACGCACTACATATAAAGTGCCAAAATCATCATTTTTTTGGGGGGGTACTTTGATTGAGTGAATTTGGGAGGGTGTCTCTTGTGTTTTTGTGCTCTTGTGTTCCTTCCTTTTTGCTACTATGGGTTCTTCTAAGTTTCCTCTCTTAACTCCTCATAATTATGCTACTTGGAAAATTGATGCATGGAATAAACTTATGGAAAAAGGACTAACTCATTATATTGATGGAACTATTGTTGCTCCCGCTGATCCTAAGGTTGATCTAGCTGGTCACTTGGATTGGCTCACTAAAAATATCATGGCAATTGGTACCTTAAGAAAGTATGTATCAAAGGATCTCATTTTTCATATTGAGAAGTGTACTCTAATCAAGGATGCTTGGCAAAAGTTTCAAGACTTGTATGGTCAAGTTGATGAGATTAGGGGATATCAAATTGATAGTGATCTCACCATGTTAGATCCCAAGAACTTTGATACTATACAAGATTATGTCACTAAGGCAAATGAGTTGAGGGCACAACTCAAAGATTGTGGCATTGATAAGAAGGATACTCAATTGATATTCAACTTGATAGGCAAGCTTCCACAAGAATATGCAGCATTTGTTTCTAGTTTCCAAACCCATAGGATGACAATGGGTTCAAGCTACACAATGCCTACATTTGATGCTCTCAATGAAAAGTTGATGATGAAACAAACTAAGTTGATAAGCATGTGCATTCTTAAGGCTTCTAAGTCTCAAGCATTAGTGGCAAATCAAGGGAACAAAGGAAATCAAGGAAAGGACAACTCAAACAAGAAGAAATGGCAATCAAAGCCTAAGGACAAAGCATCATCTTCTCCACAACAAGGAGATTCATCCTCTTCCAAGAGGGATAACTCACCAAAGAGGGAGAGACTTACTTGTGCCTATTGTAAAAAGGTTGGTCATGAGGAGCGTCATTGCCATTCTAAGAAGATTGATGAGCTCACACATATCCTCAAAAAACATAACATTGATTTGCCTAATGTCTACAAGAAGGATGATTCATCAACTTCCACTTCCTCACATTCAAAAGGAAAAGGGCAAGCATTCATGACTTCTACAAGTGGGAAGACTCACTCTTTTGGGACAAGAAAAGGAAAAGCTCTATGTGCTACTATCAGTCATGATTCAGAGAGATGACTTCTAGATTCAGGGGCTTCTCATCATATGGCATCTTCGCAGTCTATGTTCTCTACATTTGAGCCTTGCACCATGTCGCAGATTTTGATGGGCAATCATACATACATGGATGTGATTGGGAAAAGATCAATTGACATTAGGGATAACTCCTTCAATAATGTGTTGTGTGTACCCCACTTGACAAACAATCTCCTTTCTATCTATCAAATCACACATGGCGCAACTAAGAGAGTTGTGGAGTTCACACCTGAGTCAGTTTTCATTAGAGACTTGGAGACTAGAGCTATCATTGCAACTGGGGTGGTTGATCATGCATCTCGGTTATACTCGTTTTCAGATTTTGTTGATGATGATGATTTCACATTTGATGATTCTACACATGATGCTCACACTTCTTGTGATGGTTTAGATTTTGAGGAGAACTTTGGGCACTTGAACATGGGGATTCTCACATGTGAACCTGTTCTTAAGTCTTGTATTTCATCTCCTCATATTGATATCACATCACCTATTGCACGTGATGATGCAGATAGTGCGACAGTTTTGCCTTCATGTGATTTAGTGCAACAGGATATTCATTGTCTTCCAGCTTCAGATTCATGGGATGATTACTTGACAAACATTGCAGGTTTATTTATGGAATCCTACATTGTAGATTTGAGAGACATCATTGATGACATTCATCTTCTCTTTGATGAAGGTGATCCTTCTTCGATTGTTGCGAGGGAACACTTTGACCCTCTTGTTCATTCTCTACATGATCATTCTTTCAAGGTTGACATGATTGTGGATACTTATGTACAACAGTTGGAGGAGGTCTCTTTATTTTTTGAGGAGACACGTGAGTCTTTGGGACATGTTCTACATCCATCTCCACTAGATCTTGGAGTGCCTTTTCAGTAGTGTGGCACAATTTACCACCTTTGGAGGGGGTATCTTTTAGCATCGACATGGGGACACTTGAGCAGTTTTCAGAGATTCCTTTCATCATGAGTTTTCTTCATACATCATTGGGGAGACTTCATGGATACACCTTTGGTTTTGTTTCTTCCTAAGGGGAGGAATATTGTTCGACGTTCATGGAGCAATTTCTTCATACATCGAGCTTCTATCATTGGTGCGGATTCCACATTGGGGGGGGGGGGCTTCCTATCTTCTCTTCTTCTCTCATATGGGGGGGACTTTTTCCTCACATGGGGTTTTGTCCTTCACATTCTTCTATGAGAGTTCTCTTGTATGTTTTCATCTCTCTTTTGGGGGAGGGTTTTTTTCCATTGGGTTTTTCTCTCTTTCCCCACTTTGTGAGAGATTTCATTGCATTTGTTTTCATGCATTTGCATTTGTACATGGGTACCTAACATGGCCTAGTAGCCAGGACCCATCTTGCATTGCTTAGTTGCATTGTAGACTTAAGTGCATTCCCCTAAGTTGCACTTAAGGGGGGGTGTTGGTGTAAATAATTATTCATCATGGATATTATTACACTTTACTTAGGAAATGTATTTCATAGTAGTTTGGGTATGAGACACTTGAGTGTTTGTGCCACATTGGGATAGTGTGTGTAGGAGAATTTCCACCTTTTATGGTGTTGATCTTGTTGTTACACTCCACATTCAGTCAGTGATCCACCTCATGTGGACTATTATATTGTTTCTCCTACCTACCCACACCTATTTCCTACCTACCCTTGTTTCTTATTGAGCCACATGTAATGTTTGTGTGCTCACATATCCATAAGCCTTGCCTATATAAGCATGCTCATCTACATTGTATGTAAATGGAACAATTGATCATTTATCTATTGATGAGAATACAGTTTATTCTTATCCTATATTTTGTCTCTCTATTGTACTTTTCATTGAGCTCTTGATCTTGGCAAAATCTCACAGTTCCATCACTAATGATATCCTCAAACTGATCTAGAACCTCTTGCACTTCTTTAGGAATGCTCACCTTCTTCTCCTTGCTGTCCTCTTTTGGCTTCACAACAATGGCAAACCCCACTCCTTCTCCCTCCTTGAGTGTGTTGATGAACTCTTTCTCACCAACCAACAACACATTAGGACCTTTGGATCTACCCTCTACTTGGTCTCCTATGGACTGGATTTTGTAGGTGGTTCCATATTTTTGGAAGGTATACACATTCTTCTCTCCATGATGTATTGTCTTTTTGTCAAACTTACATGGCCTACCTAGGAGTAGGTGGAAAGCATCCATGGGTAAGATATCACATAAGATTTTGTCTTTGTAACTTCCAATGATGAACTCAACCCAAGTTTGTTCATTTACAAGAACATGCTGCCCCTTGTTGAGCCATGTAACTCTATAGGGATCACTATGTGGGATTCTTGGCAAATTGAGCTTACTCACCACTTCCTTTGACACTATGTTGTCTGTGGATCTTGAATCCACTACCACTCTACATACCTTTCCCATGGTCTTACATTTTATTTTGAACAAGGATCTCCTTTGGCTAGGTTCCTCCTTAACTGATTCTTTGATCAAGACTCTCCTTATCATGAGGTTCTCTCCAACCTCTGAATGTAAGCTTACTTCTGATGCTTTCATGTTTGCTGCATCCTCTTGAGCATAATTTACTCTCCTCTCACCTCCTTGGGATGAAGAAGACTTCTTAGGGCATCTATAGGCTGGGTGTCCAAGTTGATGGCAGTTGTTGCACTTCATGGTGGCAAAATAGGACCCTCTTCCTGATCCACTAGACCTTCCTCTACTAGAGTTGCTAGATCCCCTTCCTCTATAGCTGTTGGAATCCTCACTTTTCTCAACCAACTTGGATTCCCCTTGGGATCTTTGGTCTGCACTTCTTCCACCAAAACTACCTCTTTAACCTCTGCCATCTCTTCCCCTCCCTCTGCCTCTATTGCTTTGTTCTTGTTTCTTCTTGCTCTTTTCTTCCACTCTTAGTGCCAACTGATAGCACTTGTGCATGGCGTTGGGGCATAACAAGCTTAATTCCTCTTGGATATTCCATCTCAAGCCATTTAAGTATTTGGCTACCTTGATGTTCTCATCCTCTACTACCTTGGATCTTAGACACAACTTCTGGAATTCCTCAGTATAGATGCTCACATCCAAGTCTCTTTGTGTCAATTTTTGTCTCCTCTTGTGCAACTGGATCTCATAATCCTTAGGGATGTATGCCTCTTTCACCTTGGCTAACATGCCCTTCCACGTAGCTATGGGGTTATTGCCCTCTTTTTGCCTCTGTTCTTGAATAAATTTCCACCAAGTCAATGCTTCCCCTCTCAATCTAGACTTGGCCACCTTCACCTTTTGTGCCTCACTGATTCCATCACATTCAAAGTGATTCTCCAATCCCTCCATCCATTCCAGGACTACCCCAGGCTCCATTTTTCCACAAAAAGTGGCACTCCTTCTAGGGATTTTCCTCCTAAGGCTTTAATGGATTTAAGGAAAGGTTATTAAGGTAGAATAGGGTCTGGTTCAGGAGTCCTATCCTCTTCCATAACTTCTTTTCCCTTCCCTTCATTGACCTTGATTGTCACTTTCTCAGTTTTATCTTCAACTGCATCTAGTTTGCTCTCTAGTTGTAATAATCTTTCTTCGAGGAGCCTATTTTTTTCTTCTTGGTTTTCTATCTTCTTTGCTAGCTCTTCATTGGTCACCATCCTTAAACTATTCTCTCCTACTAATTCAGTGTCTGTCATATGCTGGCTTCTTCCCAAATCTTGGAGGCTCTGATACCACTATGATAGGGAGGTTACTCAAAGAGAGCTAATTCCTTGTTTAAGGGCAGTCAAATGTTATCTTAGTGGGCTTCATTCATTGTTCATATTGTCATCTAATAAATTTAGACACCTAATCTCTCTAGGAGTGCTCCCAATCTAGGTGCGCTCACTTGTTGCTTAAGCATGGTTGAGATTCACCAGGGTAAATCCAACCTTACACTCTAAAAATCATAACAAGTTCTTGCAGAGGTTGTAGTAGGTATTTGGGGATTTTTTCAAGGTCAATTAATTGGTTTTGAGTGATGGTTTCATTCTTTTCCCCATCGCTCCTTCCTTTTTCTATTTCCTAGGCCTAGTAGCCATAGAGCCCCAATTAGCCCTACCTAACCGGTTTTTGTGGATTTTCTCCCAATTTATCCAAAGACCCACATAAAATATTTTCTGATTAGGATACCCTTTTGGAAGTACTTTCCAACTTCTAAGTTTAGGAATCTCAGTCTGATCGTACATGTACAAAACCCAAGAAATGCTTGTTTTAGGTGGTTTTGGGCTTGTTTTGGTCTTTTTCCAAGGGTTAGGTATCTTCATTGATCTGCCACACCTCCAAATTCACACATATGTTCTTCCACACATCAATTGTTCATCCCAAACACTCTGCAACTCCAACCCTACTCATTCCTGCAAACACTTGCATAATCTCATTCATTTCCTAATCGGGCTATGACTGAGCTCACCTAGGAAATGATGATCATTGGCCTTTCAATGACCTCCAAAGGAAAAAAAATCTATATACACTGTAAAAAAGGTTCTATGGCTTGATTCCCAAGGGTTATTGAGAAGAACTCAAAGGACTTCAAGATGGAACCATGTCTGGGCTTCTCAAAACCTTACTTAGGCAGAGAGCTTACAAAATTGAAAACTCAATTCAAACCTGCAAATAAACTAATCAATTGCTCCCTAAGCACTGCAATAACATGTACAAAACAACAAGCAAGGTACATCAATGTAATCAATCCATTAAGTACAGATTGCTGCTCTAATTCTTGACAATTGCAATGTAAAAACTTCAAAAAAATGGTCTCAAAATGTATTCCAATCTACTCCAAGCGTTGAACGACCTTGTTACATCCATTATAAGGGCTTTTATATTCCTATGTCCTAACTAACTCTCCATCGGTTCCCTAACCAACCTTTTGCTCAAAAATGCAAAAAGTTGCTCAACGTTGCAAAAAGTTGTCAAGCAACTCTGACAACTTTTGCCAAAAAGTGCAATTTTTCCTTACATGCTTAATTCTCTCCTCCAAACCATCTAAGACGACTAAAAACCATTACAATGACATGTCCCAATTCCAAAAAAGGCTATTCAAGGCATTTTTCATCAAAATGCAAGATTTTGCCATTTTAGGCTTACAAGCCAAAAGTGAGCAAATGCATTGGTGTTAAGGACATTCAACCTACCAAAACACTACAAAAAAATATGAAGACCTAAGAGAAGTCTCTTATTCACCATTCCAAACCAACCTATGAAAAACAAACCAAAATGAAGAATTTGGACTCAAAACTAGGTGCTCTTGCACCACTTGTCTTCTGTCATCTTTTCCAAAACCTTCATTCCACTAACTATCAGGTTCTCTCCTTCGATAGAAATTTATGTCATCCTTCCAGTATGAATTACCATATTTTCTTACTTCCTTGTCCTTGTTCTGATCTGTACAGGTTCCTTCCTCCAGAATATCCTCTTCCTCCTTGAAATCTTTCTCCAAAAAATCTTCCACCTCTACCTCGTTGTCTCTGCTCATGTCTTTTGTTCAACTTCTCTTATGCTTTCAGGGCATACTGGTAAGCTTCTTCAACTCTTTGCAATTTCATCAAATTGATTTTATCTTGTATAGACATCTGCAATCCATTCAAATATCTCACAACTTGTTCAACCTCATCATCGACATGTTTGGATTTGATATTCAACTTGTAGAATGCTTCGGTATACTCCACACTATATTCCTTTTGCTTCAAGTTCTGCAACTTCCGAAAAAGATTTACTTGATAATTAGGTGACATAAACTTTGATTTTAACTTAGCAACCATCCGTTCCCATGATTTGATCTTTTCTTTGCCTCTTCTCTATCTATCAAATTGCAAATGCTCCCACCAAAGAGATGCATGACCTTTCAACCTGGTATTGGCATATTTCACCTTTCTTTCCTATGTGGTGTTCTCAAAATCATCAATTCATCCAAAGCCAACTTACCATCATACTTCGGTGGGGTAAAATGTGGCTTAGTATTCGCCCTACTCAAAACCCTCAAGAACCTCTCTTCATCCGGATTGATCGTCGGTGGATTTTCTACTTGTTCAGTCGATGCTTCTTCTTCTTCATCTTCACTCACATATTCAATATGTCGACCTCTTCTCTAGGTTGTCTCAACAACTTCCAACTGTGCTGCAATTCCTCTCAACATTTCCATCACGACAGGGTCTGCATTCCCACATGCTCCACTATTCCTATTTCCTCTTTGCCCCATCTTCACGCCAGTCCTTTGCAACTGCAAGTGAAACCCACAATCCACCACCCCACAACAAAATTCTAAAGACAACACAATCTCTGAAATGAAATCTCGCTCCGATACCACTTGGTGCAATCACCGGTTAGGAGGGACCTCAAAGAGATCAATCCAGACCAAGCAACAAGAGTAAACACAATGAAAACAACAAGGTATGATGGAGGCAATGCAAAAATCAATGAATTAGATCATGAAAACTGATTACAGATAACTGGTAACATCCAGGATACAAGATTCGACTCACTGGCTTGCTACATACATGCTCAATTATAGAACCAGTCAACTCCGGACCTCTAAATATTAATATCTATCTTCTAACTTCTCTCCAATGAATTCTAATCCTCAAATGCAATGATTTATATGGTCTAGAGTGATCTGGTCAGCAGAAGAGGGATCAAATGCCGAAGAACAAGATCAAACGTGTAAAACAAATAGGCCGGTTTTCGCCAAAGAGATTCCTTTGAGGAAAATACAAAGGATGAAGTGTAGATCATAGGGAAGGTTGACCACATGCCAAGAAACATCAAAATCAATGAACCAGGGCTCCACAAGCTACATAAGGGATCCGATAGATTCACCAATGCAAATAGGTCCAAGCAGTTCTGGTGCTAGAATACTGTCTCAGAATCCGGAATCGATAACTTGTTGGAAAATGATCCAAATGCTCCACGATTTAGGAATAAGGAATATGATCATGTCCTTAAGAAAAATCTAGCTCCGCAAGATCTGGTGAGCGAATGCAAGAAAATGCAGGAAGAAATGCTAAAACTGTAAAATAGAAAATAAATAGAAAATAAATGTTTTTGGTTGATGCAAGATTGCCAAGAACTGGGGATGCTCTCGCATTAGAAGCACATATCAATCTTACCACATTCAATAATAGGATATGGAGAGTTATCATTGAGGTAGACTTCTCCTCCATCATATGTCTCATATGTGGAAAACCACTTGTTATGAAGAGTCATCTGATATGAGCATCCTAAATCAATTAATCAATGCTCATTAGTCATTATATGAAGATAAGAAACCAGAGCTTCATCACCCGATTTTGAGGATTTCTTAGAAGAATCAAATCGTTTCTTTGAATTCTTCCGTTCCTTTTTAACATGTGCTCTCTTTCTACAATTCCAAAACTTTACACTATTCTTTTTACCAAGAGTTCTAGATCTTCCATTAGACTTGTCCTTAGGCTTATTCCTATATCCTTTGGACCCTCTTTCCTTAGGCCTTCCCTTGACATTTAGAGAATCATTTGAACTATCCATAGCCTTTCTCCCTAGTTCCTATGTTGAGAGAGTTTCAACAAGAGCGTCCATCTTTAGATCTTTTAGGTTAGTAGTGATAGTGAGAAATTTTTTTCCTATGACTCGGGCAAAGAACAAAGAAGTGTTATGTATTTATCCCCTTCTTCAACCGTTACATCTATAGAGGCCAATTGACTCCAAATCAAATGAAAATAATTTAAATTCTTGGCTATTATATCACCTTCCTTCATCTTAAGAGAAACCAATTTTCACTTCAAATAAATTTTGTTTACTGAAATTTTGGTTTGGTAGATCTCACCTATTTGATTCCACAAATTGTATGTCATCTTTTGATTTGACACATTTAGGATAATAAAATAAAACAGACACAATTTGATTGTACCTTGTGTCTTTGTCCATCTTCTACCAATCACCATCAGTCAAACCCTTGGGTTTCTTTTCACTTATTACAACCACCCATTGATCTCATTCGTTAAGGATATCCTCCACTTTTAGCTTCCACAACTAATACCCTATTCCATTGAACTTTTCAATTTACTAACAAGAAGAAGTTGTAACCATGATATCAACATAAATTTACAAAAAATAGATCAACCGAACTTCCACTGCAACTCAAAAAACTGTTGTTCTACACCCAAGATACAAAACTAACTACTATTTGATACCAAATGTTAGAAAAATAAAGGTGAATAGAAATATTGGAAGCTTAAATCTACTCTAAATCTGAAATATAAGGGTTAACCATGAAGATTTTCAATGAGAATAAGAATGAAAACTTATCATCACAAGAAACTGGATACATAACACCATTTTTATGTGGAGAAACCCTTTCGAGAAAAAAATCCTCCAAGAAGAGAGACTTAGATCTGTATTACCTTCATAGTGATATTACATACAATCCTCTCTTTCTCCACTTCAATTGTCAATACTATAGCACCTATAAAACAAAGTTTTATCACTCTTGACAATTACACACTCTCACTACCACCTAAGGCTTGTTTATATAGCATTTTCACCATCCAAATAGGGCGTCCAAGTTGGTTACCAAATCCAAATGCCTCACATGGATAAATCTAAGATTTTAATGCATAGGATAAAGTAGGTTACAAAAAATTTACTCTAACTTTCTAAATAATTTGGTGGTTATTATTTATAACCACAAGTAGTTTTATCTTTAATAATAATTGCCCAAAAATAAAAATAAAAACCTCATAACAACCCTCTTAAGAAATTGAATACGTATAACAACATTATCCTTCAAGATTACATGTAAATAATAGTAAATCACTTTTGGTAAGAAATTAGTTAACAACTCTTCCAATAAAATTATAGTTACCGTACCAATAAAGCTTATTTATTGACAATGAAACCCTAATGGTAAAAACTATTTATTACTGATGGTAAATCCCTTATCCCTAATGAATGATTTACAAATAACATTAGGAGCAATTAGTTACATAGGATTTACAAGGTTGATGGCACCTTAATCCTAACATATGGTCCTAACGTACTTGATTGTTATTATGCTTTAATTTAATGATGTGTAAGACATTATTTAAATGTGTATTAAATGTGATTACAAACATGATGTTTTGAGGCATTAATATTCCTGTTGTAATTAAATGCTAACATTACTTATCTTGGTTAAATGCAAAAGAATTATTTATGTGATGTTTAATGTTGTTGGGTGATTTTACTATGCTTTGGCTATTATGTACATGCACAAGCACACTTAATGTTTGTGGAGTAGTTATAGATGTAGGCATCTAAAAATGGTCAATGCTTGCATTGCTGCATGTTAACATGTCCACATTACCTTCTTTTGGGGTTTACACACTTACTAACATCTATGTTACACATTTGATTGTTATCACTAGTTAACATTATGCCATTATTTTGCATTCTTTTCTTATTCAATATTATTTCCTCAAATTTGAATTAGGTCTTCTCGATGTCAACCTCAATTGCTGTTTCATGATCATGATCAACTTTTGATGTTAATCAAACATCATTTTAACCCTAATCGATGTCAATTAGAGTTGTTTTCAATCATTTTGAATATCAATCTTCTTTAAATCAATTATCAATCATCATTTTGCTATTTTCAATCATTATCAATTTCTATCAATCTTAATTGATTCATCATCGATCCCTATCAATTATAAATCATCATTTATCATTCTCAATCTTTGTCAATTTCCATCAATCCTTGTCAGTTTGATTGATTTATCATTGGTACCTATCATTATCAATTTGGTTAATTTTTGGTCCTTATCAATCATTTTGTTGATCATGTTCATCACCATCATTGTTAATCATGTCAATCCTATCATTGCCTCGTTTAACCTAATTCATTTATCATTCTACTTGGGGTTTAATAATTCTTTAAATGATTCCCCTTTTATCCCTTTTCCTATCTAGGGTTTAATAATTCTTCAATTATTTATCCCTTTATTCTAACTAATTTGTTTTAGAATTAATGAATTAGTTCATTATCCTAATTCCGTTTTTCCTATTTTGCAATTAAATATTATTTATTTAGTTGCCTGGGAGAAATTAATAAATATTTATCTCCCACTTCTCCTCCTCTATTCTAGCTTCCATTGCTCTTTTTTAGCTTCCCTCCTCTTTTCTAGCCTTCCACAATGGCAAATTGCCCTCCACAATTCACTCATTTCATCATATTTTCCATATATAACATATGATATCTTTCCCCACTAATTGTGCTTCATCTTTCCCCTATTAATTTGGCCTTCCCTTCCATGAATTTGAAGTGGCTATTTTCACTCTATTGATTTCTCAATTAATTAGTATGATTTGTGCCACAAGACATCAATTCTTAGCCATTGATTTGAATTGATCTCAACCATTCAATTTTGCATGTTCAAGTGTATAAATTAGATTCAATTTCAATCATTTTAACAACCACATTTGAAGTAAAATCACTCTACTAAAATTATTTAATTTTAACCATGCTTCTAGTATCCTTATTATCACTTTGCTTTCAAAACATTAGCACTTAATGATTGAGAGCCATATTCGCCCATTTGAAGAAGAAAGAATAAAATCGAGCCATGCAAAGGAGATGAATTGTGCTATGGTTTGCATGCTTTATTATTTCATTTTTCTTTGCATCTTGATTGAGTGTGATTAGGTTGCTTCATGATTAGTTGTTTTGTGGTTCCAACTTATTTTTTTCATGAATTATGTTTTACTCAATCCTAACCATTCATAATAGGTACAAGGTATTTCTTCACTTGACTTTATAGGTCTAAGTTATACCCTAACTATGGTTATATGAGAGATGTCACATTGGCCATAATAGTGTAGCCTTAACCATTCGACTCAATTCGAGTATAGTTTCCTATTAGATTATTTCCATAATTTTCTTTAGATACAACAATTGGCAGTATTCTAAAAACCCTAATTCTTATTTGTATGTCCAACAAATGGGTTTGAATATTTTATGTAATTCATATTTTCATAAATTTGAATTGAAAAAAATGTTCTATGGCTTTAAAATCAACATTTAATGCTGAAATGGAAATATGAGTATTAATGCATGTTTATTATGTGTTTTGGAAAAATGTGGGTAAATAAAATCAGTTGGGAATTAAAAAGGATTATTTTAATTTTATTTTTTAAATTATGAAAACGTACTTTTGGGTTAAAAGGGCAAAATAGATTATTTTTTTACACTACGTAAATTTTGGAGAGAAAATTAGAGAAAACGTGCCCTCTTTGTGAAGAAAATTGATGTATTGACTGGGAGGACATTTGGAAACTGAATTGCATGGAATTATTTGCATTGGGAAAGGAAGTGTCTTCTCCATTCTTGTGAGCCAAATTCATCACTTCAAAATATCTCTTCATTTGAAGTTTTTTTCTTAAAAATGAGGTATTCTTGAATCTTTGTTTATGAAAGTAGTTTTAATCATTTTAAAAGTTTGAATCGACATTAATATTGTGTTACTACTCTACCTTGCATTTTATTTAATTTGATCTGGTTATTTATTAATTGTTTATGTGAAATTTTGATCAAAATTCCCAAATTGGGGTAATAGAGCCAATTTTTTTTTTAAAATGATCAAAAAGCAAACTTATATCAATAGAGGGGTGTTAGGAATATTTAGAACCAAAGGGTATTTTTAGAAATTGAAATTAAAAATTTAAATTTTGAATCTTTTTTCAATGGTGGATTTGAGAATAACTTTTATGGTTTTCATGTGAGAAAATGGTAGAAAATTTTGAATTCAAAAAGGGAAATTGGATGAATTTTAATGTGGTAAAAGAAGTCTCCTTAACTATTTTTGATTTAGAACCAAAGGGTATTCTAAGAGTTTTGAAATTTGAAACTTGAAATTTCAATCTTCTCAATGGAGTTTTTGAAGAATTGTATGAGTTTTGTGATAAAAATATTTTACAAAATTTGAATGCTTAAATTGAAATTAAATGAATTGTAATCAAAGAGCTTGATTCTCCTCAATGAATTTTCAATGTGAATGAACTATGGAATCATGTTCATTATGTAATGTTATTTTTGTGTATCATTTTGCATGTCATGCCTAGTTTGGTTAGATTGGAGCATGAAGAACCTAGGATCAAGGTCTAGGGTTAGGGAGGAATGGTTCTACATGGTCCAAGTCTAATTATGACTTGGTGGCCATATCGATTGTGAGGTTGTTAAGCAGTGGAGTTTAAGGAGATTGTGCATTTTTATTAAGTTATTAATATTTATTTGACGACATTGCTTGAGTTCTTGTATAGGCCCAGTATGATCAGCCAAGGGCATGCCACATCCGGTTAGGTGGTGAATGTTACTTGATTAATCTATTTTGCATTGTGATGGGTCTACATACTCTACTCTACAAGCTATCTCTTTAAGCTTTGTGATGACACTCCTTCCCTTTCAGTAGTTTTTCCTCACCCTTGTGGTCGTTGGGTTTTATACCTAGCATATGCCTATCCTTAGTCCAACTGTGTTCTTGGTTAAGTGATTATTTTACATTATTCATGCCTATTTTGTATACACTATGATTGGTGTGAGTGTGTTTATGGCTCATGTGACTATCTCCTAGCATGGGGGAGTGAACCTTTTTGGTTGCACATGGTTGGGAGGTATGGTAACCACTACTAGGGATCAGAGTATTGGAGGATCAAGGATCAAGATTTGAGGATTGTGACCAAGTGTTGACCCATACTCTTTAGAGATTCTTTAAGCGCTTAGTTTTCTTCCATATGTAAAATGTGTTATTAGGACATTTGAGTCCCATTACAATGTAATTGTAGGATAATTTATCATACTTCTCTTTGAGATGGATTGTAATTGAAAATGAAAAGTGGGTAGTGATCTAGGAGTAGTTTATGTGACTCTTTGTGGGAACTAAGCACAAATGTATAATGAGGTTCTTTCATGCTTAGTTATTGTTAAGGTAAAATGAATGTAGGAACATTTCCTTTGGGCTTAAAATGAATGTAATTGCATCCTTGCTGAGTCTTGGATGATGTTGTGAACCCATCGTGTGTTTGTCCCACCTCTAGATGTTTGTGCCTTGAGTGTTGGGTTATTTTAGGTCATTTTAGACCCACACATAAAAACTTGTAAAATTCATAGTGTTTTTTTTCCTTTCTCCCTATTAGGGGCTAGATTGTATCCCTAAACCTTGTTCATCTATTTAAATTTACAAAAAAATATAAGTGTTTCGGGCTTCGCTTGTCAAGTCTCCACCTTAATGACTTCTCTAACCTTGTGAAAGGGGTAAATCTTATCATCGAACATTGATCACCAATGGGACCTTAGTGGCATAGTTTTTCCTAAAGGCTATTGAGATTTGATCCTTGGGCTTTCAACTTAGTGATTTAGCCTCCTCTTGGTATGAGGAAGGGACTCTCATTGATCCTTGATCCTTGAAGTGTGTTTTAAAGGTCAGGTTACTTTAAGTCTATTGAGCCTCAAGCATTAATATTTCACCTTATAAACGCCGATAAATTTGTAAATGTGGCAAGTAAGAACCTGAACACCTGATTCCCCAAAAATTCCAAGTTCATTAGGCCTCATCCCTTAGGGTATAACCTTAATGGGTATGTTTATAAGGAAACAAGATAACTTGAAACCCTAAGCCTAAAAAATCAATAGCCTTGAACTGTATTGGGGGAAAGATCAAAGGTTTACACCCAATACCCTATAACATCAGGTTGAAGGCCTACCCCCAACACTTCGATCATCAGTTGCTATCACAGGTCAAAGGTTGAGCCTTTATCTTGACTCTTGCGATCCTTGGGATAAGAATTAAATCAAACCCCTACCCACTAAGGATCATCAAGGTTGAAAGGGAATAAAGTCTCCCAATAAGAAAACCTCTTGTATAGGTAGTCCTTAGATTTTGAGGATCATCTTTAGTCTTGTCGAGTGGATTGGAGGAGAGTGTGCCCTGATTTGAGTGTTGTCTAGTTGAGCAGTGTTGGCTCCTAATCTTTCTATCATTGATGCAAGTGTTGTTAGTGTGTGTTGGGTATCAATAGGAGTATGGTATTTCCCTCATCCCATCCTTGTGTAGTTTTGCAAGAGGACATGCTGATGGGTCGGTACCCGATCATTATCAAGCGTTGTTACCTCTCTTGTAGGTTCATCGTAGTGGATTTGTCCCATGGCTATTTATAATTATGCTAGTATTTCCCTGCTTATATAATGGTGATGTTATTCTTGTTGTCATTTTCCATGTGTCCTTATATCACATACGAAACTTGCATGCACATTTTAGTACAAATAAAATATGATATGTCATGTCTTTCATGTTTTGGTTGTTGTGTTTTAGACAAAAATTGCTCTGTCAAGTTTTGCCTTGGTCCTTCAAATGAGGCATTAAATTTGGTATCAGAGCCCATGTTGTAGCATTTGGATTTTTGGCTGTTGTTTCCCATGTGGTTCTAGTGTACTTGATGTGTGCTTCCTCAAGTGCTTGTTATTGTGAGATAGTCTTAGGACTTCTTGCCATACTTGTAGCCTTGCTAGGAAATGTTCAAAGTTGCACAAGTCTCTCATAAAAATGGTTTAGTTTTAAACAAATTTAGGAGGACTACAAATAAATTGTCATATAATCAATTGGACGTTTGTTTATATTTAAATATTATATCTTGGTGATTTGTGGTGACAAGAAATATTTGAGGGTAGCCTTTAGTATTAATGACTTGTTTATATACTTGATGTTTATTTGGTAATAGATTATTATTACTTTATGGAATAATTAATATATTAAATGTACATTTAAACTTTATTTCTTACCCACTAACTATATGTTCAAATGAAAAACTTGGGTTTTATATTTTGTAGCCTAGTGGCATGGATCAAGTTGTCAAATGATTGTAGTTGCTTTCAACAATGTCATTGATTTAGAGAGATTTTTGTAGTCCATTCTATCATACGTGGTAGTTGATTTTGGGTTAAGATTTTTCTATTTTTGAGTGGCCAATTCTCTTTCACTTCATGATTATTAACCTTTGCCTTGTGGTAATGACTTATTGATTCCACTCAACCATTGATCTAGCCATTGCATGTTTCCACTCTAGCATTTGTTTTTTGATGATCCTTTGACAATGTGGAATTTTTTTGGTTGGTTGATTGTTATTTTTCCTTGAACATTGGAATCTTCTTGGTTTTGGATGTTTGACACCATGTGAATGATTATCTAGCGCTTGTCCTTCCACTTAGAAGGTCATTATCTATTCACAACTCCTTATGTGGTCATTTCATTTGATTCTTCCTCTTGATAGTTGTTGCAGTTGTTACCTAATGGATGCAAGGGTTCCTTGGATGTTTTACCTTTTCATTTCTACTTTTATTGGAGGTATTCCTTCTTTTGGTCACATAGTTGTTCTCTTTATTAGGTAATGATAGGATATAGAAAATCTTAAATTATTTCTACTTTTTTTGGAAGCATGTCCTCTTTTGGTCACATAGTTGTTGTCTTCATTAGATAATGATATGATCTTGAAAATCTTCTTGGTTGAGGATACTAAATTATATATTGTATTATTCTTTTGAAAAATAGTTATTCTCTTTGACAAGTTGAGTGAGAGAGGGCAAAATAGAGGAGATGAAGAAATATGTTGAACAAAGTTAAAGAAGAATGTAGTCCCATGTAGAAAATGAAATTCTAATAAGAGGGTGATGACTATGTTAAAGCTTCACATAGAGAGTGGGAGAGAGAAGTGATAGAAAATATTGTTGTAGAATTATGTATTATGTATGCAAATTGTAATTAGTTATATGCAAATAATGCAAAATATTTTTATTTTTAATCTTTCATGTTGTGTATATATGTATTTGATTGTGTACATTGTAGACATTGATTGCCCTTAACTAGATTCTCGACTCTTGATTGCATCACGTGCTTTGTCATGTGCTTGCATGGATCACTTTACTATTAGCCCTATAACATGTTGTACTCATGTTTTTCATTCTTCTCCTTCTATTGGTCCATTTTTAGTGGATAATGTGGAATTTTCTATGCTTTGTGATAATACGCCATTGTTTGATTGAGGTCCTCCTTAGTTCCTCTTATATTTTTTCATGATGTATATTTGATCTATTGTGGAGCACATTATTATACACTTTCTATTGATTAAACACATGGATTTAACATCTATAAGGATAAGAACATGAAGGTAACACATCCTCCACTATTACACATGATATGAACATGCACATATACATATGGGAGGTATAAAGAATCATATTTCACCTTATGAAAATTACCTCATTAGTGAGATGACTAGCCTAGTGCATTATGTACTTTAAACAAGTGTTTTTACCATTAAGGACCGCATCAACATTTTCAACTTCTGTATATTGGAGGTTAACATATATTGTTTAATGCTATTTTCTAGCCCATATGCCTGCAATGTTTATCATTTGAAATACCTTACCTACTTATCACATGATGTATTCACGGTAGCAATTACCTTTCCACATTATAAATGCTTATATGGTTAGATTACTTTTACATTTCATGTATTATTTTCCCTTCTTCAATTCCTTACATCCAATGGATGCAACCAATTAAAAGGGGCATCTTCTTCTAGTAACAATCCTATGTTGAGATTGCAAATAGTTACATGTGCTTACATAGATAATTTCCATTATGTCTAAACAAATTATTACTACAAAACATGAGAATTCTAGACATGTCATGTCATCACATGGTAGCCTCACCAAGAACAACAACACTTTACCACTTTTTGCACAGATGAAATTTTTCAACCTTGCTATCCTTCTCTTGATTGATGATAATAAGATTTAATTTGAAAAATTTGCAATTATTGTTACTTGTATGACAAAAAATACTCACTAACCTTTTTTATCTATTTCACAAGTTCTCATGGAGCATGCATGTAGAAGGATGAACACATGAAATCTTAAGCGTTTCATACTTTATATGGACATGTTATCCTTTTTATGTAAAATATTTAATTCACATGCATGTTTGTGATTGCTTATTTACGATAAAATTCATGCTCATGTGGATTCACATGCACTGTAAAGTGGGGGCAAAATTAATAGTGAAAGTTGTATACTCATGCTAGCTATCATCTAGTTTTGGGCACCATTTTAAGAAAACACAATCTTGTGCAAGATTGGGCTTATTCTTGAACTCTCAACTATTCCCATGTACACACATGTGATTTTATCCCATTCATTCCTATACATTTTACATTGATTGCATCTCCCACATTTGGACACCCATTACCTACACTAGAACAACCCTCTCTTACCTTAGATATTGTAAATGCAAGATCAATCTTGTACCTGTGCATCTAACCCCCAATATTCAAAAAATCATTTTTTTGATATCTTGCCTATTTTATTCTCATTGTGAACCAACTTGGTACAACATTGCATGATTAGGCCGGGGTTCCATGGAGGGGCTTCAGTACCTATTTTTAAGGAATAAGAGGTCTCAAGAAGAATACAATTTGCTACATAATTAATTGGAATCTTTTCCTAAAAAATAGTAGCCCCAACTCTGCCTTTTTTTTTGTCATTTGTCAAACAATTAAAGTTTTTAGATTTTTATCAATTATTTATTTTATTATTTTGCAATTTCTTACTCTATGGAGTGAATATGCTAAATAATAAAATTCACGAGACCACCGGCTTCCATAATTTTAGGAGCTTAAACTTTTAAGCTTAAAATAAACTAAAAAATTCATGGGACTACATAATAATTCACAATATTGTTATGTTGTGACATTTAAAAGCATTCAATGTGCATACACTTTTATCATCTAATAATAATTCAGAAAAATCAAATGCATTAGAGAGAAGAATTATTCAAGGAAGGAATAATTCAATTGAAGCACTAAAACAAATCCAAACATGTAGAATCATTGTAGAACATCCAAATGTTTAAAGATTGATATCCTCTTTCATTTTCATGACCATAACGTCAACCTTCCATGGGGTTGATTTGGGAGAGCTGAACAATAGCAATTTGACAAACCTCCCCAAGGTATCTTTAAATATTATTTGTCCTTGAAGACCAATGTAGAGTAGAGTTTTGAGTTACTCAATTTGTAGAAGTGTATAATAAACAAATTAATACTTACTAGTTATAATTCAAATTTGTGGTATTTGAGGTAGATTTCATGTGTAAAATTGATTTAACAAATTTTACGAACAATCTAATCAAATTTTCATTATTTTACTTGTAACATTATAATTCTAAATTACAATTCAAAAACTAATGATCAAAACAATAGACAACAACTTGTCTTTTGACTATTAAAATTAATTTTTTTTTTTTTTTAATTTCAAAATTTTATTACATTATATTTCTAAACTTAATTAAGTTATTTGTTTGTCTTATTCATAAAACCTATCTTTTAGAGATATCCACCATTTCTTTAGAAATATATAAAAAAGTGAGAGGGCAACTTATTTAGAGCGCTACCTTGTTCACGATAGGACTATCTTCAAATCAAATTTATAAAAACCAAAAAAAAATCCTCCATCTATTTTAGAATTAAATAATATCAATTTTGTTCTTTTATGTCCACTACCTAGTCTACTTTTTCTAAATTAGAATTTAAACATTAGATTAAGAAAGATAGCCGTTGGAGCGAAATCAGATTTGAATATAAACACTAGCTTCTTTCTGTTTTCACCATTGCCTGTGAATTTTATTCAAAGAAGAGATATTGCAGAGAAGAAGAAGGAAAAATATGGGGTCTATCCAGATTGCCAAAGACGTCATTACGCTTACAGGATCTGCGGCCATTGTTAGCGAGTTCTTCTGTAAGTTTGTTTGTTAATGTTTATTGCTTCTCATAACCAAAATCATTTTATTTCTCGTTTATTCATCGATCTCACTTGCCCCGTGTATTTTTCGACAATTCTGGGGGACAGCTTACGCCGCCAACAGGTACCTTTTCTTTTTACTTCACATATTTCCTGTTTGCAGTAAATCTTTGATATATTATAATGCCCCTGTTTCTGTTTGTGTTATAGTATTCTGTACCAGAGAGGGATCTACCCATCCGACAGTTTTGGGGCAACAAAGAAGTATGGTCTTACAATGCTTACTACTAATGACACTAAAGTTAAGGAATACCTGACTGCCATTACTTCTCAGCTAGCAGGTGATCCTTACCTTCTGCCTCTAAATCTGTTAAGGGTCAAGTTCCATTTCTTTGAGGGTTTTCTCTTAGCTTTCTGGTTGTTATCTATGTGATGTCTGTTAGTTCGCAAACAATTTTATATAGTAAAATTTTTTCATTATGGGGTTTCTTCCCACATTTCTAATCTATCTGTCTGCATTTCCTTCTTTTTCCTATGAGCTCATTTGTTTTCTTTCAACAATTAGAATGGCTGGAGAAGGGAAAGTTGCAGCGAATCGTTCTGGTTATTATGAGCAATGCCACTTCAGAGGTGATGGAAAGATGGAATTTCACCATCCACACTGACAAGGATGTTGTTGAGAAAGGGTATGTATGTTTTGTGTTCGGGAAAATCTTGGGTGGTGCTATTGGCTGCTATAGGATTGGGTCCAACAGAAGGGGATTATTTTTAATATTTTTATTTTGCAAGTGGTTCCTTTGGACTTGGAAAGGCGCTATCAATGTAGGAATATATGTGTTTGTTTTTGTAAGCCAGAGTGTTGAGCAATGTCCATCTCAAACACTAGACCATGGAACTGATGTTCAGGACAAGCTGTTGTCCTGATCTTGTAGGAATATATGTGTTTGTTCAGGACAAGATGTTCAGGACATTGTTCAAGAAAGGTAGCTATCAATGCAGGAATATATGTGTTTGTTTTTGTGAACCAGAGTGTTGAGCAATGTCCACCTCAAATACTAGACCATTTCAAATATAGACCATGGAACTGATGTTCAGGAGAAGCTGTTACCCTGAACATGTAGGAATATATGTGTTTGTTCAGGACAAGATGTTCAGGACCTTGTTCAGGAAAGGTAGCTATCAATGCAGGAATATATGTGTTTGTTTTTGTGAATCAGAGTGTTGTGCAATGTCCATCTCAAACACTAGACCATTTCAAATATAAACCATGGAACTGACTGAACATGTAGGAATATATGTGTTTGTTCAAGACATTGTTCAGGAAAGTTAGCTAACAATATAGGAATATGTGTGTTTGTTTTTGTGAGCCAGAGTGTTGAGCAATGTCCATCTTAAACACTAGAACATTTCAAATATGGACCATGGAACCGATGTTCAGGACAAGCTATTGTTTAGGGCAGACGATGAGATTAGCTGCTGAAAAGGGTAAGGTACTGAACGTTTGCAGAACTTAGTAATCTGATGGCGAGGGCTTTCTAGATATATTCAGTGAAAAGAAAAATGCCTTGGAAAAAAAATACCTCTGTAAATTGAATTTTCTCCTCTGATACAGATATTTTGGAATGTAGGTTTAAATAAATATCAATCCGGAAACTTAGTAGAATCAATAGGATCGTCCCGCCTCCCAAGCTCCATCTCATACTCTTCTACCATTGCTGCTTCAGGTTTATCTATAAGGTTTCATGGGGTTGCCAGCACCGTTAAAACAGCAGCAGTAGCCCTCCTCCATGAGACCTGCTACCCTCTCCACTCGACCTCAGTCAAATGCCAGTCAGCTGAAATATTTGTCATTCAAATTCATTTACTGCAATCAAAGTTTTTGCTTTCAAAATTGTTCAAGATAATTTTCTTACAAAGGACTGCTAAATTTGTTGTTCTGGCGAAATGATTCGAGTATAAGTTGTACTTTTCCAAGTGTTGTACAGTTCCATAACTGCAGAAACCCTTGGACACATTATGTTTCTCAGACAGTCTCTCTCATTTTCTTTTCTATTTTGATTTATTGTTATGGTTACAGGGGATCTCGAGAGAAAAGCGATAAGGAGATTATGAGAGAAATTCAGGCAATTATGCGCCAAATCACATCTAGTGTCACATACCTCCCCTGCTTAGATGAGCCCTGTAAGAATGCTCGTGATTAGATCTATAAGTCTATCCTATTTAAGAAGTATTTTTGTATGTATGCCTTGCTTATATATTGAATATAAATAAGATCATACCATTGTTGTTACCAATTTTGTCAACTAAATGAAATTCCATTGGGGCCATCATTGCATTTGCAGGCACATTTGATGTGCTGGCTTACACAGATAATGATTTGAGTGTCCCATTCAATTGGGCTGAGAGTGAGGCACGGTTGATAAACAATCCCCAAGTAGTGAAGCTTCATTCTTTTGACACAAAGGTATGGTTCTTCCCTTTTCTGCTTTGTTCATAACCTCTCCTTTCCTTCACTCGTGTTATTTGTTATCCTTTTTTTTGTGGCAACTATCAAAGACATTGACTTGTGGCTACATATTTTGTAATTCAATTAATAATGTATGCAGAACGGGAAATATCTGATTAATATGATATTACTTGTCTACAGATACATAAAGTGGATGCTCTTGTTTCTTACAAACAAGAGGATGACGATGAGTAAAAACAAAGTCAGAGACACCTTGCCTCGCCAACGGAAAAATAGGTTTCCTTTGTAACGATGCATGTGGGTCTCTTCACCGTTTCCTCCTACTTGTGGAAAATATATTGAAAATTTGTTTTAGTCAATTGGGTGGATGTTACTGTTTCTTCACAGTTAAATCCTACTCATGCGAATTGCAAGCAATTTATTTTTAGCATAAGCTGTAAAAGATAGAATTGTATGTCAATTTTTGATGCGTCACTGTAAATGGGCTTATTATTCTCTTCTGCTCTACAATGTAACACATTTCTTACAGGAGTGAAATTGAATTGTCTTTGAAAAGTTTATTTTTCGGCTTAAACTAATAAACTAAAGGAATTAAATTTTTAATGTTTTTAGATCACAATCCATATTATCAGAATGAAGAAAGTAGATAGCATAGAAAAATTCTCTGAAACAATTCAAATTATTATCATAGATTGTAAAAATTTCATAATCATATTATTTCTTATCAATTGTTTTCAGTATATTGAATTTTTAAAACCGAAATTTAGATTGAGAGAATTCCTAATAAGCTTTTCTGCTTTTCTGACTTTTACTTTTAAAACTAAAAACAACTCTTTTTAAGATTTTCACAACCAAAATATTTCCTTTTTGCAAGATTTATTGCAATAATTATCAATTAAAATGTCAGATTTATCAAGCACGCAGATGTTATTGCTATCTCCATCCATCTGCATAGAAACTAAATCAATTACTTTACTTCTAGTTAATGATCATCATAAATATAAGAATCATGCTTATACTTTTGTGTCCATTTTATGTGTCATTTCAGTAGTGTCCTTGATTGGAGGAATGGATGGATGACAGTTGCTATAGATACTATACATCAGCTAGAATGTTACTTCTGATCATTCAGTACATGTTTTTAAATCATATTGTTTAGCTTTTCATTGCTTTTGTTATCTTTGATATGTTATTTCTAATGAGTTTGGAGTTGCGGTGTATAAACTCTACGATCAAGTTAGAGCTAAAAATCAGAATTTAAGGAGGGGATGTTGGGGATGTTTGACTATTTTAGCAGTGATAGTTGAGTTTAAACAAGGTGTCCTCTTTCTCTGATCACAAGTGGGACAATTAGAAAGAATCCAAAAGCATCTAATCATTAGTAGTCTCAAGATCAAGTCAAGATTTCCTTATGAGATTCTTTTGGTAGAAGAGGGAATGTTTCCAATGGAGGCCTCAACAATAATTTGTTTGCTAAATAATTTAAAAAAAATAAAAACGATGGTTAGGCAATGCTAACCCAAAATTGTTGTTGAGGAATTAAAATGAAGGAAGAAAACTTGGATTAGGCAAAACAATAAGAGGATGAGCAAGTGAAACATCGATTTGCAAGATTGCTCCAACAATAATGAAAGGATAAAAAAAGTGTGTGTTCGAAAAATTTAGAACTACCATGTGGACAAAACAAGTTGGTCGAAAAAGACTACCTAAGGGCTGCAATTAAGGGAAAAAGACTTCTTTAGTTGCACGACTAAGAATCGGTTCTCACCATCTTAGATGTAAGACAAGTAGACAGGAAGTCCCTAAGGAAGAGTGGGATACAAGAACTTGTCTTTCTCAATAAAGAGATGGTTGAAAATGAATGGCACTTCATCTTTCGGTGTGTAGCATATCAGGATATTCATACACAATATGGAAACAATTTGAAGGTTAGCAATCTAAATGACCTATTTGAGGAGGAAAGACTTCACAAAACTGTGGTTTCCTTGATCAAGATCCACAATAGAAGAGCCGACATTGAAATGAACTTGAAATTGTTAATGATGATACTCTTGGTCCCATAGATTGATGGTCTCTTGGACATCATTCATTCATCTGTTCAAGTATACTTTGGTTTAGATTTTAACATGCTTGACAAAGAGGTGAGTCTCTTATAATTATAGTGGCTTCTCGTATGATAGAATTGAACAAAACCCACATGCTAACAATTCTTAGGGTAGGGTTTCATGGGGTTTCAGAATCATATTTTTATGAAGCAAAAAAAAAAATGCTACAAGATTAATTGAATTTTTTCTTTGAAAAATGGCAGCCCCTACCTTTTAAGGCTTGCATATTTCAGCTGAAATTGGGGTGGGGCTAGAAATTGTTCCACCAGCTTAAGAATTTTTTTTGCCACTTGTCAATCATCTGAAATTTTAGATTCCTGTCTAAAAACAAATGAAGAGATATGATTGCTTATTTATTAATTTTTTATTTACAAGACCATCAACTTCCTTGGATTTTGAAACTTTTAAATTGAACTGCACTGCTAAATTTAGCAGACCATCAGCTTTAAAATATTTCTAAAATATTTCAACAATACCCACCCATTTTTTTAAAAAGACCCCTCCATAAGGCCTTACCCTTGCAATGAAAATCTCTTGATGCTCCGACAGATGCTATTGATTCTTAATATCCTTTGCTAATGAAGAAACTCACAAGGCACAGGAAAAGTTTTATCACAAATATATGTAACTATCTCGACCTCCACCTCCAATCATTGATGCAACAATTGAATCAAAAAGTGTAAATAAAAGTAAAAACATATTGATGCACTAATTTTCATGGATTTATATGACATACCAGTTGAGGACTAGGTCATTGCAAACCTGCCTGAAATTGTATCTATGCTAGAATTAGGAAACTTGTTGGGTAGAGTCGATCATGTTGGACAGGGGTTGAATGCGAGTCATGTTCAAATATGAGGTTGCTTGGGCCATCCTCTAGGGTAAATGGCTGATTTGTCAACAGGTTTTCTGTTTGAAAGCCCATTTATTTGGCTTTTACTTAGAAAGTTGGATTAGATCCAAATGACTAATATGGGTTGAATTCCCTTTCTTTAACCCAACTTCCATATCCTATCTAATATATGAGTCAAATGGTAGGGCAAGTCAACTCGGAGCAGTTACTAAGTCCAAGTTAGATATTTTGCTTGTTTAAGGGCTTGAAACTCTTGAATCTGGCTGGTCCTATTTTGTGTATGAGTTCATTAATGTTGGGATAAAGAACTTCAAAATTAAGGATAATTTTAAGCAGTTCCATCTATTGAAATTGTTAGCATTTCAATTGGTCATTTTTATAATAATGTCCATCATGAAACTTTCTTTTCAATTTAAGAAGGAAACATCTTTAATTTAATCTATTCTTAAGATCTAAAACAATTGGAATTAGATTACAAATTATGCATACTATAAAAGCAATTTTAAGGGATTTTGTATGTAAACAAAAGATTTGAAAAACAATCTACCTATTTTTTATTCTTTGAGGTAAGATTACAAGATTGAAAGTGCTTATTTCACTATGAGGTTTTTTTTGTTGCTAAACAATAACATGAATTTGAACACTAATGTTTTTAAATGATTAAAATGGAGATCCATGGATAAACAACAATAATTGGATTGATTTGAAAAAGAAACACAATGATACGAAGGGTGTAAAGTTATTTTGCAAGGTAGAAAATTAGTGCTATACAAAGTTAAACAAAAACCTTTTTTTAATTATCTCTAAAACTTGAATGAAAACTTCAACATAAACTTATGTAATATCCCCAACAATTTTTTTTTACTTTTAAAAGTTTTACAAACACACCAATCACCCATTAGGGTTAGAATAATGCAATCCAAACCAGTTGAAAGGAACCCTTCCACCTTTTGATCACCAAGAGCCCAAATTGGGAGGGTGAGAGCATACAGTGACAGGGGATCATTAGATGCAACATTGAAAATGAATATTACAATATTGGGCGACAAGCCAACCCCTTCCACTTTCCAGCGGGTAAAAACAAGGAAACTTGGCGGTAAACCAGCCAAGGAAACAAAACACATTCAAACACAAATCACTCTACCACGATATTTCAATGAGAGAACTTTTCACTAAACAAACTCAACTCAATCGCTTATGCAGCGGGAGGACAGTTACACACAAAGATCACTCGACCGCTTATACATCGGGAGGACTGAACAACAAACTGAATTACAAACATTGAAGGCAGCCAAGCCGGCCTCTTCCACTTATGCAGTGGGAATTACAATAAAGTACTTCAGATATAAAGATCTTGGTACTACTAACCAACAATTACAATGATGAATACAATGAAGTACTAGGAATCATAACAATGAAATTCAGAGAAATTCAAGCTAAAACACAAATAACCAAATATGATGTAAAATGCCAACACATTGAAAGTCTCGCAACTCTCCAAAAACAACTCCGAATAGCACACGAACACGGGCAAATGAAAGGTATGACCAAGATGCCCAAGATAGGATCACAAACCGGCACCAAAAACACCACCAACAAACAACACGCAACCCAAGGCACTTCCAAGAAAGTATGACTAGCATTGGAAGTACGATTTGCCACTAAAAATTAGAATGCACACTAAAAGCCATGCCAAAATAGAAGAATGATTGCCCTCCAAATACGCTTCCAATGAGCTGATACCCAGAATGATGGGTCACACAAGCAGGGAGATATGAACAATTCTTCGCTTCAGCCACACCAAACCAACAACATAGGAAAACACTCCACACTCTGAAATTTTGAAACACACTAAAAAACTGAAAACACACTCTCAAAACTTCACCATCAAACACATTGATCAATTAGGTACTGTATGTACGAAACTGTGCAAGCTAGGAAGCCACAACTCCGAAACTTAAACTCAATCACCATTTCGACAACATAACGTTATAATTTCTCCAAGATGATAAAATGAGGCGCCCAACCTTGTATTTATAGGTTTCTAGATCTCAGATTCAAATTACAATGGCACCAAATTCCCTTTAATTTCATTTGCATCTCATTACATGTCCCCCTCAAGACATGGCGCCCCTTTTAGGCCCCCTAGTCGAACTTTACCAAGGTACACAAGTTCGAACTTGAGAAGATATTACAAAGTGTGAAATGAATTCATTTTGGGTGCCCTCTTGACTTAGGAAATAAAATGTGACTTAGGATAAATCATATAATTTTTCCTCCCTAAGTCATTCCTCCAAAAATAATCAGTGAAATAATTAAGTATCAAACTCTAGGATAAAGTAATAATATTTAATTAAGCAATTATAAATCAACCATTGATCACTACCAAATCAACCATGTGAATTGAAGTGCAGAAAACACTAATATGAATTGGATTGGAGCTCTACTCAAGACTGCCAAAAATAGCATTGCCTGAACTGACACTTACTAAAAATAGTAATTCATGAAAACAACTCTGAAAAATGAGCTCGGAAAACCTAAAAAAACCTCAAAATCTAGTCAGCTGCCACCAAATTACTAAAAATAGTAAAAAATAGTAAGTTCAGAAACCACTTCAAAACAAGATGCATATTATACCTCTGTGAAGTTCTCAAAAAAACCAGAAGGAATCCACAATCAAAATTAAAGAATCCCTACCAGATCATCATCAATTTGCTCTCACACAACTCCACAAAAAATAAGAAACCCTAATTCCTCATTCCAGTTAGCCTACGGGTTTCCGGAATAGGCTAGTGGACCGCTGGTTACTTCCTACTAAGAAAGGGACATTACAACTTACTACAAACTCTTATTACATTTAATGTGCTCCAAGCATTTATTTATAAGCTCTCTAAGAGAATCTTTTAAGAATAATTAGATTTAAAGTTGCTTCAAAAGCAACCCCAATCCTATCTTTCAAAAAATAGACAATAGGCACTTAACATAGCCTAAAATAAGCTTTCCTCTATTTAAGATTTGCATTAGAGATTTAAATCAATGAAATGAATGTCTAAGATGATGTTTTACTACTTTAAAATTTATCTTAACCCTTGATTAAGTTACATATGTTAGAGGTCATTCGTGATTGGTTATTATTTGCTTTAAAATACCTCATTTTGATGCTAACATATCCTTTAAACGACTTAATCAACTAGTCACACTTCTTAGCCATCATAACTAGTTAGGTTGGACATTTTAAGTGGCAATACCATGTGAGAAACATGATTATTATTATGTTTTTATCTAATCATTGCAAGTTTTAAGTTGTTTTGCAAGTTCATGACCAGTATAATTGCCACTTTTTAATTGATAATGCCACAAGAAAAGTGCAAAAATAAATTAAGTGTTAAATCTTTGTCTTGCTTGTCTCATTTTTCTACCACCATTGTCAACACTTTTGCCCTTCATGGGAGGTACTGCCACCTTAGAATGATGATTTTCTTTATGATTGCTAAGTGTCTCATATTAGGCACATTTCTTTTCTATTGTCACCATCTCGATCACATTTTTAAAGTGCCATTACCAAGAAAAGAGACTTTTACCTTGTGTTTTAACCGTTATTAATTAGTTGCACTTTTTTACCACCATTGCCAGCAATTTCACCCTTTTATAGTTGCATTGCCACTTAACATAATTCAAGGTAGCATTATGGATCATATGGCATTGACTAGGCATAAAGACATAGATGAGTTTCATTTTCATTTTGCATGGTCTTCCTCTTTTGAAAAAAACATTGCAATAGTTCTCTCCACGATATTGAACAATATTGTTAAAAAGAGTTTCGGTGGAAGTAGAATAAATTGAAGCTCAAAATTTTTGCTGACCTGCAACTCGAAGGAGGCCTATTTTAACTTCTTCTCTTTTGGAACTGTTGTCTTAGTAATTGGAAAGTAGCGACAAATATGATAGGATGTTTAAGGACATTAATTTGTTTGCATACATTTGCATGAAGGACAGTCTCTGAAACTGGTTTTTTCATGCCAAAAATACCGATCTACAGTTTGAAGGAAACCTGTAAATGATGTCTTAAACTCGTTTTCTGATGCTATGCATACTGATCTCCAATTCAAAGTTAGCCTGTGAATGAGGTAACAAGATTGCATCAATCTTGACCAATTGTTATTTTTTTTGGAAGCCAAGTACATCTAGAAATTTAATTAATGGTAGCGTGAAGCCATTGGTTTCAAACTAATGGGTTATATGATATTTGACTAGGGGTATATGGATATAGATGGGTTCCATTGTCATTTTGTATGCCTTTCCTCTTTAAGATGAATGTTTTCAGAGGTATCTCCATTGTATTGAAAAATAATATTAGAAGCATTTTGGTGGCTGTAGAATCAATTTAAGCTCAAGGTTTTGCTCAGTTGCCACTAAAAGGAAGCCTATTTTATCAACTTTAATTTTGGAAGTGTTGTCTTATAAGATGGAAAACAATGATAGATATGGATAGATACTGGAAGGATTTTGTCACACTTGGCGTTTGCATGAAGATTATCTAAGGCAATCTCTTGGAACTGATCTCTGGATTGAAGGCAACCAGTGAACTAAGTAACTGGATAAGAAACTTCTCACAAATTACTTAAGTTTATTTGTCTTATTCAATTCAATTTTTGGAAAATTCATGACAAATTTCTTTAAGTGATATTAAATTAAAATCTATGCATCTTTGGGGATGACCCCGCAGCGTGACAGTAAGTCACAAGCCCTACTGATAGGGCGGTCGTGAGTTCAAATCTCATGCATTTCTTCCAGCAAGAATTTATCCACACGTGATGTTGGGATGGAGGTATCACTAGTTCGGAGTCCAGTTGATGGCAAGAAGTCGGTAGGATGGCCACATAGACGGTTGATGTGGCTGGAATGACATGCGGTCGGTAGGATGGCTACATAGATTGTTGATGTGGTTAGAATGACAAGCGAAGTTGGATGGCCACATAGACTGTCAATGTGGCTAGAAAAACATGTGGAGTTTGACTGCCACCACTGTCGGCACTCAGAGATCCTCGCAGGGGACTGGCAGAGCAAGTGGCCTAGGAGAGATAAGGAGAGGAGCAAAACTCGTGCACACCAACGAAGAGATAAGAAGACACCTGCGCATGGCATTGGAGAGACAAGAGACACCTGCGTGCAACGATGAGGTGACCCCTGCGAGCGGGGATGGAGTGATAAGGAGATCGACACCTGCGCGTAGAAGACAGATAGATAAGGAGATACATGTGCACCGACGATGGAGAGATGAGGTAACGCCTGTGCACGATGATGAAGTAACGTTTGCACGAGGCAAAGGAGATATAAGGGTGAGCTGCCATGCGTGCACAACGGAGTGATAAGATGGAGATGCCAAGTGCGTGCAATGGCAAATAAAACTCCTCAAATAAGCGGCCTCACAGGGTCATAGCTTTAGTCAAAAGCGTTAATGGCTTCGGTTTCTTACCGATCAAAAGAAAAATCTATGGATCTTGCCTTTTGTTAAGAAAACATATCCTCGGTGATTTTTATGCATTTCTGCTCTGAAATATTATGGGTATTACAAAACTGTATAGATTTGGAATTAGCTGAAAATTCTTTGATAAAAAGATTTGAATAAAAAATAGTTAAAATTACAAAAAGACCCATGCTAAGATTAAAATGTGCTAGTTGAAGCTTTTGTTGGAATAGCCTAGGTCTGTCTCTTCTATGGGCTTTGCGAATTCTGCATAGATGTTATGTCAGGGGCTTGTTTGTGAATAAATATGACTGAAATGTGTATATACGTAAAGTTGAACGAAAATTATGATACTGCGAAAAACTAAGATAGTAAAAGATTCAAGAATAATGATAACAACATTACCATAATAAATCTTCTGAATAACAAGATCTATATACAGTACAATGACACTTTTTCTGGTTCTGTCTATGTTATCACAGAAACTTGCACACTTGCTGAGCTATCAACCCAGCAACCTTGTGAAACATGGAAACAACCCCGAAGTGTGGGACCTTGCGCAAGGGGGTTGAATCTCTGGAGAAGGCCAACTTCCTTCTCCATCAAGGTGCAAGTGTTGAACAAACTCAACACTTCAAAACTAACTCCTAGGCCTATCTTAACAAATTGCAAAGGTAAAGGGAAAAGAGAATTGATTGAAATCAAAGGAGGTGATGCACCAAGATAAGAGATTGTTCCTCTCCCCACCCGAAATGGCACAAGGAATCAACTAAAATACCCAAGAGATGCACAAACTTCAGTTGCATGAGTGACCCAAACGCATGTATGGAGGTTAGAATTTGCTGAGTGTCAAGAGGGGAGAAGGATTCCCACAAGTCACACTCAGAAAAAACAAGTTAACACAACATATATGGAGGGAAGAGCCACAAGACATACACCTATGATGAAGGTAAGGAAACATACACAACATGCATAAGTTGAAGGAAGGCAAGAATGTAATTTCAATTCATTCAAAGGCCAAAGGCCAAACTTACAGTTGCAGAAATGCAAAAATAATTACACGTCTTCAAGAGAAGAGAAAGAGCATAGGAAAGCTCAAGGCAGCAAGGAGAGAACCCTTTACAAAGAGGCTTAACAACCTGTTGACGTGTATTTTGTACACTACCTAACACAGAATAAAATACCCAAGGGTACCTTATCCTCTCTTGAATAAAGCCTCTGATTGCTGAAGATGTCGCGAGAAATGATCAATCAGGATGACTCCAAGGTTCTTTGATGTAGGGTCTCTACGTGTGGATAAGCACCAGTGGTCGTTGTGAATGCTGTTTCATCAAGGGGCCTTACATATCCGAATTTGCAAGAACAAAATTTCCTAACACTAATGAATTCCAAAAAAAAAGATCAAAAGGTAAGGTTTGCAAGAGATAGATTCTAATCTAATCCTAAGAATGACTCAATGTAGGCTAGACTTGGCAGGATTCGACCAACTTCAGTATTGCCAAGGAATTACAACTTTACTGAAACTGATGCGATCTTCTAAGGTGAATAATGATTTTCAAATCATCAAGAATCATAGGCACTACCATGGAGGTACATATCAATGATTCAATAATGAGTGAAGGTTTAAGTAATCCAAATATTTCTAGTTGACCACGCAAGGCATCCTTACGATCAGCAAGAAGCTAGTGGTTTGGAACGTGAATCTCACCAAAGAGCAAGCTCAACACTTAGTCCTTCAAATTTAAACACTACTTCGACTAAGAATGATTCAAGAAAGTAAACAACTATGAAGATAGCCACAAGAATTGCAATAAAACACCATAACTTCAATATTTTATTGATCTCAAAGCCATCATAAACAACAATTGCTTAAAATTCCTTCTTCAATGCTCAATCTTGTTACAAAATAACCTTCTTCTCTCTAATATCTAATATCTCCTCTAATCTCTTATTTTCTATTTTTCTCCTATTACAAAATGAAAATGAGTGAGGGTATATATAGCACCCTCAATTACAATGAACGGCCCAGATCAAAAGAAGATCAATGGCTAAGATTATGACACCTAAACCCTAATTAGGGTTTATTACAAATAGTCCCCTTTTTATTGAACAATATTAAATGCATAGCCAAATATTTAATTTGGCATGAAAATCTAGGAAACATAGACCAATGATAATTAAGGTGCCACATCATCTGTAACAACCTTTCTTCTAGAACCTTATTCCCTTTCCAATGCTCTTTCTTAGCATATGCAATGAATCTAGACACAATTCCTTCAATCTCAGCAATTGGAATCTCGGGAAGATTCCTCATTCGTTCCTCCAAGTGGATGACCTGATTGAAAGCCTTGAGAAGAGCCGCGTCCCATCCAGGTTCAAATTCTTTGATTTTCTCGATCAGGAGCATGGTAGCAAACATTTGATCCCTTTGTTCATCTGTGATAACATTCTCATCTTTGCAAAATATGACCTTGACTCTTTCTTCTAACTCTTGAAGATCCACATCTGTCTCAACCTCGATCCTTCTGCCAAGAATAGTACATAACACCTCAAACACCTTGTCCTGGATCGGATGGATGATCTCTTCAACTTGATTGCATTTGTTACTGATGTCCTCGAAAAGAACTTCCTTCATCTGGAGTAAAGTTGACCACTGGAGTAAATTATGAGATCCTCCATCCATTATTTTTTCTTGTGCTAGGATCTTCCTTGATGTTTGCCGGATTACTTGTAGAATAGGAATGATAACATCTCTAGTATGGGCAAAGGCGGCTACAATTATCATTAGGTTGTGGATGATCTCAAGAACCTGGATAGCTCGGTGGATAGTCTGCATCATTCTTGTTGCAAATTCAACAACAACTGTATGGGATTTGTCAATCCAAGAGCTCATAAGTTGGACCAAGCTTTTGACTCTCTCTGCCTCACCAACTGATTCAAGAGGAAGTGCTTGCACAGGAGATACTGTTGGATCCTGACGCCCCAAAGGCTGATTGAGATGGCTAAAGTAGCCTCTCCAAGCACCTCTCTCTCTCTCAAGCTTTCTATTTTTCTCCATTTCTTCCCTAAGCTTGTTTTTTAGTGCTTCAAACGAATCGGTTGCCTCATCCAATGTTTGCTCAGCAGTGAGTGGACCAAGCTCAAATGTTTCTACATCATATTCTTCTACGAGGATTTCACCTTCATACTTGTCCACTGCTGGTGTAGCTATTTGCAATTTCCTGGATCCTGTCTCATCTCTGATCATTTTGGACATCTTAGTGGCCTTCCTCCTTTCTGTCACTCCCTGAGAGTTTCCTACAAGGATCTCTAAGTCAATCACATTATCTTCATCTTCGATCACAATCACCCTTGTGAGTCTCTCCTTCAACCAATCTGGAATAGCAGATCTCGTCTCTCTAACTTGTATTTCTTTAGGCAATGTCTCTTCTTCTCGGAGAGGAGATGTCACTTCGTCATCATTCTTGTCTTTATGTAGCTCATTGACTTGGAGAGATCGACTTGATGAACGTTGAGGTGCCTGTCCTTCTTCATGTTTATCATTCTGTACCATTGATTCCATAGATTCCTCCATTTCAAGTGTCCTCTTCTCTTGTTGAGAAGATGTGCCAGATGAGCGATCTCGATTGGCCTCTTGCTTCTTCTTGGAGGATTCCTTTTTCTCAGGTCTTTCTTTCCTCTTCGCACCTCTAGGATGAGGATTGCCTTCACTTGCACTTCGAAGGTTGCCTTCGCTTGTGTTCCTGGGATGAGGATTACCTTCACTTATACTTGCTCCTCCTTCCCCTGGTCTTTCCTCCAAAGTAAAAGTCATAGATATGTTCTGTTCTCTCAACTTTTGATGTTGCACATCAACCCATCTGCGAGTACAAGAAAAAACTGGAGCCATCAAAGCATCTAGATCCAAAACCTCAGGCTCATTCCAATCTATCCTCACTGCTTTGCTTTCTCGGTCATAAGATGATTGGAGATGTCTGCCACTGTCCTGAGCTTGATCGGCCACTCTGTAAATTTTGCATTTCCTGATGAAATCTAAAGGCAATCTGGAATGCATCTTTCTTTTTACTTCAAAATCATCCGAGAGATTCATCCAAAAATCCTCTACCTGAAATTCATGCTTGTACTTTCTACTGACTGTCTCCTCTATATACCCATAAGGATCAAAACTCTCTCTCAAGGCAAAGAATGAAAATAAATATAAGGCCAACTCCCTCTCTGCGTCATCCATGGCTAGAGCATTAGGACATACCTCAACTGAATTTCCTAGTATGATCGGCACAAGAATTCCATTTCCATGCCTGTGTCTGAATGCCTTTGCATAAGCTGCTAACAGCCTAGTCACTTCAAGTAACGCTATCCTGTCCGTCAGATACCTTGGCAACATGTAGGGAGGTGAAGGACACCCATGAACTCTAATATATGTAAATTTCTGAAATTGGATGAACCAAGCACCATACCTCTTTACAAGCTCTTGTGCATCTTGAGATAGCCGATTGTGAATCCCGCCTTGTAATGTCCTGGTGATGTTCATCGTGAAGGTATCATTGACTAGCTTGTAGTTACTTCCAGGTGGATGATGCAAATGGACGTAAGAATCACAAACTCTGACCTCCCCGGGTCCTCTTCCGATCACTCCTCTATGAGGTAGTCCTGCATACTCAAAACTTCTGATCAAGGCATACATGATGTACGAGCTCATGTGGAATGACTTGGTAGCCTTCAGTCTTCTTAACTACACGTCCAAGCAATGGCTAATCATTCTAGCCCAATGAATTGTTCCTTTTCCTTGAACTATCACTTGGATGAAGTAGAACATCCACTTCTCGAAATAGAAGGCTTGAGGAGCCCCTCTAACTCGGTTGAGCAAAGTTATCAAATCTCTGTACTCTTCCTGGAAGTCGATCCTATGTGGTGTGTTGGGAATCTTGCTCAGGCGAGGACGACTCTTGAGTAACCAATTCTTGTTGATGATGCTCAAGCAAGTGTCTGGATCATCCTCGTACATGGACCTGGCTCCTTCTAAGCTTTTGTAAACCATATCTCTATGCTCTGGAAGATGGAGAGCCTCACTTATAGCCTCTTCTGAAAGGTAAGCCAAAGTGTTCCCTTCCTTGGACACGATCGATCTTGATTGTGGGTCATAATGGCAGGCACACTCGATCATCAGCTCATGGCACTGGACTGCTGGAGGGAAACCGGCTGCCTTGATAATGCCACTTTCAATTATTCTCTTTGCGACAGGTGATGGCTTGCCAATGTAAGGGACTTCTCGAAACTTCTTCACACTGAAGTTTCCCAAGTTGGTATCTCCAATGTTGCTCCACTTCGACATGATCTTGGTCTCCAATTCTTCATTCTTTTGATCTTCCTTCATGAGGGTTGGACGACTGGTGGATGCTCCTGTCTTTGGGGTCGCCATTGTGACACCTACACAACATTTCGTAATGAGTAATATATTTTGCAACGTAGAAATATAGACTAGATTAAAGTTTAAATTTAGGAAACTTCATGATAAGTCTTTGAATTATCATTTCCTAAATATAGCTATGCAATTTGAGATTCAAAATTCAAAATTTCAACAATGGACTAGGAAGATTCACGCCATACCTCCACTTGAGAACTAATTTTAAGAAATAATGCAAAATTAAGCAAGTTCGCTAGGCAAGATGTGGATCGAAGCTCTCCCTTCAACAAAAATGGTCTTCCTTTAGACTTCGCAAGCATTAGCTTTACCACCTTAGTCTTCAACGCCTTGAGGAAAATTCGCTCCACCTCTAGCCTTCAACTAAATTCGCTCCTTCTTAGACCAGATTTCGCACACCTTGCTTTTCTCCAAATCGCACTTGAGTGAATGGATGAATGATGGATTAACATCGCTCAAGATACCCCCACTATATAGGCGCTCACCACCTTATTCCCCATAGGCCGACTTGGTAAAAAAAAGCCAAAAATAAACAAAAGTTAAATAAAAGAAGAGGCCGACTTTATAAATAATATTAAAATAATACCCCAAGCGCTCTTTCCTTTTATTTAATTTAATAATAATTAATTTTAAATGCCTTTATAATTAAAATTTTTGATTTTTTAAAGGCTTAAATTAATTATTAAATGTTATGCGCACTTATTAAATACCAATTTAATTTCAAAATATTTCAAGGTTTTATCGAATTTGGCATTTAATGCAATTTGAAGGATATTGGCACCCAAGCATGGGAAAATAATGGATATCAACAAGATCGCTCTGGTCCCTTGGAGAGGGACAGGAGCGCCTATACAATTTAGACTTCACACTTCTTGTTTTTTTACGTCCAACACCTCATCTTTGACGTTCAAGATGGCATTTTCATTGGGAATTTAGAGTTTGATTTATTCAATCTTTGGAATGAATGCTCCTTAAAACATTTTCGCCCTGGTCCCTTGGTGAGGGACAGGAGCGATTTTTGTCTTTGTCCTTGATCCTTGTCTTTTCCAATCGCCAAATCAAGTTGTGAGGTAGGCAATGATCATTATTGTTCGTTCTACGCATGCTTAACTCGCTTTTTGCAAGGCAAACTTGACCCTCTTAAGATTTTCACCCTGGTCCTCCAGTGAAGGACAGGAGCGATTTTTACATTTGAGCTTAGGATCGTTGATTCTTGGAGACGTTTCTTTGTTCATCATTCTTTTAAAGACATTTCTCACTTTGTACAACCTTACCTTGGCGTGATTCTGGAGGGAGGTGCTTGCTTTTATGAAAATTGCCTTGGTCCTTGAGTGAAGGACAAGAGCGCCATTTAGTTGATTGTGCAAACTCTCGATCGTATCACCCTTGAATTACTTTCTAGACGTAGAATATCACTCCCCACTTCATCTCGAGTCTTTGGAAATGAAAGTAATGTTCCGAAATGTCAAGCTTTTAGGCATATTGAACATTTCGCTCTGGTCCCTTGGAGAGGGACAGGAGCGCCCTAGCCATTTTCATCAATTTGGTGGTCTTTGTTACTTCATTCTTCCATGAAACCCTTTAAATATCATTTTAACCTTGCGTCTTGACTTGGATTCGTCCAAATTTGGAGAGGAAGGTTAGCTAAAGTGTTTTTCGCCCTGGTCCCTTGGAGAGGGACAGGGGCGATTTTGCAATTATAAGCTCACTTGTGTTTTGCTAGCTTCGAAAATTATTTTCAGCGGATCGATTATGTCTTCCCTCACCCACCTCAAACGCGAAACTTGCTTTCCTTTTGCCAAAAACTTGTCTTGAGGGAAAATCGCTCTGGTCCCTTGGAGAGGGACAGGAGCGCCCTTTGAAAATAGCCCTGGTCCCTTGGTGAGGGACAGGAGCGAACTTGTCATTTAGGTTGATTTTCTCCTTTGTGGGCCACTTAAATTATATTCAATGGATAGAGCACACTCCCCTTGGCCTCTTCCAATCGTAAAATCACTTAAATCTTGTGAGGATAATGCAAATTTGGGATTCAAGCTCCGGTCCTTCAGTGAGGGACAGGAGCGATTTTTGCTCTTCAAGGCCAAATCCTTTTACTTTTCACTGCGAAATTCCTTGGCTGGGAAGACATCATCCTTCTACAGGCCATGAATGAGAACCGAAGTCTAGGAAAGGTCTCAAAAGGTGTGTTTGGAGAAAATCGCTCTGGTCCCTTGGTGAGGGACAGGAGCGATTTTGTCTTGTTAGACAAAAAGTCCAACCTTTCACTGCTTTTGACTAAGTCTGGATATTCAACTATGCTCATTTCATCCTTCCTTGTGCCTTCGACACTCCAATTTGATCAACCAAGGTCAAGAATGACCCTGATAAGCCATTTCGCCTTGGTCCTTTTGTTGAGGATAGGAGCGATTTTGTCTTAATCACTCAAAATCATCATCTTCAAACCTCAAAAATCCTTAAAATCTTCAGTTCACGTCCAATTGACTCCCCTGGCAACCCTGCACAAAACAATTTAAACAAGTTAGAGACAAATATGCATTAAATAATATTTTCGCCCTGGTCCCTGGGAGAGGGACAGGAGCGAATTCTCCTTAAACCTTCAAAATTTTATCATTCAATCACTTTATCATGCAGGATTAGGTCATCTTCAAGGCCAGGGTCAGTCATCCTGCTTCCAAAAATTTGGTCAAAATTCATGTAGACAAAATATACAATTTACCCTCAAAATACTAGCACTTAGACAAAACTTTGAATTTTCCCCAAACAGAATCCTGACTTGACCTAAGACAACTCTGACTTCAGTAGTCCATCTTCAGGAGGATGTGTAATAACTTTCAAAATTCAACTGGACTTGTCTTAAAAACACATTCAAAAGAAACCCCAGGGGTTTAGACCTAGTCCAGACAGACCTCACTCAAAATCCTAAAAAGTAGAGAGAAGAGCGGGCAAAACCAAGCGAGAAAGAGGGGGTCCCCATTCTAATGGGGCGATGTGTGAAATGGTCACAACACAACCTTATATAGAAAAATGGTTACAAGAGTGATCATGACCCCTGCATGTCAGTCTGGGAGTGCAGGGAAGTGCATGCACTTGACTTCTGTAAATGCAAGCAACCTAGCCATACCCACAAAAGGCAACCTTGAAAGGTGGATTGACTGACCTTCCAATGTCAGAGTATGCGGACATGACATAAGTCACCACAACAAGAAAGGCCCCGTACCTCCCTTGATGGAAATCCTACCAAAAACATTAAATGCACCCATGTGACTCCACAAAAGAAGGTGCATAAGTCACAAAACTAGTCAGAGCATTTAAAGCTTTGAGTGTTGATCACGCCATCCAGAAGTGTCGCCAGTCAGAAAGAAGTTTGGGGACTTCAGAAACTCGGGTTCCCGAAGTGGGGGAAGAAAAGGAAAGAACCTCGGAACCTCGGGGTTCCGGAGTCCTGGGAAGGAGAAAAGAGAGCAATAGGGAACTTCAGAACCTCAAGGTTCCAGAGGACTGAAAAAAAGGGCTAAGGAAGGAACTTCGGAACCTTGGGGTTCCGGAGTTCCACGAAAGAAAAAGGGAAGCAAAGGAAGAGAACTTTGGAACCTCGGTGTTCCGAAGTTCTAGAGAAAAGAAGGAAGAAGGCTAGGAGGGAACTTCAGAACCTCGGGGTTCTGGGGTTCCAAAGAAGGCAAGGGAAAGGAACTTCAGAACCTCGGAGTTCTGAAGTTCCGGGGAACTGAGAAGGAGGCAAGGAAAAGGCGGGATCTAGCAAAGGAACTTCGGAACCTCGGGGTTTCAAAGTTTCGAGGAAGAGAAGAAGAAGAGAAAGGAACTTTGGAACCTTGGGGTTCAGAAGTTCCAGGGAACCAAAGAGAAGGGGAAAGAAAGGGAGGAACTTTGAAAACTCGGGTTTTTGGAGTTCTGGGAAAAGAAAAGAGAGGCAACAAAGGGAAGAAACTTCGAAACCTCGGGGTTTCGGAAATCCGGAGAAAGAAGAAAACGAAGAGGGAACTTCGGAACCTCAGGGTTTCGGAGTTCCGGAGAAAAAAAAAGCGAGAGAAGGCAAAGAGAAGGAACTTTCGAACCTCAAGGTTTCGGAGTTCTGAGGAAGGAGAACAGTAGAAGGCAAAGGGAAAGAACCTCGAAACCTCGAGGTTCTGGGGAAGGAATAAAAGGCCAAGGGAGGAACTTCCTCTGGATAAGGCAACACTTCACACTTCATGATTCTTTTGCTTTCTCCTTGATCAACTAGGGCAGCGCTGGTCCATGGATCGTATCTTTGATCGGTTTTTACTGATGGACCAAGGGTGTCATAAAATAACATTTTTGGCAATTTCTGCGGGATGCTCGTCTGCTCAGCATGAAGTCCAGAAGCCTTGAGCATCCATTGGGCACTGAGTCATTGAAAGACCCAAAACATGTGTGCCATCACTTGGAGGAAAACTAGAAACTAGAGCACACACCCTCTTAAGGAGAATGTGATAGGTGCACAAGCACTTATGAAAGCAAAACAACTTCTAGTCTAATATTTACATAGTTATCAACACCCTCTTCAGAAATAGGGCTTGAGATGAATTCCATTCATGGGGATTGGAAGAACTTCGCCATCAAGCTTGGAGAGATGAAATGCATTGGCCTTCTTGCAACTAGTGATGACATATGGGCCACTCCAGATAGCATCAAACTTGGAGTGGCGCTCAGCTTTGGCTTTGTTTGCATCCCACTTGAGAACTAGATCTCCCTCTTTAAAGACCCTATTAGTCGCCTTTTCGTCAAAAAATATCTTGACCTGCTCTTGATGAGTCTCAAGTGTATGCATAGCCTGACTTCTAACCTCCTCCAACTCCATCAACTCAACTAGCTTTACTGTCATGGCATCATTCTCTGTTAATTCTAGTTGATGTGCTAGTTCAAGAGAGGGTAACTCCAGGGAAATTGGGAGTCTTGCTTCCTTCCCATATACTAGCATGAAAGGGGAGTTACCAATCACCCTCTTGGGTATGATCATGTCAACCCATAAGGTTGTCCTCAACTTAGTATGCCATGCCCTCTGATTGTCTTCAATTGTCCTTTTAATTATTGTGATGAGGTTCTTGTTGGAAGATTCAACTAAGTTGTTACCTTGAGGGTAATAGTTGGATGATGTCTTCAAGTATACACCATGCTTAACTGCCCAAGAACTAATTTGGGTTCCAACAAATACCCTAGCATTGTCTGATATGATGATGGAGGGAACATCGAATCTTGTCACAATTCCATTAAGGAATTCCAACACAGAGGCTTCAGTGGCATCCCTCAATGCAACTGCCTATGTCCACCTAGTGAAGTAATCTATTGCGGCCAAGATCCACTTATGGCCAACACTAGAAGGTGGGTTTATCATGCCAATGAAGTCTAAACCCCATTGGGCGAATGGTTGATCTACTTGGATGGGATGAAGAGGTAGGGCAACTAGTCTTTGCTTCCCAGAGAAGAGAGCACATTTCTTGCAATTCTTCACCCATCTATGTGAGTCACTGAATAAGGATGGCTAGTAATAACCAGTCCTCATTATTTTGATAGCCTTAGTCCTTACAAAGAAGTGGCCCTCTGAAGACCCATCATGAAATTCCTCTAACAATCTGCTAACTTGGTTTTGCTCGATGCATCTTAGTAAGACTCCATTAGAGTCTTTTCGAAAAAGAATGCCATTCACTAAGACATAGGGAATGGACTGCAACCTGAAATGCCTTCTTTTGGTCCTGTCCAGACCTTGGGGGTATCTACCTTCCATTAAGAAGGTGGTCATGTCACTTACCCAACTAAATTGAGTGTTCTTGCCAGTTGGTTGATCCTCTTGTAACACAAGGGCGACCTCTGAAGTAGTCTCAAAGGATGAGACAAGTTGTTCGCATAGGCCCCTGCCTCTTACAAGCTTGGTGATCTTGAAGTTGATGTCATACTCCTTGACCTTGGTTATCCACCCAACCCTCTTCTCACTGATGTCCTTGTTTAGAAGGAAATATTTGACACTTGCATGCAGAATTAAGAGTTGGATCCGGTTGTTGGACAACATGTGTCTAAACTTTTTTAATGCCCTTACAGCAGTGAGGACTTGCATTTCTACATAACTATACTTAAGCTCATAGTCCTTTAGCCCCTCACTAAAGAAAGCAATAGGTTGCTCCAAATTATCATCGTTTAGCTGTGTTAGGATAGTTGAGATGCTGGATTCTCCTCCAAAGGTATAGAGGATAAAATCCCTTTCATAATTAGGATTGACAAGGGTAAGGGCCTGAGCAATTGCTTGTTTGATCTCTTCAAAACCGGCCCTCCCCTCCTTGGTCCAACTGAAAGCCAAGTTTTTCTTCAACATGGAAGTGAGGGGTTTTACCATGGTGGCAAGGTTAATCCTACGAAGGAAACTTTGCAATCTTTTCTTGTGACAGGGGAGTGGAAGAGAAAGAATAGCCTCCACTCGCTCTGGATCAATGGTCAAACCCTCCTTGGATACGATGTGTCCTAGCAATCTTCCTTGATTAGTAGCAAATACACACTCGCTAGGGTTCAAGGACACACCATACTCCCTGCATTTCATGAACACCTGCTCAAGATGACCAAGATGGTCAGTTGCATGCTTCGAATAAACAGTTATGTCATCAAGGTATACAAGCACAAACTTTGTTAATACACCCTTGAAAGCCATGTCCATTGCTCTTTGGAACGTGGCACTTGCATTGGTTAGCCCAAAAGGCATTTTACAATAAGCATAGGTACCCAGCCACTTAGTAGTAAATGCATCTTGTATTGGTTTGATTGTTGGACCAAGATCCGATTGTAGCCCGAATACCCATCCAAGAATGAAAATCTTTCCGAGCCACTGACCTTTTGGAGAATTTGCTTCAAAGAGGGAAGGGGATAGTGATCCTTGAGGGAGGCTCTATTGAGATCCCTAAAGTTTGCACATAGTCCGATTTCCCCATTCTTCTTTCTTATAGGGACAAGGTTGGCCACCCAGGAGAAGTGCTTGATAGGGAAGATGATATTGGCTTCTATGAGCTTGGTCAACTCCTTCCTCATTAGTGGCTCAATCTTGGGGTTTATTGGCATTTGTTTATGTCTAATTGGCTTTGCATCCAGGTTTAGATCTATAGTATGTTGGGCTAAGCTAGGGTCAAAACCCTTCAAATCTTCATAAATCCAAGCAAATATGTCATCATATTTTTGGCAAAGCTCAACAAAGACCTCTTGCTCGGTTGAGGAACACACCTTGCCCAAGTTTAAGGACCTACCCTCAGCGACAACAACTGGCTTGCAATCACCCCTCTTTGCAGCCAAGTTCATCTTCTTCTTCAACTAATCAACCGAGTTGAAAATGCCTTCCAAGGTAACTAGACCTTTAGGCAATTTGTTGGAGTTGAGTTGCATGATTTGATCTCCATATTGGTCTTGTAGCTTAGACTGATTTTTAGCGAAAAATTCTACTTCATTTTGCAAGAAGTTGACGATTTGTTGATCGCTTTCGAACACTTGCCAATTTACTTGATTGTCGGGGACATCAGGCCTCACAACAAGCCTGATGTGTTGCTCCTTCTCACTTACAACATGCACTGGTATGTCGAATTGAGCACCAACCGCTGTAAGCCTATCAGTATGCTTATTCTGACTTCTAGGAATGCTCTGGATATTGAAGGCCTGAAATCCTTCAATCAAATCCAAAACCCTGTGTTTGTATGATTTGAGTAGGTTGTTCTTTGCCACACTTTGGGTTCGGATGTGGTTAACAACCAACTCACTATCTCCAAATACTTGCAAAGATCCGATATTTCTGCTTTGTGCAAGTTGGAGACCTTGGATCAAGGCTTCATACTCAGCGACATTGTTGGTGCAACCAAATTGAAGCCTAAAAGCGAAATAATATTTCTCCTGCTCAGGAGAAACAAGCATCACACTGACACCTGCACCATTCTTGTTTCTCGAACCATCAAAAAACATGTTCCATAACCCCTTTGAGTCTCCTTATGTCTTGATGAGGTTAGGGATAGGAGTATCCTCTTCATGGATACAATAGGTGCCAAGCCTAGTCTCTTCACTCTCAGCTAATGGATCAAACTGAAAAGCATTGGCCCATTCGTCCAACAAGCAATTATGAACCTCTTGCAAAAGAGTGGCAGGCTCACGGACAGTACACTCCTCCCCCACTTCATGCAAAGTGCAATTCATGTTTACAGGGCTGGGGGTGTAGGGCTCAATGTGGTTTTGGGCATTGGGCTCTGCCCTTATGGTAACCTTGGTACCATACCTTGTTCGAAATAGCATGTGGGACCAATCAAAAGACAGGTACCCACCTATCTTGGCGGTGAAGTCTCTAAACAGGTAGATGGCAAAGAAGGTAGGGAGGTCGATGATTGATACATCTTGCAACACAGTGCAACCAGGGCATGCATGCAAGGTTAACTTCAATTTTTTTACCACCCCTACTGTCTTAATAGAAGTGTCATCTAATTGAACCACCCCTTTGGTCACAGGTTCGTATTCTATGCCAAGAAGATTAGCTACCTTCTTAGACATGACTGAGCTACTAGCTCCTGAATCTATCATGCAGTTGTAAACCAAGTTATCTCCTATCATTAAAGAGAGATAAAAGGGGGGAGGCTTGCTGATCTTACTTGAATCTTCCTCCTCCTTGGGTTGCACCAAACTGGTGGAGGCTTCCCTTTTCTTGACTGCTGCCTCATCACCTGACTGATCGACGTCCTTCAGTGCTTCTTTAAGAAAATCCCTTTGAGATGGGATCGAAAGGGCTTCCCACATAGTGACGTTGAGGTTGGCCTTCTTCATCTGATCAACTATGTTGAAAGGAGCACCAACTGATTTTAGGGGCCCCTTTGAGGCTACAAGGTCTACTTTTTCTCTTTGGACGACTTGGGCCTCCTCCTGCCTCTTGCTCCATTGAATGGTATTTTGGCTTGTATCATGGACAACTACATTGGGTGTTGGAGCTTGGGCTGATGTTGAAGGTGAGGCAGCCTCTATAGCTCTCTTCTTTGACCTCGTATACTGCACCATAGACTCACCATTTGTTTGGTTCAAACTACAGAATTTTGCCTCTTGCCAATTGACAAAGGTGGAATCCCCTTGCAAGTAAGCCTAAGTGCAAACACTAGGCTGATTTGGGTCATATTGCTGGCCAGAAGTACTTCGCTCATCCTGCACCACTAGGGTTTGGACAAACCCTCCATTTTGGCATGCACCTTGGTTGTGTGGTTGATTGCATGGTTGACACCAATCTTGCTCTTGGGCGAGGTTATTTTGCATTGGAACTATCGCCTTTGAGTTGCTTGCAACTGTGGGGTTCACACTATTCAAAGGTCTAGCGTTGCTCCATTGGTTTTGCCCTTGAAAGGGTGGCCTATTCTGCTAATAGTTTTAATTTTGTGCTTGATAAGGTCTTCTATGTTGGGTTTGATGCCTCTTTAGTGTCACCAACTCATTGCTAAAGTTTTGCAGTAGAGCCTTGACCTCATGGAGCTCATTGGAGGATGTAGAGGGTGTGGATGATTGTCTTGCGGGAACCATGGGAATAGGAGCCAAGGTCAGTTGTTGAGTAGGAGCTTCTAGGAAGAGAGGCATCAGAGGCCTTGGAGCTATCTTCCCAGCTCGAATCAAACAATTTTTTGCTCTTATGGCTATGTCATATGCACCTAGTAGAGAGGCTCCACCCATTGATTGTACCATGACAACTATATCGTTGTTAAGAGCTCTAAGATAATACAAGAAGGCATGATTTGGAGATGGCTTCACTAGAGCAGGAATTCTATTCCATGTCTTATGGAATTTGAAATTGAAATCTCCCATGAATTTGTGGGGTGTCCTCTTGATCGTAGTCAACTGCTCAACAAGTGATAGATGATCACTTTTGTCTTCGAAATGGTTGCACAACCTCTCCCCCAATTCGTCCCAATTGTGAATGGAGCTAGACGACAACCCTTTATACCACTGCAAAGCTTTGCCTTTCAAAGATGTGGCTAAGAGTCTGACACCAACATCATCCCGAGTGATATTATGGACGGAGCAGATGTTTGCAAAGTCTTGAATGTGCTCAATAGGCATAGTAGTTGTTTCACCAGTGAAGTATGGTATACTCTTCAACGCAACCATTGGTATGTAATGCCATTGAGTCAAAATAAGGAGACTCCCCCCATTGAAGGTAACAAAAACCTGATTTCTTGGCATGTGAAACAATGGCTATTGATATGAGTGGTGGGAGCTCTTCATAGTAATGGTCTTGTGAATGGAGGGGTAGAATGAGACCTGGGATATGGAGTGTTTACAACCTTGAGCTCCCTAACTAGTGATAATGAAGGTCTACCTCTCCGCCTTCTAGAACCTGAAGATGAAAGCTCTTCGAACTAGAAACTACCTCTAGAAGACGCCCTTGTATGAATTCTGGGCATGAAATCATGAACTTGCTTGAGCGAGAGATTGAACTGGTGAGCAGAGACTTCCGAACCTAGGGGTTCCAGAGTTGAGCGCTTCAGAACTTGAGGTTTCCGAAGAAGCGGACCTAGGAACTTCGGAACCTGGGGGTTCTAGAGTTAGGATGGCTTAGTGACTTCGGAACCTGGAGACCTCGAGGTTCCAGAGTTAGCAACAATTCATTTACAAGAGACTAGTCTTGTGAGCAAAGTCACCAAGTGCTTCAAGATGACTACCTCTAAAGGCTGAGATGCCAAAAACAACACTGAATCCTTAGCATGTAAATTGAACTATGTCCCACCAAGCATGCCAAAAACTGTTATCACAGTAACTTGCACCCTCACTGAGCTATCAACTCAGCAACCTTGTGAAACATGGAAACAACCTCGAAGTGTGGGACCTTGCGCAAGGGGGTTGAATCTCCATAGAAAGTCGACTTCCTTCTCCATCAAGGTGCAGGTGTTGAACGAACTCAACACTTCAAAACTAACTCCTAGGCCTATCCTAACAAATTGCAGAGGTAAAAGGAAAAGATAATTGATTGAAATCAAAGGAGGTGATGCACCAAGATAAGAGATTGTTACTCTCCCCACTCGAAATGGCACAAGGAATCAATTGAAATACCCAAGAGATGCACAAACTTCAGTTGCATGAGTGACTCAAATATGGAGGGAAGAGCCACAAAACATACACCTATGATGAAGGTAAGGAAACATAAACAACATGCATAAGTTGAAGGAAGGCAAGAATCTAATTTCAATTCATTCAAAGGCCAAAGGCCAAACTTACAGTTGCAGAAATGCAAAAATAATTACAAGTCTTCAAGAGAAGAGAAAGAGCATAGGAAAACTCAAGGCAGTAGGGAGAGAACCCTTTACAAAGAGGCTTAACAACCATATATAGAAAAATGGTTACAAGAGTGATCATGATCCCTGCATGTCAGTCCGAGAGTGCAGAGAAGTGCATGCACTTGACTTCTATACATGCAAGCAACCTAGCCGTACCCACAAAAGGCAACCCTGAGAAGGTGGATAGACTGACCTTCCAAAGTCAGAGTATGCAGACATGACATAAGTCACCACAACAAGCATGGCCCCGTACATCCCTTGATGGAAATCTTGCCAAAAACATTAAATGCACCCCTGTGGCACCACAAAAGAAAGTGTATAAGTCACAAAAGTCGTCGGAGCATTTAAAGCTTTGAGTGTTGATCACGCCATCCGGAAGTGTCGCCAGTCGGAAAGGAGTCTGGGGACTTTGGAAACTCAGGTTCCCGAAGTGGGGGAAGACAAGGAAAGAACCTCGGAACTTCGAGGTCCCAGGAAGGAGAAAAGACAGCAACAGGGAACTTCGAAACCGCAGGGTTTCGAAGGACTGAAAAAAAGGGCTAAGGAAGGAATTTCGGAACCTTGGGGTTTTGGAGTTCTGGGAAGGAAAAAGGGAAGCAAAGGAAGAGAACTTTGGAACCTCTGTGTTCCGGAATTCTGGAGAAAGGAAGAAAAAAGGCATGGAGGGAACTTCAGAACCTCGGGGTTCCAGAGAAGGCAAGGGAAAGGAACTTCGGAACCTCGGGGTTCCGGAGTTCCGGGGAACTAAGAAGGAGGCAAGGAAAAGGCGAAATCTAGCAAAGGAACTTCAGGACCTCGGGGTTCAGAGTTCCGGGGAAGGGAAGAAGAAGAGAAGGGAACTTCGGAACCTCGGGGTTCCGGAGTTTTGGGGAAAGAAAGGGAGGAACTTCGGAAACTTGGGTTTCCGAGAAAAGAAAGGAGAGACAGCAAAGGGAAGAAACTTCGGAACCTTGGGGTTTCGGAGTTCCAGAGAAAGAAAAAAACGAAGAGGGAGGGTTCCGAAGTTCCGGAGAAAAAAAAAGTGAGAAAAGGCAAAGAGAAGGAACTTTGGAACCTCAGGGTTCCGAAGTTCCGAAGAAGGAGAAGAGGAGAAGGCAAAGGGAAAGAACCTTAGAACCTCATTCCGGGGTTTTGAGGAAGGAAGAAAAGGCCACGGGAGGAACTTACTTCGGACAAGACAACACTTCACACTTCATGATTCTTTTGCTTTCTCCTTGATCAACTAGGGCAGTGTTGGTCCATGGATCATATCTCTGATCGGTTCTTACTGATGGACCAAGGGTGTCATAAAATGACAACAGTCTGATAAGCACCAATTTCCTTGATTGCTTTAAAGCATTTTTGGAGCTACGAAAAATAGAAGAGATTGCAAAATCTCCATTGTTAATGGTGCTATGAAATTTTTGTCAAATCTACTAGTGAAAAATTTCTCTTTGGGCATGATCGATAAGATGCATAATATAGTTTTTGTACTTGTTTTCCACTTCTTTTCATTGTATGAAATGTTTTTCTAGGTGACTATACTGATTTACAGAATTTGCTTCTCATTGTAGTATGTGTAAAAAGTTGAAATGAAAAATAGCATTTCGTCTGGCTACACGCTACGTACTAATTGTTTCAGCATGAAGTTGAAATACTTTATTTGTGTCTAGTTTGAATTTGACTTGTGTGCTCAATAAATTGAAAAACTCACGAAGCATCAAATACATAAGTACCATTTTGATTGCTATAAATGAATAGAAACATGGTAGTTGAAATACATTCTCCCTATTTCCTTACATTAATTTATTAAATGTGTTTGTTGTTGTCAATTGCTTTGACAAAGTGGACATCTTCAAAACCGTCCACTGTACATGCATAGCAGATATGAAAGTTTTAATTAATTCTCTAATCCTAGTCTTTTTCTCTTTTTGCAGGTTTATGGCTCAGGATTACTAGGCACTGTTGCGAAGTGCCCCAAAGTACCAGTGGACCACAGAATGAGTGATTACATTGTCAATCTGTGAACTTGAAATTTTGATTGAACATTTGAGGCCTTGTTATGTTGCTATCACTTAAGGATAAACCAAGTTAATGTTTCCTGCATTTGACTTTCCAACAATGATCTGGTATGGTTATTTGACAGGTGGCAATTTTGTTAGAACCTAGGGGCAGACACATATATAGCCCCTATGTTCTCTAAGTCAAGTCATATAACTTAAAGATGCTAGCGGACCATGAAGTTGTATCAATATAAAATGAATCTCTTCAGCATTCAGTAACGAAAATTCGGACTAAACCAATTACACCTTTCTTATTTTCTTAAATGCTCTAAGAGAGTTCTGCATTTTTTTTTGTATATTTATATTCTATATATAAATTTCAAAGGTATCTGCAATTTAAACATGGGATAGACTAAGTGTTTTTGCATACAACATGTATCAATTTTCTATGTTTTTATTTTTAGACATCAAAGAATTTATATAGATGATATGTCCAACTGCCAGAAACAAATAAATGGAGAACAAAATTTTCCAAGAAAGATAAATGACCAGATGCTCAAATTCCAGAATACTTTATTTGCTTCGATGTGAAGAAATACACAAAATGTTGCATAACTAGGATTGCAACTGATTCTCTCAAAGAATAATGTATATAATACATATTACAAATGATAAAACTAGTGTTAATATATGTGCAAGAGTTAGCCTTTCCAAACAACTTCTGGACTATCAATTGCTCCCAGAAGAGTTTGGTAGCTTTATCATTGATATGACGAGATAAGAAGTCTGCAACAAAAAAAAACTTCTTTAGTAAACAAATAAACATAAAATATATGCACAGTGCACATCCAAAATGGAATCTATACCTTGTACATACCATAACCTGAAGCTCACCCTTGTACAACACTTTCAATGAACACTTGTGTGGATCATCAACACTTTCAGTCAGAATCAAGAAGGTGGTTACAACACAGGTTCAGATCTAACAGAATCTCATTACCTCAGAGGCCTGATGGTACTCTCTTCCGTCTCTTTTTCTAATATAGTAACTTAAAAAAGGTAACACTTGCAGAACATGCAACCAATTTTTCATTAGTAATTTAAAGTTTAAAGTTTACCATTTTAAAAGACAACTCAGATCTAAGATTTAATTGCCTTCACAAATTGCCTCCAGGGGTTCCACGTGAGTGAGCCACATCAAAGGGTTCAAAAGCCACTTGATTCTTACAAGTCATAAGAAAATATTTGAACGTAACATTCAATAGGACCAAAGTAAGGTAAAGTATCTTATTTGCTTGAACCCTGTTTCTTGTCCTGTATTCAAAAGGAACAAAGACTGTATAACTAATCCATATCTTCTTTATTTGTATTAGAATACACCACTTGCTAGAGGCAACTGTAAACCAATTTCACATCTCCAAGAAAATTAAAAACGTAATAAAAAACAAATTGCAGCCAACAACCACCTTCTACGATTGAACAGCTCATCTGCAAAACCATAAGCTTATATCAAAGCATAAGTTTACATTTAAACTGAGCATTCTAACCAGCAATGACTACTAATCGTAAAGTTTCAAACATCTTACTATAAACATCATCCTTTAAGAAAACTATGAAAAGTTAAGAGCAAAATCATTTGCTATGTATATGATTAAGCATAATGCAAGAATTAATCAGGCCCTTAAATAATTAATCACCATTTAATATTCTAAGCACATATCCACAATACAAGGTGCATTATCATGTAAACACAAGGCAAAAATACTATGTTCCATGCATGAAAGTCAGCTAGGTGTTTCCGCCTGTCTGTACTATGGATGGCTACAGCTCAATCTGCAAAAAGTGCAATTAAAAAAAAACAAAGAAAAAAGGAGAAAAAATGGGATATAACTGGTGTGTAATTTAAACTGACTTTATATAATGTTGTGTAATTTGGCCCAGATTCAGGTTGTTCCACATAAATGTGAACAGCTGCATTACATGTTCTGTAACTCACTGTCGTTTGTTCTACTGATAAATGATAATGGTCAGATTTTTTCTCCCCTTGCATTTTGAAGGAATTCAATGGAGAATATGCACTAAAATTCAGAGTTCTGTGACTCGCGGCGAGTCACGCGAGTCCGCGGGCCGGGTGACCCCCGCCGGGTCACAGTGACCCTGACCTGGGCTCGGATGGGTCAGGGAGTGTGACTCGCCTGACTCGCCAAGTCAGCGAGTCACACCCTGACTCGCCGAGTCCGAGGCTTGTGACCCTGCCGCGTCAAGTGAAAACGTGTAGTCACAAAAACTTCAAAAAATGTAACATTTTTTTATGTTTTTTTTTCCATTTCCCTTTGTTATAACCCTAAAAGGGATTGGCATTCACTTTTATGAGTGGAAGAGAAGAAAAAAAAGAGGAAGAGAGAAAAATAGGAAGCCATAGTTTTGCAACCAGCTGAAAGGAAGAGGTGAAAAGCTTACACAAATCACATTGGGGCAGCACTACAGTTGCTCATTTCAAACACTTCTCAAGGAGTCCATAGAAGCTCATTTCAAACACTTCTCAACAAATTTGAAAGAGGTAAGTGTTAATTTTTATTGATTATGTTGGTTTTTTTTCTATATTTATGGATTTTTCGTTTTGTTATTTTTTTTTTAAGTTCAACTTTCCAAATCTATATTGCATATTTCAAAGTTCAATCACAATGAGATAAATAGAACAATAGCATAGCAAACCCTAGATTTTTTTTAAAATCTAGGGTTTGCTGATTTTTCTCAATTCTTAATTTCTTTCTTTGAAATTTGAAAATTTTCAAGAAAAAACACAATGCACAAATTAGTCTTTGCTGATTTTTTTTAATTAGTTTAAAATTTAAAATTTAAAACTTTGTAAAACACAATGCTCAAATGGTGATTTATAAAATTGTCTTATTGCAGCAGCCCTCACGTTTTGAAAACAATTTTTTTTCCTAATGGCTCATCCTAATCCTACACAACTTAAGCCTAGGAAACATGGTCAAAAAGATGAGGCATGGAAATACATTGAAGAATTCCCTGGTAGACAAAGAAATCAAACCAAGTGTTTTTTTGTAAGGAAATTAACCATGGGGGGATAAATAGATTGAAATATCATATTGCTGGCATACGTGGTCATGATGCTGAGCCTTGTCCCGAGGTACCTCCCGAAGCAATCCGTTTTTGTTACGTCCAATTTGAAAATTTTGAAATACATAAACAAACAAAAAAAAGACAAAGAGAGGAGTTATGTCATATTGGTTCCCCTCCAACCACATCCGCATTCGCATCCACAACTGCATCCATAGGTTGTGTTGGAGAGGGTTCTTCTATGCCTCCCTTTTGTCCTAGTACTTCTGCTAGTGCTAGTACTTCTATTTCTGCTCCTACTAGTCACACTTTTGGTCCTAGAGTGCGAAAATCCAAGATAGACAATTTTTTTGTACCATACACTACTCCTGGCGCACAGCGCTCGCTTGAGAGCATGTCTTGGAACAAGGAGGTCCATGATGAAGTAAAAAAAACAATTTGCAAGTTTTGGTACTTCTGCAACATTCCATTTATTGCAGTCAGATACTTTTTTATTTGATTGTTTTAAATTAAAATTTAAAATTTTATGGTTTGAAGTTGAAAATTGAAATTGAAATTGAAATTGAACTTTTCTTATTTAATCTATTTCAATCTGTGACAGATCTCCTTATTGGCAAGGCATGATTGATGCAGTAACCATTTGTGGGGCGGGGTTTAAAGCCCCTAGTGATACTGAGTTGAGTGGCCCTCTCTTGTTGGAAATGGTGGAAGATATGAAAGTTGACCTAGAGGAGCACCGCCAATCTTGGAGCCACAAGGGTTGCACCATCATGATAGATGGTTGGACTGATAGGAGGAATAGAACACTCCTAAATTTTCTTGTTTCCAGTGGAGGTGATTGATCATTTTACTTCTCTAAATGCATTGTGATTGAAATTGAATAATTTACATTCTAATTTATTGATAATTAATTTGTTTTATTTTCAGGATCCACCATGTTTCTGAAGTCCATCGATGCTTCCTCACATGTCAAAAATGCGGCATACTTATGTGAGGCTATTGAGGAAGTTATAGATGAGGTGGGGGAAGAAAATGTGGTGCAAGTGGTGACGGATAATGCAGCAAGTTATGTTGCTGCAGGTAAACTTTAAAAGTTTTCTTTTAAGTTTTAAGTTTTAAGTTTTAAACTTTTAAATATTAATGGTAAAATTTCTTGATACTTATCACATCTAATTCTTTAACTAATTTTAAATTGTTGCAGGAAAACTTTTGATGGAGAGGCACCCAAAAATCTTTTGGTCTCCATGTGCGGCCCATTGCCTTGACCTCATGCTCAAGGATATAGGTCAACTTGGATGGGTGAAAGGATGCGTTGAAAGGGCCGCGAATATATGCAAATTTATTTACAATCATGCATTGGTCCTTAGCATTATGAGGCAATACACGGGGGAAAGGGAGTTGGCTCGTCTTGGTATAACGAAATTTGCCTCAAATTTCCTCGCATTGAAATTCTTGTTAAAATCAAAGGCATCTTTGAGGCGCATATTTGTTGGTGAGGAGTGGACTTCCTCATCCTATGCTACGAAAACTGTAGGGATAGATGTAGCAGATTGCATTTTTGATGAGGTAGGTTTTTGGACCCCTTGTGCAGAGATTGTGCAAGTAATTTTATAAATTTATATGCATATTTTTGTTTTGTTCGCATTGTACAACTTTGCAATTTTTCTTATTTTCATGCACACTTGTGAGTTAACTATTTTTGTTTAACATTATTTGCAGGTCACTGAGCCCCTAGTAGTTCTCCTACGAGTTGTTGATGGGGAGAAGCCCGCTATGGACTACATATATGAGGGCATGGATAGGGCCAAGGAGGCCATTAGATCTATATATGCTGGAGTTGAGGATAAGTATAGGCCCATTTGGGACATAATTGATAGAAGATGGCATAACCAACTTCATAGGCCCATCCATGAAGCAGCTTATTACCTCAATCCATCATTTCGTTTCCGTGCTGATTTCAAAGCGGATGAGGAGGTTCTTAGCAGACTATATTCAGTAGTACAACGGATGGGCACTGATACCACAACTACACTGCTGGAGAAGGATGCATTTAATAATGCAGTAGGGGCGATCTTTGCCAGCCAATTGTGCAAAGGGGGTCGGACAAAATTGCAGGCAGGTAGAAAATTCTAAAGTTTATTGTTTTGCCAATAAAGTGTAATTCAATGCATTGCAGAAATAATAGACATGACATAATACAACATGACAGAATATAAAGAAACTCAGATCTTCATTGATTCATAATAATTTCAGTACAATGATGATGACCATACTAACCCTGTCTCCATGACCAAGGACTCGCTAATATATAAAGGTGACCGATCAGTTACCCGGTGTCAACTGTCGACAACCGACGGGTTAACTGCCGTCATTAACTCTAATTACATTAAATGGCTTATTGCTTAATTACCCGACAACATCATCCCCCCAAAAAAGAAATGTCGTCTTCGGACGACAGACAACAAAATGGGAATGATATGCCTACAATAGATAACAACTACGAACCCCACAAAATAACAACTACACACAAACTACTGAGGGGGTAAGGGAGGCATCCCTGATGGTCGGCTGGGGCTGCTACTGCCAACTGCTCCCGAAGTTGTACTACCTGGTCGGTCCGGTATCAGAGGTCCTGCTCAGCCCGCAACTACCGCTCCCGGGAACTCCTCACTCGAAACACTGCCTCCATCAATTCCTGATGCTTCGCTTCCAACTCGATTGCTAGGGTAGCAACTCTCGATTCTGCTGAGGCTCTCTCATTTGACTGCACTGCCAACTCTATCTTCACGACACTCAATTCTCCTCTCACGGTGGCAAGGATCTCATCGGTACTCCTAGCATGGGTGCGCTGCTACTCTAACTCTGTCTCCAATGCAGGGATGCAAGTGGCCAACTCCTCCTGAGCCCTATCCGCCCTGAGCTGAGTCTCTTGAAGCTCGAGATACCTATCTCGTACAGCCTGCTCAATCCGTCTGACCACAGATTGTATCCGACTCCCTCCGGCCACCTCCTAGCTCTGCCACTCTGCTCGCATCTCTGGAAGATCAAGCGTCGGCCATCCATGCTGCTCAAAACACTGCAGAAATGCCACTGCTACTCCAGATGTAGCAAACGCAAGGAGTCTCCGCAAAGTGAGTTGTTCGACAGACTCCTCTACTGTCGAGGCAACCAGTAACTGAACCTCCTCCTCCATCCTGGCTAAGAACTGCACCATGGCAGTAGGTCTCCCTTCTCCAATCCGTCCAACCTGATGCTGCTGCTGCGGTGATACTGCCCCCTCCTCCACCAGCAGTGTCTTTCTATTGCCCTTCTTTCTAGTGCCACTGTCCAAGTCGATAACCCCTGGAGGTGAAGGAATACAAGGGTAGAAAGGTGTGGGTGGTGCTTGCCTGCGTGGGGATGAAGGTAGAGCCGCATATCTGTCTAGCCATGAATCGACATCGTCCCCCGCCGGCCTCTACTTGACCGTCCTCTGGGCCTCCTCTGTCCTAGGTTCCGTCAGGATGACGGGCATGCGTGCTGGTGCACTCGCTGGTGTCGTCATCTTGGCTGTGACTGGCGATGGCTAGACTGGTGGAGGCTGAGGATGCATCTGACCAAACCCAGGTATGGGGATGGTAGAGATGGTACCCACTGTGACTCCAGATGATGCCAATGGTCCTCCCTCTCCTCCAACGGTTAGGAATGCTGGAGTAAATACCACCTGGCTGGTCCTGCCAACTCCCCCTCCAGGCATTCCACGATGCCCCCTTGGTACACTTGCCAACGATACTGTCTGAGTGGTGGGGGTCTCCTGCGGCGGTACTGGCTGCTTGGTCTGTGAAAACCTGAAGGTGCTATCTTCCTCTGAATCATCCGACCCCTCACTTTCCTCCTCACTAGTGCCATGTCATCCTGAATCCGTGTCACTGGCCGACACCACTACGTGGACCTGTCTCCTCTTCTTCCTGCTAGTTTGTCCCTCGGCGGTCGTCAAAATATCCAGCTCTGACCAATAAAATATAGCTGGCTTAAGGGAGTTGATGCTATCTCGCGACTGCCATCCTCTACGGTGTGGTGGCACCTGTACACGCACGGAATCTAAAAATAATCCGATAGCGTGATGTGACATATAAAATACTTTATGTTTCAGCATCATACAGTCGTGGGCTTTGTCTGAAAACAAGTAGACTGGCCCAATCATACACCGTGCCCTTTCTGAGTCCTGCCATCAATGCGATCAGAGGTACTGCCGCGTCCGACGCTCTGCTAGCGCCAGTCAGCCTGCTTTGTACTACGTCAAGTAAACATTGCCAGATGCCAGATTTTAAAAATGTCTTCTTTAGACCTCTTCCCTTCGGATCTAGGATGCGACTCCATTCTTCTGCAGTCAAGTTGTCCCTACACATTTCTTTTAAAAGTTGGGTTCTTCTTTCCTCGGACAACTTTGTTACCTTTTTGTCAATCTTTTTACCCTTGTCAGGAATGCCAAATACTCTCTCAAAATCATCAGAGTTAAATGAAACAATGATGCTAGTGTGCTGGAAATTGAATGACGATGTGCGAAGTTCAGGATCATATGTTTTAATCATTTGTCGTAGGCAGGGTTCGAATTCCTTAATACTAAAAATGGGCATCTGAATAGCATCATGGGCCCTAGCTTTTGCTAATTCAATTTTTATCTCAATATCTGACGGGCTCATGGCATTTTCCCACCATTGCCTGCACACCGTTCCAGCCAAACCCTCGAATAGAATTGTATCTGCGGTGACCTGCGTAACTATTCCCTTTCTTGCATCCTGTGCAATTGCTTTGCCCTTGTCTTGGTCACCCATTGCTACAGCAGGTTTCTTTCTGGCTTCCTTCTTGGCTTGCTCTTCTCTTTCTTGCAATTTCTTCCTCCAGTCTAGCTTTTTCAATCCCCTTGGTTCAGTCGCCATTAATCAAAATAAAATAAAAATTCCTTGTCTGGGGTTCGATTTATAACTGTTTCGAGCCTTAACTGTCTTTCGTTTTGTACGGATTTGCCTTGCTAATGTGGTACGGCTGATTTGATTGTACGGCTATCACTCGACAATTTTCTAACTAGCAAGTAGCTGATTTGTTTGTACCAATGTCTTTATAACCCGACAATTTTCTAACTGGCAAGTAGCTGATTTGTCCATACGGACGTCTTTATAACCCGACAATTTTCTAACTTGGCAATTTCTTGAGTATTCATGCCATATAAAACACTTAATGACAAAAAAAATAAAAAATAATAACTTTAACTTTTTTCTGTACGTCCCTTTCACTCAATTCCGTACGTCTGTACCGTACAGTTTTCTTTTGATTTTTTAAAAACTCAATTCCGTACATCCGTACGGCCTTTTCCGTATGATTGTACTTTTTTTTAATTTTAAAAAAATTCTGTACCGTACGGCCGTACGAACCCACTGTATTGTTATTTCCGTACGACAACATTTTTAAGTTTTTTAATTTTCCGTTTTTTTTCCTACAGCATCGTACGAGGTCGTACGGACCTACCGTACAGTCATTTCCATACGACCGCACTTACCTGTCTGCCTGGGCAGACCTCGTCTCTTGCCTCCGTTGGTGATAGATTTTCAACTTGGAGCCATTTACAACATCAGGCACCTCCATCCCGTCCATCGTCCACAGCTTGATGGCTCCGTTCGCGCCAACTTCGCGAATATTAAAGGGACCTAGCCATTTTACCTTGAACTTGCCTGGCTTAATTTCATTTCGACCGTTAAACTTCAATACCAATTGCCTCGGGGTGAACTGCATCCTTCTTAAATGTTTATCGTGCCAGGCTTTCCGTTGTTGCTGAGCTGTCTCCGTCGCCCACTGTGCCATCGTCCGTCTTTCATCCAACTTATTCAGGGCGTATAGTCTCTCCCGGAGGCTTTCCATGTCGCCTAACCTGTTGTCAATGGCAATTCTGAGACTTGGCACCATGAATTCCACTGGCACCACAGCCTCCTGGCCGTACATTAATTGGAATGGTGTCTGCCCAGTGGTTACTTTGTAAGTTGTTTGGTACGCCTAAAGTACCTACAGTAGACGCTCCTCCTAGTCTTCCTTCTCAACCCCGCAGGACTTATAAATTACTGACACCATGATTTTGTTGGTCGCCTCAGCCTGGCCGTTTGCCCAAGGATAGTACGGACTTGATAGAGAATGGAAAATTTTGAATTTGGTTGTCAACAATCGGATAATGTGGTTTACGAAGTGCCCTCGTCTATCACTTGTCAACTGTATAGGTATTTCATACCGGGTGATAATCTGTTCATAAATGAATCTCGCCGTACTAACGGCGGAGTTGTTTGCCAAGGCCCTCGCTTCGACCCATTTGGTCAAGTATTCGGTCGCCACGACAATGAATCTACATCGTCGGGCCCGGCTTGGTTTCAACGGACCAATGAAGTCTAACCCCCATCTTTCGAACAGCTCTTGAGCATTCGATGGGTTGAGTGGCATAAAATCCCTCTTTAACGGTCGTCCAGCGCGTTGACATGTATCACAACTTGTCAACCATTCTCTGGCATCATTATGCACTGTTGGCCACCATAAGCCTGCTAGTAAGACTTTCCTTGCCGTCGTGTCCGGTCCCATGTGTCCTCCTGCGACCCCTTCATGTGCTTCTCTCAGGACTCCTGGGATTTCCTCTTCCAAGACGCATCGTCCTAGGATCTGGTCAAGTCCCATCTTGTAGAGAAGGCCATTTATAAGTTGGAACGTTCTGCTTCTTAGTACAAGTTTTCGTCTTTCGCCTGACGACATTTCCTTAGGAAATTTTGAAGTTGACAGGTATTCGCCCACACTCGTTCACCAGGTACATCAACGCCTGGTGATCCACATAAAATGTGAATGGTGTCGCCAATAGGTAATGTCGGAATTTCTGGACGGAGTATACCATCCCGAGGGCTTCTCTCTCCGTCATGCTATAATTCTTCTCTGCTTTTGACAAGAGTCAGCTTGCAAAATACACTAGGGGGCCCAACCCGTGGTTGCCAACCTGCGCCAATGTGGCCCCTATGGCAAAGTTGGATGCGTCGACATGTACATGGAACTCTTTGTCTCAGTCTGGATATGTTAGGATTGGCGCACCTACCAACCGTGACTTTAACTCCTGGAAAGCCTCTTCTTGGGCCGTCCCCCAGATGTACGGCTCCCCCCTTCGTGTCAGCATATCAAGTGGGTATGATACTTGGGCAAAGTTCTTAATAAACCGCCTATAATACCCAATGTGTCCAAGAAATGACTTGACGCTAGTGACATCGTTGGGCTCCTCCATCTCCACAATGACCCGTACCTTGTCAGGGTCAGTCTTCAGTCCGGCCTTGCAGACAATGTGCCCTAGTAACTTGCCTTGAGGCACCATAAATCTGCATTTCTTGGGATTTAGGGCGAGGAGGGCTCGTCGGCATCTTTCCATGCATTCGCCAAGTGCGGCGAGATGTGCCTCTTCCGTGCTGTAAATGGACCAGTCGTCCAAGAATGCTTTGAAGTTTCCTACGGACATTTTGTCGAAAATATGGAGGATTATCCGTTGGAAGGTAGCTGGCGCGTTGCACAACCCGAATGGCATCTGGTTGTATGCATAGACGCCATCTTCTACGACAAAGGTGGTCTTCAATTTGTCCTCCTCTGCAATGGAAATTTGATTATATCCTGCGAATCCATCCATAAATGAATAAATTTCATGGCCCGCTACTTCCTCAAGGATGGTGTCTGTGAATGGTATGGGAAATGGATCTTCAATTGTGACAGTATTCAAACACCTGAAGTCTACACAGATTCTTATTTGATCGGCTTCCTTTTTCAAGGATACCGCAATGGGTGATACCCATTCGTTGGTCTGGACCTTGAAGATGATTCCTGCTTCGAGCATGCGGTCAATATCATCATTTACGCTAGCGGCATAATTTTTGTTCATCCTGTATGGCCGCTTCCGTACAAGCACGGCTCCGGGAACCAGAGGGATCCGGTGTACACAAAGTTCTTGTGGTACCCCTTTGAGGTCTTTATATGTCCAGGCGAACACATCCTTGTACTCTGTGAAAATTTAGAATGTCGCCGTCTTCAAGATCGGATTCCAGTCATCGTCGACCAGAATATTTTTCTATTCTGAAGTTTCTCCAAGGTTTGTAATTTTAAGTGTGGATTCCTCGTACCTTATGGGCTTACTCTTGTCGAACTGGTGCGCTGGTGCGTCATCCATAGGGGCATCCCCTTCCTTGTATTGTCCGTACTCTAGTGGGAACTCGTTCTCGTCAGGTTCTTCTTCGATCTCCAGCACATTGCACCCGTACAATAATTCATAGTCTTCCATTTGCCAATGGAAGAGCCCTCTCAAAGAATCTGTCTCATCCTCAGAACAGGCTTGAATTCCTAAGATGCCTTCGTCATCTGGTTCCCTGCCATCCTTCCCTTCATCCGTACCGTTGTCCCCGTCGGACTCTGACTCTAATGCCAACTCTTCACTGACCAGTTGGGTTTTGAGGTCAATGATATATCTTCTGCTGGCCTTTTCCATGGACAAGGTGTTCTTTTTCCAATTGTGGTTTGCTTTTGCTGCCACCAGCCAGCCTTTGCCAAGGATGGTATCATATCCCTTCTTCTTCAATGGGATGACCACAAAGTTCAAGACGAACGACTGTGTTCCAATCGTTACTGGCTGCGCCATGAGTGTGCCAAGCGGCTTGAGGCCGTGTTGGTCTGCTCCCAATAAATTAATGGTGGACGACTAGGGAGTAGGTTTGCCCAATTTTTTCCATGTTTCCTCTGGCAAGACATTTACTCCCGACCCGCCGTCGACAATGGTGTCAGTCAAGATGGTGCCCAGTATACCCATTTCCACCACTGTTGGGTGTCTACCATTGTTGATCATCAAGGCTAATGGGTCTACCGCTGTCTTGCCAAGGTTGTCCCTTCCATGTGTTGGTCGGCCGACTGGGGTTATCAGTACGGATTGCAGAAGTGCCGTCCGCAAGTGTGGCATACTTTCTAGGAGATCCTTCATTTTGACGAGTATCTCGACCTGTAGCAGTTGGTTTATAATATTTGTTTCTGCTTCAGAGCGAGAAGTACTTGCAAGCCCGTATGCATCCTTGTTCGTCGACATCTCCTTCTCCAGTTCCGCTCGTGCCTCTAGTGCCTTTCATTTTTCCGTACGAGGATTTGCGTAAGTGGCCGCTTTCGTCTTGGATCTTGTTATGGCGAGCACATCCTCCGTTTCTACATTCAACAAATTCACTCCAGATTTCGGATAGTTGCTATCGTCATGGTCCCCCGGACCGCACCACTTGCAAAGTTTTTGTGGCACTTCCTCCGCCGTATAGTCCCTGGCAAAATGCCCCCATTGGTTGCAAGCTCGACATTGTATCATCGGCCGCCCTTTAGCGTCATATTGGATTCGGCTTCTATTATTAGTATTATTATTATTGCCTCTTCCTCCTCGCCTGTTGTTCCGATAGCCGCCGGACGACGCGTTGTTGATCGCAGGCTGGGACGTGCCGGCTAGCGTAGACGGTTCCGTAAAGAGAACCTGTTGGTTACGGGTCCTCATATTGTACGGACACTCCTTGGTAAGGTGTCCGACAATCTGACAAATATCACAAAATGCTTTCTTCGAACAAGACCCCTTGGTGTGTCCGTTGCTGCGGCAGTCTGTGCACCATAAATCCCCTTCGTCGGCTTTGCTTGTGCTTCCTTTGGTCGCCTTCATCTCTCTCATCATTCGCTCCATATCTTTCTGGAGAGCCCGTACCTTCCAATTAGACTCGTCATCACTGCTACTGCTTTTGTCAGAAGAGGAATCGTCGTTTGAAGAGGATTTATTTTTCTTTTTCTTGGACGTCTTCTGCTCGCTTTCTAAATCCATTGCCCTATTATAGGCGTCGATATATGAAGAGGGAGGTACGATCTTCATTTTCCGTCTAAGAGACGTCTTCAGACCTTCCACGAACCACCATTTTTTCAGTCCGTCTGCGGGCTGGTTCTCCATTTTTCCTAGCAGCTCTTTGAGCCGCCGGCTATAGGTTCGAACCATCTCGTTCTTCCTCTGTTTTGTGCCGTAAATTTCGGCTACAATCTCATTATCGTCTCTTAGGAGACGAAACTCCGCTTGAAATTCCTTCTTCAAGTCAGGCCATGTGCTAATTGTAGCCTTCTCCGTATCGGAGAACCAGTCGATGGCCACGCCCCTTAGGGTTGCGGGAAACTGTGTTACCCACTCGTCCTGATCGGTAAGACCATTCGCTCCCCAAATTGTTTCACAAATGCGACAGTGGCGGACAGGGTCTTCTTTCCCGTCCCCATGGAACTTTGGAAGTTTTTGTTTTTGTGCCATGCCTTGTCTTTTTACTACTGGTGGCTGCTGTCCTACTCCGGATGGGTTAGATCCTGTAAGAGGTGCTTGACCGCCGTGCCCCGGTGTCCCTCCGACACTCTTGGCAACCCCGATGTCTTCTCCCTCCCTTGCCTCCTCCCCACTCTGTGGAGTTTTCCTAGCCTCAGGTGTGCGTGACAAGTCCCTCAAGTCCCTCAACTGAGTTTTAGTACACTCTATCCTGCGGCGGGTTTCCGCAAGTAACTCCTCCCGACTCCGTGGGTGGCCGTCGGCCTCACCGTCCCCTTCGGAGCATTCCTCCTCCCTTCGCTTATACCTCCGTTGCCTTTCCGCTTGTTCAAATATCAAGGCACGTTGGGCTACTGCACATTCATCTATATACTCTTGCTTATTTTTGTCTTTATTCAATGTATTGGGCATTAATTCCCGTACGGCTTTATATATAACGACATATAAAAGTAGAACACTTTTATTCATTCATCCTGTGGGATACAAGTCTATGTCAACAATATGACATAATTATTACAATGAGTGTTCTTTATTTTGCCTCATACGGCTCAAGGTTCAAGTGTCTCGTCGCATCCCATCCTATTGCGCTTCCCAACGATAGTTGTTTTCTTCATACTGTAGGAGGATTTGTTGGCGTTGTTCTTCGCAAGCAATTTCCTTCAGGCGAGCCCGCTATGCGAGTGAAGCTTGTGCAAGCAAACGGGGGAGGTGGTTCATCAATTGATTCACCGTAGGGCTAACTTCCAGTGCGGTCCACATGGCACTTGTTGGAACTTCCGCCTCCGTGGCCTCTCTTCGGACGTAGGTTTCGATGGCCACCTGAAGCAAGATAAAAAATTCCCTCATTGTAGTATCTTCTCCGTCGTAGAGCTCTGTTCGTGCGTTGTCCGCCTCAGGGTTAATCTTGCTCGCGGGTAGGCCCATCGTGTCCGTACGCCATCTGCTCCTTTTCCTGAGTCTGTCTAGGCAATGACGCCAAATGTTTTGCCAATAAAGTGTAATTCAATGCATTGCAGAAATAATAGACATGACAGAATACGACATGACAGAATATAAAGAAACTCAGATCTTCATTGATTCATAATAATGTCAGTACAATGACGATGATCATACTAACCCTGTCTCCATGACCAAGGACTCGCTAATATATAAAGGTGACTGGTTAGTTACCTGGTGTCAACTGTCGACAACCGACGAGTTAACTGCCGTCATTAACTCTAATTACATTAAATGTCTTATTGCTTAATTACCCGACAACGTTTATGACTTATGCATTTTAATTTTTCATTTTATAATCTACCTTTAAAGTTGGAAATGAGACTAATGTTTTTTTCTTTTCCTTATCTCAGATAGATGGTGGCAAATGTTTGGGCCTTCAACCCCAAACTTTCAAAAAATTGTCATCCGCATATTGAGCCAGCCATGTAGCGCTTCTGGATGTGAGCGCAATCGAAGCATGTTCGAGCACATCCACTCGAAGAGGCGAAATAGATTGTCTGTGGAGAGGTTGAATGATCTAGTCTTTGTTCATTACAACCTCCGTCTCAGGACTAGACAGATTTTGGACGTTGACTCCTCTCCGATCACTCTAGAGCAAGTCGACCCCGAGTCCGATTGGCTCACTGAGTCCATCGATCCAGTCTTCATTGATGAGGACCTTAAGTGGGTTGACCAGGCAGACAGAGAGGCTGAGGCTGTGGCTATGGCAGAAGAGGAGGATAGAGCACGATCAGGCACAACACCTATGGCTACTCAGACTGGCACATCACAGGCAGAGACTATGGCTACTTAGTCATCCAGGACCTACCTTAGACGCCTTTCTATGAGGCAGATAGACGAGGCTGAGCCAGAGCTAGAGCCTGAGCCATAGACTTGTTTTTGTTTACACTTTACAGTTAGATATATGTTTGGGAACATTTGAAGTCATGGATTTTATATACATTGGACAACATTTATAACTCTATATATCTATGTTTTCTAATTCCTTCAGCTACAATTTACATTTCTACGCATGTGATGGATGTATGTTTATGTATGTGATCAAATTAGCTTCTATTTGATGATGTTATAGTGTCTTTAAGCTTAATTCAATAATGGGTGTATGAAAAAAGCTTTAAATTGTTAAAAATCTCTAAATTTCAAGGGTTTTCTTATTTTGCCGAGTCACGAGCCGAGTCAGAGCCGAGTCCGAGTCTGGGAACTTTGCTAAAATTTGAATATGATATCAGTAACAAGCCCAAATGAATGCAGCAAGAAAATGATGAGAGTTCACACCACTCCTACTCATGTTGATTTAGCAACATATTGAAGAGATTATAAACTATTTTCCTTTGAATGGAAGATCATGTGAAATTCATGAGATAGCAAATTTTCAACAACATTGTTGTATTTTATTCTAGGTACCAAACGAATGACTATGTAATTAGCGGAAGTCAAACATTTTGACAGAAAATAATACTTATGTTACAGCAAATTTCAGAATTTTATATTATTGATGCAGCATCACTAATTCAATCTGAAATGACTATATAAAAATTTTGACAGAAAAGAATAGTTATGCCATTAACAAATTTAAGACTTTTATATTATTGATGCAGTTGTCACTATTCAATCTCATAATTTTCTATTTGTAACTTTTTTTCATCATTTTGTAGTTGTGACTTGTAGCCTTTAGGCATTTTACTGTAATTTTTATTTATATTTTTTATATCAAATGTATAGAATATCACAATACAAAAAGACTCTCATGTAAATCAGTCACATAATTTTTACATAATAGTAATAATACATATGCACTTTAAAAATAAAAGCAATGATGGCCCACACTGGTGCATACTATGTGAGGAGAACGAGAGACAACCATCTTTTGGTGCACTGTAATGTGGCTCAGGAATGCTAGAAACACTTCTGCCAAGAGCTCAGCTGGTTTGGTCCCCTCCAGATTGATCTCCGGAAGTTCTTCTCCTCATGGCCTAGACTCCTTTGCGGCTCCCTCTCGGCTGGCCTATGGGTGGAATAACCTGCCATGATACTATGGCATTTAAAAAAAGAAAAGGAACGCGCAGATCTTCAAGGATAAAGAGTTGAGCCTCTATTCAATTTTGAATAAGATCGAGATCGGTGTTAGTGAACACCAAAATGTGAAGGTCCTTCAAAAACATTGCAAGTTTTTCTCAGCTTGAGATGATCAAGTGCAGGAAGTGTGAACCCACCCCATCCGTCCAAAAGGAAATTTTGTTAAAGCCAAGACCAATTGAAGTGGAGTGAGTTTATTCAAAAACCTTGATTATTCCTTCAACTGGACTTTGAATTTCAATTCAACTTTGATCTCCTCCTTTGAGGGTTGGCTTCACTTTCTTTTGTGACCTTTCCTTGAAGGGCTTTTAAACTTTTTGTCTACTGCATATCTTTCTTAGCCGGCAGCACATTTCCTTCTTTTTTGAAAAGAGGAACTATGATCCAAATCCTTGACTTGACAATGGCCTGTTTCACTTTGATAGTGATAGGCTTTCATAAACCACAACTTTTCCCCTTAGCTAATCACTTTTTGCATGGCTTCCTTTAACTTTTCAGAAGCTAGCAGCAGATTTGTTCTTTGCAGGTTGGACAATTATTTTTGTTCTTTTAACTGCACGCAGTTACTGGCTGGAGCAATTCACATTGGGTGGGGTTGCCTTTCAAACACATGATCTTTTTTAATCTCTGCAGACCCACAAATAATATATTGGCTAAGATTATTTCTCCTTGGCAACTGCTATGATTTTGGTGAACAGAAATGGGCGACCCCGATTTTCAACTGGCAAATTATTCACATGCAGACTAGCCAATCACTTTCCTTGCGACTTCTTTTGACAACACTTTGCTCACACGCTCTCTTGAAAACTGGCAACTTCAATCTCTATTGCATGTTCTTTCCTTTGTAATAAATTTAGGTAGATTTAGCTATATTGGATTCAACCTGAGCGATCTTTAGTAGCTATTCTTTGTCTTCAAGCTCTCTTCACAAAAGGTGCAGTGGCTTCAACCATGGGCGATGACTAAGGCAAAACACTAATCTTCAAACTGTTGCACAAATTCTTGTGTCTTCTCATATGATCACACTTCAATGGCTTCTTTACTAGGTAGCAATTTCTTCTTTAATTTTGCTTTCACCTGCGATCTCCTTTCTTGCAACTTCACAGCTCGTTCCCAATCTTTGGCTCTGATACCAAATGAAGAAATAACAAAACACAGAAATTGCTACACAGCAAATAAATCTTAATTTTTATTTTTTTTATCAGTAAGACGCAACCAAAGTTGCGGAATTATATTGATATCAATAAAAGATTACAGTAGGTATGGCAGCCCACTGAGAAAGAGCTCCGGATTAGACTACCCCGGCATAATTACAGACACCATGATTATACTACTGTGTATACTAAATCCTCATATCTATCTATACATAATACAATCAACATAGAGAGGAGACAGAACTCAAAAGACCTCGTGCACATTCTGCAAATAACCGTTCCATTTTGCTCCAATTCGCTGTGACCTTTCTGAGCACAAATAAATCTTAATTGCTACACAGCACATAAATCATTCTATTGATTCAATCAATTATAGTAACTTCTTGATCCATGAACAAGGATCAACTAATCAAAAGACCAGGGACAGAATGCATTACATTCTACCTCTTTATATAGAGGTCTCAGACAGTTCCAGAGACTGCTTCATGCAAATAACAAACACATAGAATAGCCATACAAATTCTATATTTAGAAATTTTATTTTTATCTTCATGCAAGACTGCACAAGACTGTAGCTCTTCTCATGCAATATGAGAGGAATTACAGTTCCAACATTAAAAAGCATAAGATTTTGAAGCTTACACTATAATGGAAAAAATCTTAGAGAAAATCACTATATTCACAAACAGCTCCTGAATAAAAAACTTAAATAAATCTGCTCTCAATTGTGTGGAGAGCAGATATGAATTGAGGACTGTATTATTTCTTGCTGAATGATTGCGTACATAAAAATAGATATTAATAAGTTTATTCAACAACACTGCAAGGCTACGATCAACAGAGCTAAAAATAGATTAACGTTAACAAAAATCCATGCAACAGGTTCCATGTATCAAAACACTCTTACATGGCTCAATGAAAGAACCATTGAATATGCTGATGTTTTATTATTAGGAAAAAACAGAAGTAAACTAAACTACAACATCAATCTAACTATAGAAAACAAACTAAAAATACGTAACAAACACGCAGTTTATTATGCAAAGGAGACTAAAGAAAATTACGATGAAAGAAATTGTTGTTGATCATGCATTGCATGAGGCCGTTGTGAAGCCACTGAAGAGGCATGTCTTCAGTCCCCCCTGGATGAACGGGGATGAGTCCCAACTGAGTTCTTAAATCAACAAAACTGGCTATGGGAAGAGCTTTGGTGAAGATATCAACAATTTGCTCAGATGTAGGAAAAAAGTGTAATTCCACTTGCCCGTCTTGAACCAATCATGAATGAATTGATAGCGGATCTCTATGTGTTGAATTCAATCTACGATGAAACATTGAATTTTTGGTCATTGCAATAGTTTTGCAGTTATCACAATAAATGGTTGTTAGTTGTTCCTAAATCAAATGTAGATCCTCCAATATCCTTCGAATCCATATGGCTTGACAACTTACTATTGTTGCTGCAATAAATTTTGCTTTTGTGGAAGGGAGAGCCATAGTTACCTGTTTTTTACTATGCCAAGATACAACTCTAGAACCAAATGAGAAAACATAACCAAAGGTGGATTTTTCCATCATCCATTGAACCAGCCCAATCAGAATTTGTATAACTAGCTAGCTCAAACTTGTTAGTGAAGGAGTAATGAGTGCCAATTTTTTGTGTACCACTCGCATATAGAAGGATTCTTTTTGCACCTTGCCAATGAGTCTCATGGGGATCCTGCATGAAGTAAGAGATGAGGCTCACAACATACATAATATCAAGTCTAGTAGCAGTGAGGTACATGAGGCTCCCTACCAAACTTCTGTGCAAGGTTGCATTTACCTTGGAACTTGCATCTTCCTTGGTATCAAGCTTGGTTGCAGAATTTTCATTTTACAGGTTGCGACTACAGGGTATCAGTTCTCTCCAAGTACTATTAGAATGGCAAATGGCAACAACATTCCATTCCAGCTTCCATTGTTCATTAGAGACAACTATGAATATTGGCGCATAAAGATGAAGACCCTACTATTCTCCCAAAATCTCTAGGAATTGGTAGAAGTGGGATATAACGAGCCTGCAGATCAGAGTGCTTTGAATGTGTTACTAGTAAATCAGTGAAATCAATTGAAAGAGGACAAAAAGGAGGGTAATCAAGCTCTCTTCACCATATAGTCCTTGGATATTTCAGTTTTTCCCCATATTGCTAGTATGACAAAGTCAAAAGATGCATGGGAGGTCCTACGAATTGCATACCAAGGATTTGACAAAGTAAGATTGGTAAGACTTCAAACCTTTCGAAGCGATTTTAAAAATCTAAGGATGAAAGAAGCTGAGTCTATTCAAGAATTTATTACTCAAGAAGAAACTGTCACAGAGCAAAAAAATGTAGAGAATTTTGAGATCTCTTCCTCCAATGTTTGATCCAACGGTGACAGCCATTGAAAAAGTAAAGATCTAACTACTTTCAAAGTTGCAAAGTTGATAGGTTCTTTGTTGTCACATGAGGAGCGTATGCAACGTTCTACGGAAAGCCTAGTGCGAGCTTTCCAGTCGACTATAAAAGCTGAAGAAAAGTCTACAATCCTTCCCTCTCACTCAAATAAATCTCAAGGGGAGTCTTCTACAAATAGAGAACGTGATAGAGGAAGAGGACAAGGAAGAAACAAAGGAAGAGGAATCATATAGGTTTTGTGTAGATGCTGAACAATTGAAGATTGTATAATTTTCTGAAGGTTTCCAAGCAAACGGAAAGCTAATGTTTTCTCCGGTTTTGGACAAAGATTATTATTTTGATTATAATTCAATGTTCCTGTCAAGAAAGCGAGTTTAGACGGCATGAAATGAAGGTTTGTTGCTGGCGTGAATAATATTCTTGGTTGGGCGTTGGATATATCCTTTGCTGGGCGTGATTATTGCTAAGCGTTAGGTATAAATATTGATTGAGGATGGGTGTGAGGATTGGATACAGCTAGGCATCCAAAAACAAAAGCTAGGTGTGGATTTGAGCAGATTATAGGGACTATTTGCTAGTTTCAGCTATATCAGTCATTGACGTGTGGGTTGCAAGGAGTTGACAAGAGTATTGAAGGTTTGTAGGAGGCTTGAGATACCAATTCCTTCAATGGTGCAGTTTGGAAGGAAGTTCTAGGCAAATTAGAAGAATGGCATTGATCATTTGAAGACAATATGCCATGTATGTTGGGAGCTTAATCCACAGCTGAACCTGGGTGTATTCTTTTGTATCTCTCAAATGGTCAGAAAACAAGATAATGTTTATTTCTGCTCTCTGTTATCAATAATAGCAAATTATATGGTTTATATTGTTCACATTTCCTTCTTTTCCGTGTATGGTGGAAATATGATAACTATTTGATGACACATCCATTATACCCATGAATGAGGAATGAACTTGAATGAAGAAATTATATCCAAATCTTCCATTAGAACTTGTCAGCAGTAGCAAACAGAAAGTCTACATATCTCAATGCATGCTAAGTGTTTGATGAAATGGCAGTAAAAAGAAATCAGAAATTTTAAGCAAAAATCAGACCCAGGGTTCTTACATTCTAAAAATGAGCATTTCATCAAATACTTGGCATGAAACCAAAAATCATAAAATAATAATCCGAAACAAAGCTGGAGAGATGAATAAGTATTGTAGCTGAATCAATCAACTAATAAACCACTATTATTTCCAACACAAACTACCAATTTATTAATTTTTCCACCAATTAGTGTTTCACATCAAAACTCAGAGATTGTGCCGACATAAATGTCTAAGTGGCCTATCAGCCTTAGACATTTATGTACTCCGATTTGAATAATATGTTCTTGCCAACTTTCATATTCTTATATTAGTGACTTCATGAAGCGGTTTGTTAATGAATCATAATAATTATATAATCCACCACCTTGGGAGACGTGTTGGTTAACATTGAATTGATCCTTGGAGAAGACGTGTTGATTGAAGAAGAGAAGACTTTTGGTATAAGTCGTGTTGCTTGGAACAAGACGTGTTTGGGTATATAGATCGGTTCCCTCTCTCTCCTTCAGCAATTCGAATTGTCATCAAGCAGATCAAATGACATATCCTTCAGCAGATTGTGTATCACCATCAGCAGGTCAACATCCTTCGGCATATCGAACATACACCTTCCGCAGTTCAATAACCATCTACAGCAGATCAAACTCATCTTCTACAGTTCGTGGCTTGTATTGTGATCATTAATCAGATTCTATCATCAACTGTTTGATTCTAGCTTCAAGGAGTGAAGCGAATCTATTGTAAAGACAACTTGTGTTTTAACAAATTGTTGACGTGTATTTTGTACACTGCCTAACACAGAATAAAATACCCAAGGGTACCTTATCCTCTCTTGAATAAAGCCTCTGATTGCTGAAGATGTCACGAAAAAGGATCAATCAGGATGACTCCAAGGTTCTTTGATGTAGGGTCTCTACGTGTGGATAAGCACCAGTGGTCGTTGTAAATGCTGTTTCTTCAAGGGGTCTTACACACTTTTTGAGAAAGCTGGTCCGTGTTGCTCTTGTTTGACTGCAGGAACAAGATTTTCCTAATACTAATAGATTCTCAAAAAAGATCAAAAGGTAAGGATTTGCAAGAGATAGGTTCTAATCTAATCCTAAGAATGACTCAATGTAGGCTAGACTTGGTAAAATTCTACCAATTTCAGTATTGCCAAGGGATTACAACTCTGCTGAAATTGGTGCGATCTTCTAAGGTGATTAGTGATTTTCAAATCATTAAGAATCATAGACACTACCATGAAGGTACATATCAATAGTTCAATAATGATTGAAGGTTTAAGCAATCCAAATATCTCCAGTTGACCACACAAGGCGTCCTTACCATCAGTAAGAGGCTAGTGGTTTGGAATGTGAATCTCACCAAAGATCAAGCCCAACACTTAGTCCTTCAAACTTAAATACTACTTCGACTGAGAATGATTCAAGAAAGTGAACAACCATGAAGATAGCCATAAGAATTGCAATAAAACACCATAACTTCAATATTTTATTGATCTCAAAGCCAAAATAGACAACAATTGCTTGAAATTCTTTCTTCAATGCTCAATCTTGCTACAAAATAACTTTCTTCTCTCTAAAAGCTCTAATCTTCTAACTTCTAACCATTAGACTTTCTAATTTCTAATTACAAAATGAAAATGAGTGAGGGTATATATAGCATCCTCAATTACAATGAATGGCCCAGATCAAAAGAAGATCAATGGTTGAGATTTTGACACCTAAACCCTAATTAGGGTTTGTTACAAAAAGTCCCCTTTTTATTGAACAATATTAAATGCATAGCCAAATATTTAATTGGCACAAAATCTAGGAAACATAGACCAATGATAATTAAGGTGCCACATCATCTATAACAACCTCTCTTCTAGAACCTTATTTCCTTTCCAATGCTCTTTCTTAGCATATGCAATGAATCTAGACACAATCCCTTCAATCTCAGCAATAGGAATCTCGGGAAGATTCCTCATTCGTTCCTCCAAGTGGATAACCTGATCAAAGGCCTTGAGAAGAGCTGTATCCCATCCAGGTTCGAGTTCTTTGATTTTCTCAATCAGGAGCATAGTGGCGAACATTTGATCCTGTTGCTCATCTGTGATAACATTCTCATCTTTGCAAAAGATGACCTTGACTCTTTCTTCTAACTCTTGAAGATCCACATCTGTCTCAACTTCGATCCTTCTGCCAAGAATAGTACATAACACTTCAAACACCTTGTCTTGAATTGGATGGATGACCTCTTCAACTTGATTGCATCTGGTACTGATGTCTTCGAAAAGAACTTCCTTCATCTGGAGTAGAGTTGACCACTGGAGTAAATTATGAGCTCCTCCATCCATTATCTTTTCTTGTGCTAGGATCTTCTTTGGTGTTTCCCTGATTACTTGTAGAACAGGAATGATAATATCTCTAGTATGGGCAAAGGCGGCTACTGTTATCATTAGGTTGTGGATGATCTCAAGAACCTGGATAGCTCGGTGGATGGTCTGCATCATTCTTGTTGCAAATTCAATGGCAACTGTGTGGGATTTGTCAATCCAAGAGCTCATAAGCTGAACCAAGCTCTTGACTCTCTCTGCCTCGCCAACTGATTCAAGGGGAAGTGCTTGCACAAGGGACACTGCTGGATCCTGACGTCCCAAAGGCTGATTGAGATGGCTAAAGTAGCCTCTCCAAGCGCCGACCTCTCTCTCAAGCTTTCTATTTTTTTCCATTTCTTCCTTAAGCTTGTCTTTAAGTGCTTCAAATGAGTCAGTTGCCTCATCCAGTGTCTGCTCGACGGTGAGTGGACCAAGTTCAAATGTTTCTACATCATATTCCTCTGCAAGGATCTCACCTTCATACTTGTCCACTGCTGGTGTAGCTATCTGCAATTTCCTAGATCCTGTCTCATCTCTGATCATCTTGGACATCTTAGTGGCCTTCCTTTTCTCTGTTACTTTCTGAGAATTCCCTACAAGGCTCTCTAAGTCAATCACATTATCTTCATCCTCGATCACAATTACCCTTGTTAGTCTCTCCTTCAACCAATCTGGAATGGCAGATCTCGTCTCTCTAACTTGTATCTCTTTAGGCAATGTTTCTTCTTCTCGGAGAGGAGATGTCACTTCATCATCATTCTTGTCTTCATGTAGCTCACTGACTTGGGGAGATCGACTTGATGAACGTTGAGGTGCTTGCCCTTCTTCGTGTTTATCATTCTGTACCATTGATTCCATAGATTCCTCGACTTCAGGTACCCTCTTCTCTTGTCTTACAACTTGACTTGTCCCTTTTTCATGTCGAGAGGATGTGCCAGATGAGCGGTCTCGATTGGCCTCTTGCTTCTTCTTGGAAGGTTCCCTTTTCTCAGGTCTCTCTTTCCTCTTTGAGCCTCTAGGATGAGGATTGCCTTCACTTGCGCTTCGAAGATTGCCTTTGCTTGTGCTCCTAGGATGAGGATTGCCTTCACTTACACTTGCTCCTCCTTTCCCTGGTCTTTCCTCCAAAAGTCATAGGTATGTTCTGTTCTCTCAACTTTTGATGTTGTACATCCACCCATCTGCGAGTACACGACAAAACTGGAGCCATCAAAGCTTTTAAGTCCAAAACCTCAGGTTCGTTCCAATCTACCTTCACTGCTTTGTTTTCTCGGTCATAAGATGATTGGAGATGTCTGCCACTGTCCTGAGCTTGATCAGCCACCCTGTAAACTTTACATTTCCTGATGAAATCTAAAGGCAATCTGGAATGCATCTTTCTTTTCACTTCTAAATCATCTGAGATATTCATCAAAAAGTCCTCTACCTGAAATTCATGTTTGTACTTTCTACCGTCTCTTCTATATTCCCATAAGGATCAAAATTCTCTCTCAAGGCAAAGAATGAAAATGAATATAAGGCCATTTCCCTTTCTGCATCATCTAAGGCTATAGCATTAGGACATACCTCAACTGAATTTCCTAGTATGATAGGCATAGGGATTCCATTTCCATGCCTGTGTCTGAATGCCTTTGCATAAGCCGCCAACTACCTAGTCACCTCAAGTAGCACTATCCTGTCTGTCGGATATCTCGGCAACATGTAGGGAGGTGAAGGACACCCATGAACTCTAATATATGTAAATTTTTGGAATTGGATGAACCAAGCACCATACCTCTTTACAAGCTCTTGTGCATCTTGAGATAGCCGATTGTGAATCCCGCCTTGCAATGACCTGGTGATGTTCATCGTGAAGGTATCATTGACTAACTTGTAGTCACTTCCAGGTGGATGATGCAAATGGACATAAGAATCACAAACTCTGACTTCTCCGGGCCCTCTTCCGATTACTCCTCTGTGACGTAGTCCTGCATATTCAAAACTCCTGATCAAGGCATATATGATGTATGAACTCATGTGGAATGACTTGGTAGCCTTTAGTCTTCTCAACTGCACATCCAAGCAATGGCTAATAATTCTAGCCCAATGAATTGTTCCTTTTCCTTGAACTATCACTTGGATGAAGTAGAACATCCACTTCTCAAAGTAGAAGGCCTGAGGAGCCCCTGTAACTCGATTGAGCAAAGTTATCAAATCTCGGTACTCCTCCTGGAAGTCGATCCTATGTGGTGTGTTGGGAATCTTGCTCAGGCGAGGACGACTTTTGAGTAACCAATTCTTATTAATGATGCTCAAGCAAGTGTCTGGATCATCTTCATACATGGACTTGGCTCCTTCTAAGCTTTTGTAAATCATATCTCTATGTTCTGGAAGATGAAGAGCCTCACTTATAGCCTCCTCTGAAAGGTAAGCCAAAGTGTTCCCTTCCTTGGACACGATTGATCTTGATTGTGGGTCATAATGGCGAGCACACTCGATCATCAGCTCATGGCACTGGACTGCTGGAGGGAAACCGGCCGCCTTGATGATGCCACTTTCAATTATTCTCTTTGCGATAGGTGATGGCTTTCCAATGTAAGAGACCTCTCGAAACTTCTTCACACTGAAGTTTCCCAAGTTGGTATCTCCAATGTTGCTCCACTTTGACACGATCTTGGTCTCCAATTCTTCATTCCTCTGATCTTCCTTCATGAGAGCTGGACGACTAGTGGATGCTCCCGCCTTTGGGGTCGCCATCTTGACACCTACACAACATTTCATAATGAGTAATATATTTTGCAATTTAAACATATAGAGTAGAAAGGAAGATTGAAGCTTTTAATTTAGGAAAATTCATGATAAATCTTTGAGTTATCATTTCCTAATTTAACTATGCAATTTGAAATTCAAAATTCAAAATTTCAACATTAGACTAGGAAGATTCATGTCATACCTCCACTTGAGAACTAATTCTAAGAAATGATGCAAAATTAGGAAAATTCGCTAGGCAAAAGGTAGATCGAAGTCCTCCCTTTAGCAAAACGCACTTCCTTTATCAACTTCACCACCTCTAGCCTTCAACAAAATTTGCTCCAACTAGACCAGATTTCGCACTCCTTCTTTGCTTCCTCAAATCGCACTTGAATGAATGATTGAATGATTGATTAAAATGTTTCAAAACACCAATATTATATAGGCGCTCACCACCTCATTTCCCATAGGCCGACTTGGCCAAAAATAAACAAAAATTAATAAAAGGAGAGGCCGACTTTATAAATATATTAAAATGATACCCCAAGCGCTCTATCTTTTTATTTTAAATTAATAATAATTAATTTCAAAAGGCCTTAATAATAATAAAAAACGATTTTCTAAGGCTTAAATTAATTATTAAATATCAACGCACCCTTATTAAATGCCAATTTAATAAAAAAAATTTCCAAAATATTTCGAAGTTTTAGCGAACTTGGCATCTAAGGCGATTTGAAGGATATTGGCGCCCAAGCATGGTAAAACAATGAATATTAATAACCTCGCTCTGGTCCCTTGGAGAGGGACAGGAGCGCCTTTTCATTTTAGACCTGGCATTCCTCGTTTTTACGTTCAAAACCTCATCCTTGATGTCCAAGATGTCATTTTATCTGGAACTTTGAGTTCAATTTACTTGATCTTTTAGGAGGAGCGTTCCTTAGAAGATTTCCGCCCTGGTCCCTTGGTGAGGGACAAGAGCGATTTTTGTCTTTTGTCCTTGATCTTCATCTTCCAAATTGCCAATTCATGTTGTGGGGTAAGCAATGATCTTCATTGTTCGTTCTACGCATGTTTAACTTGCTTTCTCAAGACAAAATGGGCTTTCCAAAGATTTTCGCCCTGGTCCTCCAATGAAGGACAGGAGCGATTTTTGCATCTGAGCCTAGGATTGTTGATTCTTGGGGTCAATTCTTTGTCCATCATTTTTCAAAAGACATTTCCCATCTTGTATCACCTTGTCTTGGCATGGCTTTAGAAGAAAATTGTTGATTTTATAGAAATCGCCCTGGTCCTCCAGTGAAGGACAGGAGCGATTTTTAGTCCATAGCACAAATTCTTAACCACATCAATATCTAATTACCTTCAAGGCATAAAACATCATTCCTTATTCCTTCTTGAATCTTGGAAACAAAAGATAGCATCTCAAAATGTTAGGCATTTAGGCATATTTGAAGATTTCGCTCTGGTCCCTTAGTGAGGGACAAGAGCGCTCTAGCCAATTTGTATTGAAATTTGTGGTCATTGCAACTTCATTCCTTCTTGAAGCACTTTAAATAACATTCCAATCTCGTGCCTTGGTCTGGATTCGTACCAATTTGGAGAGGAGAGGTAGTCTTTTAGGTTTTTCGCCCTGGTCCTCCAGTGAAGGACAGGAGCGATTTTGCAATTATAAGCTCACTTGTGCTTTGATAGCCTTTGAAACTATCTCCAATGGACCGATTACGTCCTCTTTCATTCATCTCAAACATGAAACTTGCCTTAACTTTGCAAGAAATTCGCCTTGTTAGAAAATCGCTCTGGTTCCTTGGTGAGGGACAGGAGCGCCTATTGTCACTTAGGTTGATTTTCTTCATTGTGGCCCACTCAAGTTATATTCAACGGACAGAACACACTTCCCTTGGCCTCTTCGAATCGTAAAATCACTTAAATCTTGCAAGGAAAATGCAAATTTGGAATTCAAGCTCCGGTCCTTCAGTGAGGGACAGGAGCGAATTTTGCTCTCTAGGCCAAATCGTTTCACCTTTTATCTCGAAATTCCTTTGCTGGGGAAGATATCATCTTTTTACAAGCCATGAATGAGAGCTCAAATCCGAGAAAGGTCTTAAAAGGTGTGCTTGAAGAAAATCGCTCTGGTCCCTTGGAGAGGGACAGGAGCGAATTTATCTTTCTAAACCAAAAGCTCCAACCTCTCATTGCTTTTAACTAAGTCTGGATGCTCTATTATGCTCATTTCATCCTTCATTGTACCCTTGACACTTGAATTTGACCAATCGAGGCCAAGACTGACCCAAATAAGCCATTTCGCCTTGGTCCTTCAGTGGAGGACAGGAGCGAATTCACCTTAAACCTTCAAATTTCATCGTTTTCAAGTCTTCAAAATCTTCAAAATCATCAAGTCGATCTAATTATCTCCCCTGTAGACCCTACACAGAACAGATGAAACAAGTCAGAAACCAATATGCACCAAATAATATTTTCGCCTTGGTCCCTGGGAGAGGGACAGGGGCGATTTTCACCTTTCCAAGCTAAAATTTCCACAATTAAATCTTCAAATCACTTCATCATGCAGGGTTAGGTCATCATCAAGGCCGGGAACCAGTTAGCAAGCCCTCCCAAAACAAGAAATTGCACTTTAGAATGAAATTTGCCCTGAGCCTTGAGCGAAGGACAAGGGAATTATCTGTCTCAGGCATCATCTTGCCTCCAAAATTTTGATCAAAACTTATCTAGGCAAAAATACACAATTCCATCATCAAAATGCTAACACTTAGACAAAATTTTGAATTTACCTCAAAAACCCTGATTAGACCTAACCTGAGATCTATCTGACCTTCCTGACTGGCTTACCTCACTGCCTCAATCCCAATCCTCGGGAGGATACTTAATAACCTTCAAAATTTGACTGGACTTGGCTTAAAAACACATTCAAAAGAAACCCCTCCAGGGTTTAGCCCTAGCCCAAAACAACTCACTCACAACCCTAAAAAGCAAAGAGAAGAACAGGCAAAACAGAAGCAAAAAAGAGGGGGTCCCCATTCTAATGGGGCGATGTGTGAAATGGTCACAACACAAATATAAGAAGATACTTTGTTGCTGGGTTTTTCACCTTCAAGAGGAAGGTTTTCCCAGGGTACATACTGCATTTTGTGTGAAATATATTCTATCTAATCTAATCATAAAACTTAACATGGTATCAGAGCCACGGTGAAGTAGATCGTGATTAGATTTCCCTATAACTATGAAGTTCTCTTTCATCTTTGTCCTTTAAGAAGAAACATCAAAGCCTCAAAAATGGTGAACGGTCTTAAAGTCAAGGATAGGCTTGAAGGCGCATCAAACTTCACTTCATGGAAGTTTAGAGTGCTTATTGCACTTGAAGTAAAAGATCTTTAGTTTGTGGAGGAAAAAGACTTATCTGAGCCAGAAGATCAAGAGGAGAAACTCCAATTCAAGAAGAATGCCATAAAAGCGAAAAAGATATTAATTGACTCTGTGAGAGATCATTTAGTGCCTCTCATTTCCAAGATGACAACTGTGAGAGACATGTTCAAGACCTTGGAAGGCCTATATGAGATTAACAACACAAGTAGGGCTCTTGTATTGAGGCAACAACTTCATCAAGTCAAGATGGCGAAAGGAGAATCAATCATGTCATTCTTCATGAAGATCTCAGAACTGAGGGATCAACTAAGCACTATTGGAGATCTAGTGGTTGATAAAGATCTTGTCATGTTGGCATTAAATGGTCTTCCTCATTCTTGGGAGCCATTTATTCAAAGTATAAGTGGGAGATCCAAATTGCCTAAGTTTGATCGTCTTCGCGCGGATTTCATCCAAGAAGAATCTAGATTGGCTGCCAGAGGAATTGTCAAAGGTTCTCAAAATGAAGACGCTCATGTTCTTGCCACTCAATCCACCAAGAAAGGAAGAAATTGGAAGAAGGGCAACTTCAAGAGGAATAGAGATAAAAGATCAGATTCTGCACCTGATTCAAACAAGAAGAAGAAAGATCTCTCTCACATTCAGTGCTTTAGATGTGACAAGTTTGGTCACTATGCAAGAGATTGCTTGACAAGGCCTAAGCAACAAATGGCAAACATTAATGAAGTCTCAACTCAAAAGGCAGCAGAAGACGACTCTAATGGATTCCTCTTCATATCCGCCTTATCAAGTAATGTTCCCACAGATAGTGACACTTGGCTAATTGATAGTGGAGCTTCTCAACACATCACAGGCTATCGAGAACGTCTTTCAGATTTGGTGGAAAGGGAGTCTAATCTCCAAGTAATCATTGGAGATGATGCATTCTATTCAGTGAAAGGATTTGGTGCCACATCACTCAACCTAGAATCTAGAATTTCTCTTCATCTAAGTGATGTCTTATTCATGCCAGGAATCAAGAGAAATCTTGTGTCTATTTCAGCCTTGGAGGATAAGGGTTATTAAATAGCATTTTCTGAAGGGAGAGTTCTTGCATGGTCAAAGAACTCCAGCATCAAGACTGCTTGTGTGATCGAGAATCAACATGAAAGTTTGTATAAGCTTTCTACTTATCCAATTCAAGCTCTTCTACATGACTTTTCCAGTTCCAGCGAACTATAGCATAGAAGACTTGGACATCTACATTTTAGGGCTCTTCAATCTTTGGAGAAGATGGTTAAAGGTATTCCTAAACTTAGTCATGTACATGATGGTACTTGTAAAGGTTGTGCTATGGGTAAAAATATTAAGAGTCCATTTCATAACAATGAAAGTACGTCAAAAGAAATATTAGATCTTGTACATTTTGATTTATGTGGTCCAATGTCAATAGCATCCCCAAGTGGATTTTTGTATTATGTAACTTTCATAGATGACTACTCTAGGAAGACTTGGATTTATTTCTTAAGGTCTAAAGAGTCTGATGAAGACCTAGGTAGATTTAAAGAGTTGAGAATTAAAGTTTTCAGGTCTGATAATGGAAGTGAGTACACCTCTGGTAGCTTTCATGATTTATGTATTGAGGCAGGGATCAAGAGGGAGTTTTGTGTCCCTTACAACCCACAGCAAAATGGGGTTGCAGAAAGAAAGAACAAATCCATTGTTGAAGCTGCAAAAGCCATGATCCATGATCAAGACCTTCAAACCTTTCTTTGCGCAGAAGCTTCTAGAACAGCAGTGTAAGTTCAGAATAGATGTCCTCATCGGATATTGTAGAATATGACTTCAGAAGAAGCTTTTTAAGGGATTAAGCCTAATGTCAATCACTTAAGGATCTTCGGTTGTCTAGTGTATGTTCATATACCCAAAGACAAAAGAACCAAGTTGGAACCTTCTGGCAAGAGGAATATTTGTGGGCTACAGTGAAACCTCTAAAGCCTACCGAATTTACATTCACGGTCAAAAGCAAATAGAAGTGAGTAGAGATGTTACATTTGAGGAAGATGTTGCATTCAAAAAATCTAAAGGTTCATGCATGGAGATAGATGATGAAAATCATGAGACTCCTCAGGACATGGACATTGATCATAAGCCTGAGATTCAGAGGGAGTCCACTGAACTTGTAGCAGATGCTGATCCAATTGAACCTTTGGATCCTACTGATGGGCCTAGAGATATTGTTGTGAATCGAAAGAGACCTCTTTGGGCAAAGAACACTATGCAGGAGGTAGAATAGTTCGCGGCTTCTAGAGGCACATTCAGAGAAAGTAAAAGACCACAGAGATTCTCTAGCTATGTTGCATCGATGTGTAATATTATTGAGATTGAACCTTGCAATGTTGAGGAAGCCTCAAAACAACAAGTATGGAAAGATGCTATGGATGAAGAATATCAATCCATTATCAAAAATGATATTTGGGATATTGTACCTAGACCCGAAGGAAAGTCAGTTGTATATTCCAAGTGGCTATACAAGATTAAGCATGCAGCTAATGGAAGCATTGAGAAGTACAAGGCTAGATTTGTGGCACGTGGTTTCTCTCAGAAAGAAGGAATAGACTATGAAGAAACATTTGCTCCAATTGCTCAATATACTTCCATCGGGACCATCATTGCTATTGCAGCAGCTAAGGGATGGACGCTACATCAAATGGATGTGGAGACAACTTTTCTCAATGGTGTAATTGAAGAAGAGGTCTACATTGAGCAACCTGAAGGTTTCGTAATTCATGGGAAAGAGTCTCATGTATGCAAATTGAAAAAGGCATTATATGGTCTTAAGCAGGCTCCTCGTGCATGGTATGAAAGGATTGACAAATACTTAGTGAGTTTGGGTTTCTGCAAGAATGATGCTGATTTGAATCATTACTTCAAGGTATTCAATAGTGAAGTTTTAATCTTGGTTCTATATGTTGATGACTTATTTCTTACAGGGGAAGAACATCTCATCTTTAGATGCAAGGAGTTGACTTCAGAATTTGAGATGGACCTAGGACTCATGCATTTCTTTCTAGGTTTGGAAGTATGGCAGAGGCCTAATGAGATCATCTTGAGTCAAGGAAAATACACCGTTGACATCTTGAAGAGATTTGGGATGTTAGATTGCAAGTCTATGTCTACACCAATGGAAACTAACTTGAAGAAGTTGAGTGAATCTGAAGCTAGTTCAGATCTTGTGGATCCTACTATGTACAGAGAATTGATTGGATCCTTGATGTATCTAGTCAACACTAGACCCATTATTTGCTATGCAGTGAGTGCACTTAGTCAGTTCATGTGTGAACAAAGACAGATACATCTAGTTGCAGCCAAACATATCTTGAGATACTTGCGTGGCATAGTTGGATATGGCTTGAAATATTCTTCTGGTGTGGACCTGAGTCTGCAAGGCTATTCTGATTCTGATTGGGTAGGGAGTGTTACTGATCGTAAGAGCACCTCTGGTTGTTGCTTCAGTTTGGGATCTGCTATGATATCCTGGTGTAGCAGGAAGCAGCCTTTAGTGGCACTGAGCACCGCAGAGGCAGAATACATTGCAACATGTGTGGCAACTCGCGAAGTAGTGTGGCTTCGGAAGCTCCTTGCAGGATTGTTTGGACAATCGTTGGAGCCTACCATCATTCATTGTGATAACCAAAGCTATGTGAAGCTATATGTCAATCTAGTGTTCCATGACAGAACAAAACATGTTGAGATCCAATACCACTACATTAGAGATATGGTATAGAGGAATGTTGTTCAATTGAGATACATTGTACAGAGGAATGTTGTTCAGTTGAGATACATTTGTACAGAGGAACAAACAACTAACATTCTCACCAAGCCCTTTGCCAAAGTGAAGTTTGTGCATTTTCGAGACAAGCTTGGACTTGTGGAGAATGAAGCACTTGCTAAGAGGGAGTCTCAGCATCAGTAATTTCTTGAGATGTACTTTAATGCATTCTTCTCTATGAGAGAGAAGTTTGAGGTGCAAGCCCTTGTTAATGCATTCTTCTCTGTGAGAGAGAAGTTTGAGGTGAAAGCCCTTGTTCCACCCTGTAGAAGTAGCCATGGTGGATGTCATGTGAGAGACTCCATGGCCTAGCACTTGTGTTACTCACCCTCTGGGAGTAGCCATGGTGAACGTCATGATAAGATGACGACATCACGTTGAGTGATTCCGTGATGAGCACTTGTGTTCATTTGCATTTCCATTCATGGGAGTAGCCATGACGGACCCACCCTCTGGGAGTAGCCATGGTGGATATTACTACAGAGATTGAGAAGGATTCCTCCCTAGCTAAGAGGGAGTGTTAATGTTATATAACTTCGGTCGGATCCTTCAAACCAACATAAATGTATAAGTGGCCTCTCGGCCTTAGACATTTATGTACTCCGATTTGAATAATATGTTCTTGTCGACTTTCATATTCTTATATTAGCGACTTCATGAAGCGGTTTGTTAATGAATCATAACTAATTATATAATCCACCACCTTGAGAGACGTGCTGGTTAACATTGAATCGATCCTTGGAGAAGACATGTTGATTGAAGAAGAGCCGACTTTTGGTATAAGTTGTGTTGCTTGGAACAAGACGTGTTTGGGTATATAGATTGGTTCCCTCTCTCTCCTTCAGCAATTCGAATTATCATCAAGCAGATTGAATAACATATTCTTCAGCAGATTGTGTATCACCATCAGCAGATCGACATCCTTCGGCATATCAAACATACACCTTCAGCAGTTCGATAACCATCTACAGCAGATCAAACTCATCTTCTACAGTTTGTGGCTTGTATTGTGATCATTAATCAGATTGTGTCATCAACTGTTTGATTCTAGCTTCAATGAGTGAAGCGAACCTATTGTAAAGACAACTTGTGTTTTAACAAATATAAGAAGATACTTTGTTGCTGGGTTTTTCACCTTCAAGAGGAAGGTTTTCCCAAGGTACATACTATGCATTTTGTGTGAATTATATTCTATCTAATCTGATCATAAAACTTAACAAGATTCCCATTCCATACTATTATTTCTTTTGGTTTTTGAAATATATAAATCACACTAAACATTGAATCCACACAAATCCCAAAAACCTTTGCAAACCCCAAAAACTGAAAACCACAAACCACAAGCAAATACCCATTGAAGTTGAAACTCAATTTGCAACCTTCAAAACAATGGTGATTCTTACATGAAAACACTTGAAATGGAATGAGGGTTTTCATCCCCAAACCAATCTTTGCTACACGCCGATAATCCCTCAATGGAATTACTACGAAAACTAGAAGGGTTTTCATCCTCAAAGATTTCAAGTTTTCAAAGGGCTTTCATCCTTGGGCAATGTGGAAGATGAATGCATGTTGATTCTTAAGAAAAGAAATAACTCCAAAAATAATATAATGTCTTTTTTGAAAAGTCTCCTTTTATAACATTCTTAGAGCTATTTTAACAAAAAGAATGTTTTTCCTTTTTCACTAATTTTTCTAAAAAGTGCTGCTTGATTTTTTGTTGCTTGCTTGAAAAAGCATTTTTAACTTAATAAAATAGCATAAAGTGTCCTTAAGACTACTTTTAAGCACCTTGAGCCTAACGACTCTTTATATGCACACTTAAATACCTTTTTAAATTATTATAAATAAGTTGTCATTTAATTTTACTTTTTCAACAACTTTAATATTAATTATTTAATTAATTTTCCATTTTAATTCATCAATAAATCTTATGAAAAATATTAAAATTGGCCAATTAAACTATCTTGATAATTCCAACAACTCCTTAAGTGCTTAGGATTTTAATCCATGGAAAGTTGGTGGTATCCAAAGATGGACTTCTCCAAGATGTTTGGAGTGCTCCGACAATGTCAGGACCACACACAAAAAGTATTGTTGTGCATGTCTTGCGTCCAGGAACTTATTATTGCTGCCAGAATTTCTTTCCAAGAAAGCTAACGCTCTCCAAGAAAGAATTTCCATGAATGTTGGAATGGATCAAAAAAATTGGACAATACAAGTCCTCCCTCCCCAAAATTGCTTGGCCTCAAGCGATGCCAAGTCATCCTTCCAACTCCTTCCAAATGAACCCTTCTACAAATACAAAGATTCCAAATGATTGTTTGATCAATGAAAACATCCCAAAGAGGCATTTCCTTGAAGGTAACTTTGAAGTAGCATTCTCCTGGATTGCAAATGAATTGTGAGAATTAGTGTAACCAACTGTCCAAATTTTCAATTTTACCCTGAAAATGAATAATGTACTAGATGAGATCACCATCATGCTTACACTATGCTTTTCTAATACAAGTGGAAGTCAAAAATCTTCTATCCTCCTTCATGCTACTAAGCAATCCTCTCCTTAAAGTGCTATCAATTCCTCACAAATTCAACTCATTACAAATGGAAGGCATTTTGCCTATGTCAAAATCAATGCAAGAAGAGAAGATTGATTCTGCCATATCTAGCAAATTGCAAATCTTGTATGGTGGACAACCTTTTGGCAACTTCTCACCAGTCACCAAGTAACATGTATTTATGAATGCAACATAGTTGAAAATTTTGCACTCTTTGATATATTTGTAACCCACATGAATGATATGAATTTGCTCACCTAGATTTGATCCAAAAGGCTTTGACCTACTTCATAAGGAGATTACAAATCTTGTGAATTCACAACAATCAAAGCATTACATATTTGATCCTCAACTTTCTCCCTCGAAATATCTTTATTAGCATTTCTTGAGAGTAAGTGCATTACTGATTCATTGAATTATTGTGAAGGCTAAACCAATAAGATGTGTTTTGTGAAACCCCACTGCTTCTTCCACCTTTGTCCATAATGTCTAGCATCTCAATAACACCTAGATCCCATATTCTTATGTATAGATAACCTTGAGCAAAAAGATATAAGTGTCCTTTGCTACAAGTTGTATTCTTCTTGTAATATCCCTTGGCTAATCTGACTCTGTTTCGCTTATTTGAACCCCAAGGAATATTGTCAAACACTTGGCATACAATGTTTGAAGCCGCTGTAGTGAATTCTTTATTTGTCTTCTTTGGGTTTGTAGGCTGCAAATGAAGTTATGGAAAGCTTCTAACAATGCAAAGTTGTTACAGAAATGATATACTAGCTGTTTTAGACCTTTACACACACATGTAATGACTGAAATTAACTAGTACAGCTAGTTGACATTAAGACAAACACTTGTCATGCATCCCAATGTATACCTACAGCCATTAGGCATTTAAGCAAACAATTGGCATGAAAGCTAAGTGGCTGATCAATGTTGAATGTTACCATGAATGTGGAATATGCAACTTATATCTCCATTAAACATATGCAACCTCCAAGTATTTCATGATATAATCATAATAGAAAATGATGCAATGAAGTAATGATTTTCTAATACAATGACCATAGATAGAAAACCTGGAATTTCAATGGCTGCCTTGATATATTGGTTTGATTCTCCTCATACGCAAAGCCCTTGTCAAATATATATAGCTGTTCACCTTTCTAAATCCCCATCTATAGAATTCAAATTACTGTAGCGCACTGTTCATGCACACTGTTCACGGCATTGTAGCGCACTGTAGTCTCTTTCAATTTGCAAACAAACTCTGAAATAAACCCTTCAATCAGCTCAATATTGACTTCTGAATGAAGCCAACTCTCACAAGCATAATCAAATGATATTGCACACCCTCTATATGCTATTACAATGAAGAAGCCACGCTCTCCAATGCCGACAAGCCTTGAATCCTGCAGAAACCCTTGGTATTCTACACTTCAATGCTCCAAAGAAACTTCAATCAAAAACTCCAATCACATAATGAAGTTCGATTCCTTTTGCACACTTATATTTCCTCAAGAAGTTTGAACTTCTTCAAAAAACTCTTAATTAACATTAAAATGTTATAATATTTCATTGGCATCAATTATGTAATTAAACCTTGGGTTATGTGCTCATAAATTATTAATAAACTTGGCCCCCTTATCATGATAAATAGACCCTCATTTAAGTGCTTTATAATATAAAGTCATTTTATAACTTAATAATATAATCTCCAAATAATTAATGTTTAATTGAGCCAATTAAACATTAATATCTCCATGAATACTTTGTATTTTCAAACGTCATCTAAACTGGGAGCTAACATGAGGAGACTGCATATGACCATACCCCCTTTACTAAAAATAGCAGGGGTCCATCTCTAACATCCCAAGACTTACTAAAAATAGGAAGTAGAGCAAATGATGTCCGAATGATGCCAAACGAAGACCAAACTGAAACACTCTGAACACTGGAGATGATACCAATCCTGAAAAGACCCTCTATCCAACACATTAGCCTACGAGGGTCAGGATAATAGGCTAATCTCACAAAATCCAAGTCTGCTAAAATGGGGACATTACACTTCTCCTTCTCAATCATGATTCTATTCATTATGACAAAAGCCTTGCTTATATACTTATTCTATAAATGATACCTTCATAACATAGATTATAATCATGAAGATAATTGATTTGCTTGTTATTAGTTTCTGATCTAAAACTTTCAGCAAGCTGAAAACCAAGATTGGTATCCGATGGAGGAAATTTCTCATGTCTGAAATTTTCACCTAGATCCCATATCAATATTAAGAATTTCCCTTCCCAATCCTCGATCCTTTTTGTGATGTAGGCGGCTTCTGTTGCACCGCTCTAATATTATCACAAATTGTAGAATATGAATCAAGAGATATCTCAATATCCATCTCAAAAAGTGGATTATCAAAAGATATCTCTACTTCCATTTTAAAAAATGGATTTTTTAAAAAAAGATTGAAAAATAATTCTTGTTCACTTGATTACACCAATTTTAATACTAGCAAAACTCTGTATTTCCATCTTCTGGGTTTCCTAGAAACTGATCTATATCAAAATTCTCTTGAAGCCTATCAAGCTCATCAATTAGTACTTAATTTCCTTAGCGCTTGCTTCAATCTTTTGCTCCTAAGTATTTTGCAACATATAGCTGATCTTCTACCTCCAGTATTGCCATTTGGATTCTTTCTAATGAGTTCTTCGTTGACTTAAGCTCAAAGGTGACCTTATCAAATTTTACCTTCATTTCCATAAACATAGTTAAGGCTTCATTTGCAAATTTCATGGACACATCTCTGTCCTTAATCATATGTAGCTATTCAGATTTCAATGTTTCCATTGTATTCTTAACTGTTCATACATGTGCAATAGTGACAATTTGTTTAGTCCTAGCAGCACTTACTCCATCTGATTGCACAATTAGTTTTTCTTCAAATTTGTGTTAATCCTTCAATGAGCCTTTTTGTGCCAATCAACTCTATTAAGGCTTGAATTTCATTTTTTTTTTTTTTTTTATCAGTAATAGGCCGAAGCCGATAAGGTGTACATACCCTACCCCCTTATGGGATTTGAATTTATGACCTCTCTTTCGAGAGCACAAGTTCTCCACCACTAGGCCAACTCAGGCTGTACAACAGTTCATTTTCTTTTGTTACCAACAACTGTTTCTTCCAATCACCCTCATGAATCCAATGCCATGAAAAGATAGTGAAATTCTACTAGAATCAATACAAAAGTCAGCATTCTCTTCTAAGACATACTTTTCAATAGACTCTTTTGAAAGTCGCTCTAATGAATTTCTTGTATCTCCCACTCATTTTCTATATTAGCATATGACTAGATTGATCTAAGTGCTTAACAATAGTTACTGATCTGAAATTTTCAGCAAACTCAAACTCAACATTATGTAATGTCCCCTTCTTGGACAGAGTCAATAGATCAGGATCAGTCTATTAACTAAGTCCTCATAGACTGATAGGGGCAGGCAGAGGACACTGGACTGGTGATTTTCTCCTATTTCAGAGAGCACTTTAGAGTAAACATGGGTGGAATCAGTCGACAACATTGTTATCTCCAAGTTGCCAGTCTAAAACTACATTAAACCCCAGAATATCTCCTTCAAAGGCATACATGAGTCTAGAGAGAGAGTGAGATGCTTCCTTGCTAGACATCCCAGGAGAGAGAAAATGGAGTTCACTCATTTTATGGTTATTTGTAATATTATAAAAGATATTAAAGGTGTCTTGGAAAGCCAAATTATTAAGTTATAATAAAGTCTTTGAAAATGATAGAAGGGAGAAATTGACTTATCTTGGACGCCCTCAAGAAGAGGGAAAAAGGAATTGAGTGAGATATTAAAAGATTTAAATAATCTCAAATTACAAGGAGTATTAAAGAGAAAAGCAAAACTCAATTTGAAAACATAAAGTGGGTGTTGGGAAGAAACCCTAATTAGGGCGCATGACTTGGAAGCTATTTAAAAGACTATTTGGAAATCATTTGGTATGTTATGTGTTTTTTTAATCTTGTTCTTGTCTCCTTGAGGAGCTTGTCTAAACCTAGGGTTTGAGCTACTTATTGGAGACGAAACCTCCATAAGTAAACACACTTGCAGCTGTGAGAGACCAACCAAGAGTGTGCAAGGAGATTCTACTTCAGAGATCTCAGTTGGGCTACAAAGATACCAAATTTGGAAGAGGTATTTGCTGATAGAAATCTGAAAGAGCTTGCCTTTTTAGCCACCCCCTATTTGGCTTGTTGGAAGTGAACAAGAGTTTTTTGATGCATTTTCAGATTGGGGTTTGTATAAAATTCCATTTCCAGCAGTTTGAAGGTTTTTTGGACCAGATTAGGGAGTCTTCTAGTAGTGGCTGTAGTGAGGTGGTTGCTTGCTAGGCCGACCCCCTTTGCAGCTCATTTGAAGATCATTCCAGCCCCAAACTTTGTTCTAGGTAGCTGTCCATCATCGGAATCACATCTCCAACACAATAGTTCAGTCTACAAGGGTTGTAGCAGACAAAAGGGATTTATAATATATAAATCAGACCTATAGCAGGCCGTACCAACTGTGGGATGTGGAGTCTCTAAACATCTCCAAACTCAAGGGTTAATCATAACATATATACCAATATGAGCACCTACATCAGACCTCCGTATGACAGCAGTTTGGAGAAGGGAAGAGCAGATTTCTAAATCACTGTGAATATAATTTTCTGAGTGAGCACCTTGATTGTTTACTTGCCTAAAGATCAACTCATTAACTACTCTTATGCAAAGGAGCCATCGGGTATCTTAGTGATTTGAAAGACATTGCCTGTTTTTAATAGAACATTTATCATAAGAACACTAGTGTATTTGTTCACAGCAGAAATTTGATTGAAATAACAAACTCGACTATAATTCCTAAGTTAGTTTCAGTTTGCTTCATTAATTGCAAAGAGAATATAATTGTTATTTCTCTTCAAAAACTATAAACATAAATCAAAACACATCTTCTGTAACTTCTGTCTAGTTCTGAAAGACCACCAAAACACAGGAAAAGATAGTTTATTAAATTAAAATTAACCAGCAAGTTGCTACAGAACAGTTCTCAGTAGTTCCACCTGGGGTGGGGCATTACACATTAATAACTACTAAATCATTTTTCTCATTTGCATATGTTTCAACAAAGTTATTTTGGAGCTCCACCACGTGCTTCTTGCTTGTTTCAAGACATTTTCTTCTTCACTAAAGTGTTTTTGAGTGTTCTTTCTCAAATTCAGGTCCTTTAATAACTTCAAAATATGTAATGCTATCTTTTCTTCTTCCTCATGCTCCACTATAACAATTACTTCCTTGTTTGTCAAAATTTTTCTTTTTCAGCTTGTGGCTTAGGATATCCATCACCTCTTTACTCGATGTTCATTTAATTTCACCTCTTCAATGCTCCAACATTTGCGACTTGGATCTGAAGATTATTTGCATAAGCAAAGTTTTTGTCTTCTAGTTCATTTTTTCTATCATCTCTCCTTTCTTGTAATAGAACTCTTAATCTGCTAATTAGAGTAAATTCTTCAACTCTAATTTTAACTGTCAACTCTGGCTTCTGTTGCCGGGAATAATCATTATGTTATGTTGTTATATTATGTTTATGTTGTCGTCGGTAATAATGAGTTACGGCGGTCAGTTAGTTAGCCGATGGGTAGGGAGTTGGAGTCATGACGGTTGTGTCGTACCCCTTCGAGTATTATATATTGTGTACCTTTTCATCGAAGTATGATCATGTTAGTCGTGTCAGATGTAATGTTATAAGCATTTATTGTACATGGACTGTGGAATTAATACAGAGGCTGGTTATCTAATATATTTTCATTATGTTCTGTGCATTTACTTTCTACATTTAACCGTTTACCTGAGAGGGTAAACATTTGGCGCCGTTGCCTAGACGAACTAGGGAACGGAAGACACGGATGGCGCACAGACACAATGGGCCTACCCGTTGGTGAAGTAAACCCGGAGCCGTTGGTGAAGTAAACCCGGAGGCCGACGACGCGCGGACAGAACTTTACACAGGAGAAGACACGGCAACGCGAGAATTTTCAATTTTGCTCCAGGTAGCCATTCAGACATATGTTCAACAAGAAGCGGCGGAGGCAGAAATCCCACCAAGTGTCGTGTGGACAGTGCTGGAGGTTAGCCCGGCAGTAAACCAGTTAATGAACCACCTACCCCGGTTGCTTGCACAGGCATTGCTGGCACAACAAGCCTGCCTGGAGGAGATTGCCCAGGAAGAGCGACGACAACAAATCCTGCAATGCTACGAAGAGAACAGCCGACAGGAAACAGAACGAGATGGCGCCAGGCCAGGAGGAAATTGAACCTTTGACTTATGCCCAATAGACTAAATAAGGACAAAAATAAAAAGATACAGAGTGACGAATGGGAAGTGGCACAAACCGCATTGAATCTCAGACAGCAGATAGAACGAAGGCGTAGGCTAAGGCAGCTTGCCGAGGGACGACCGACCGAGGGGTTGCCCGAAGGGAACCCAGGAGGTGTCACGGAGGTTGCGGAGGCAAAGATAGACGGAGAGAACTACACTGTCTACACTGTTGTAGGGCTGCCAGAAGGAGTCACGGAGGGTGCCGAAGGAGAACTCTACAGTTCGCCAGAATACCACCGTAGGGTAAGAAGCCGCTAAGAGTTGGTGGAACAAACAAGGCGAAGTCTAAACCTAATCGACGCTACCAGAGACTTGCTAAAGAATTTGTCCATTTCAGAGGACAACCGGAGGAGTTTCGGTTGCTCCGTGATGACAATGAAATTGTAATGGAGATATACAGTACCAAACAAGGTACCAGGGAGACAGTACGGGCATACAGTCGGAGGCTGAAAGAACTCTTGGGTAAAATGGAAAGCCAACCCGCAGATGGATTGAAGAAACGATGGTTCGTTGAAGGGTTGAAATCCTCCCTACGGAGGAAGATGAAAATTGTACCCCCGACGTCATATGACGATGCTTATAATAGGGCGATGGACCTGGAGAGCGAACACAAAACATCAAAGAAGAAGAAGAGTAATAAATCCTCATCCGAGTACGATGACTCTTCACAGGAAAGCAGCAGCGACGACGAGGCTGGCAAACGGGTGCAAGCGCTCCAGAAAGACATGGAGCGAATGAGAAAGGAATTCAAAATAATGAGAAGCACTGGTTGGAACGAAGGGGACATATGGTGCACTGAGTGCAAAGAGGAAGGGCACACAAAGGGTACTTGCCAAAAGAAGGCATTCTGTGAGATTTGCCAAGTGATGGGACACTCCACCAAGGAGTGCCCATACAACATGAAAACCCGAGGTACGCAAATGAACCAGGTGTTATTCACAGAGTAGGCCACAACATCCGCACTAGCGGGTACTGGCCAACATACTAACACAACGGCATCATCTGGCGGATACCGAGACAACAGACGCGGCAACGGAAGGAATAGCAACAATAACAATAACGGAAGCCGTATCCGGTATGATGCCAAGGGCCGGCCAATTATCCAATGTAGGGCCTGTAATCAGTGGGGGCACTTCGCCCGTGATTGCACGAAGGAAGCCACCCCTCAGCACCTCTACCGTTGGTGTGGGCCAGGCGACCATGAGGACGCAAATTGCCCGCAGGCAGGGGTTAATCTCCTCAACATTGAGAAGGCTGAGAAGACTAGTGAGAAAGAAGTACTGGCAATCACCCGCACCCAGACGAAAAAAGCCACTTATCCCGACCCCCGTACGGAGAAGGAGAGATTACGGGAGGCAAAGGCCAATATTGAACGTGAGATGACGACCGAATGACGGGACAACGAGGTGGCGAGTACATCATCCCGTACGGAAGCGGAAAATAACATCATTGGGCAAATCTTGCAGATAGAGGTGCCGATAAAGGTAAAAGACCTTCTAGACTCTATGCCACAATTGCGGACTGCCATCCTCACCAATGTGCAAAGCACCGCATTATTGAGTACACCACAGGTAGGGGTTCCCGCCACCGCTTCGAAGAGTACACCACAGGTGGAGGTTCCCGCCACCGCTTCGAAGAGCACACCACAGGTGGAGGTTTTCGTCAACCCTTCGACTGACCCGATGATACTAGCCTTGAGCAGTGGTAGACACCCAGCTGTGGTAGAAATGGGTATCCGTGGGACCATTCTGAAGGACACCATTGTGGACGGGGGATCTAGGGTGAATGTACTACCAGAAGAAACATGGAAGCGGCTGGGGAAGCCCACCTTGTGGCCACCCACATTCAACCTGGTGGGAGCGGACCAACACGGCATTAAGCCACTCGGCCTGTTGATGGCCCAGCAAGTGACAATTGGTACGCAACCATTCTTGTTAGATTTCGTGGTTATTCCCTCGAAGAAGAAAGGCTATGATGCCATCCTGGGGAGAGTGTGGTTGATCAACGCGAGGGTAAACCACAATTGGAAGAAAAATACACTTTCCATGGAGAAGGGAGGGCGGAAATATACCATTGACCTACACACCCAAGATGTCGGCGAAGAGCTCACCTCTTCCGACTCGGACTCAGAGGACTCTAATAAAGGGGAAGGGGGTCCTGATGAAAGCAAGGGCAAGAACGTGATGGAGCCGAACAGTGAAGGGGTGCTCGAATTGGAGGGATGTTCTGAAGATGAGGTATGCTCACTTAACGGGCTCTTCCACTGGCAAATGGAGGATTACGAAATGTTCCAAAGCTACAGGCTCGAAGTAGAGGAACCAGAGCAACCAACAGAGGTGTACCTGCCGGAATACAAAGAATATTGGAAGGGAGACGCCCCAAACCCTAGCGACGTAGATAATCCGAAGAGTGTTGGCAACGATTGGAACCCTGTATGGAAGACCGCAGTCTTCAAAATATTTATTATTCTTCTTCTTCTTATGTACGGGAAGGAGGTCGTGGTCCCTGTAGAATTTGTGGTTCCAAGTCTTCTGATGGCCATTGAAAATAGATTGGCCACCAACGGGCCCAAATTGAAACCCTACCACGCGAAGCGCGCAGGGGACCCGAGAGGCCGGACGGACACCCGAGAGCCCGAAGGGGGACCCGAGAGGATAGAAGGGGACCCGAGAGGATAGAAGGGGACCCGAGAGGCCGGGCAGGCGACTCGCCAGGCACAAGACCAAAACGAGAGACTCTCAGGTGAGGCAAACCGAGAAGGATGAAGGGCGATCCCAGAGACAGGGGACCCGAGCCGAAGACTCTCTAGACAACTAAATTAGGAAATCGAAAAAAAAAAAAAGAGTACCGTATGGCCGTACGAATCTGTACGGCTGAAAAGTTATATAAAATTAAAGAAAAAGGAAAAAAAAAAATGAAAAAAAGAAAGAAAAAGGAAGAAAGCCACGGTGGAACCACCGTACGGTAGCACCACCGTGCGGTGGCAACACCGACGGTGGGGCCACCGGCGGTGTAACCACCGTACGGTAGCACCATCGTGCGGTGGCAACACCGACGGTGGAACCATCATGCGGTGGCAACACCGACGGTGTCACCACCGTGCGGTGGAACCATCGTATGGTAGCACATCCACCACCGTGTGGTGGAAACTATCGCTATCGCAGAGCACGAAGACATAAACGCAGCCCCCGCACAAACAAACATAGTCGTACGGTGGAGGGTGTTGGCCGCACGATCGGAGGTGCCAATGCTGTTGTTGACCGTACAGGGAGGTTGTTGGCCGGGGTGCCATCGGGGACATTACAGTGCAAAAAAAAAAAAAAAAGAACGACGACGACGAGATTTAAAATGATTCGCTGGAGTTTGAAGCCAGGACACTGGAAATTCGGAGTGGAAAAGAAGGGTTTTGACATCATAAAATATCACAGAAATGATGCGCGCCATGGACTTTCGTGGGGTTCTGAAGGTTGTAAATTGGTGTTGGCGGACCCCGTGAGGGGCGCTGCCCCTCGACCCCGCGAGGGCGCTGCCCCCAGACCCCCAGTTTATTTGGAGCTACAGAAGACCACGGGAAGTGTTGTGGTTGTCCGTATTGTGAGAAAGAAGCCTGCAGCTAAGCATTGGCGGGGAAGCCATAAGCTGTAGAGGGTGACGGATTTGGAGGTTGGGAACAAACAGAGTTTGAGGGAAGGCATTGTAGGTCCGCGCAATTGTATGACACCGGGGAGTTATTCAGTTTAGTTTTTAGCCTTTGGGGAGTGTGATGGAGGATTTGAGGTGTCTCCTAGCATTTGTGCCAGCGGATTGTGGCCACCTCCAGGCATGACTGGTACGCTTTGAGGAACTCGGAGTATGTCTCGGCTGGACGTGAGGTTGCCTTGGTGGATGCACAGAGGGCTCGGGAGGAGCTGACCACCAGGTTGGAGGCAATAGTCGCGTGAGACTTAGTTCAGCGTACCAAGGAGTTGGATGCCGAGAGAGGAGCACGGGTGGCTATTGAGGACAAATTGGCTAGGGAGACAGTATCATTTGAGTAGCAGTTGGTGGAAGCTGAGACTGAAAAACGTGTTTTGCAGACAAGTTTGGGTTAGGTATAGGAGGACTGTGATGGCAAAGGAAGCAATATTGGTGAAATCCGCACTTGAGCATCGGATGGTAGCAAAAAAGGGTTTTCAGGCGAGGACACAGCAAGTGTATAAGATCCGGGCCCGACTGGCATCAGTAGTTCTTGCCGTTCATCTCTATTTTGTATTAAGTCGTCGGAGTCGACTTCTTTTCTTGGGGGGGATGATGTTGCCAGGAATAATCATTATGTTATGTTGTTATATTATGTTTATGTTGTCGTCGGTAATAATGAGTTACGGCAGTCAGTTAGTTAGCCAACGGGTAGGGAGTTGGAGTCACGACGATTGTGTCGTACCCCTTCGGGTATTATATATTGTGTACCTTTTCTTCGAAGTATGATCATGTTAGTCGTGTTAGATGTAATGTTATAAGCACTTATTGTACATGGACTGTGGAATTAATACAGAGGCTGGTTCTCTAATATATTTCCATTATGTTTCCTGTGCATTTACTTTCTGCATTTAACCGTTTACCCGAGAGGGCAAACAGCTTCAACTTCAAATACTTCGTTAATCAAAAAGATCTTAATGACAAACAATAGTAATGGGTTAGTAAGCTACAGGCTTATGATTTTGACATTGAATATCTCAAAAGAAAAAGGAAATGTAGTGGTTGATGCTTTGTCAAGAAGGCCACATTTGTGCTCATTAACAGAGATAGCAGCAGATTGGGAAGAGCGAATCCTCGCTGAATATGCCAAGAACACCCTTGCCGACAATATTCCGGATGGTTTCTTGCACAATGATAGGTATAAGGTGAAGGATGAGCTCAGATTTTATAAGGATAGATTATTGTTGGTTCCCGAATCCAAGCTTAACTTGAAGCTTTTAAAAATATTTCATGATTTTCCTATGGCTGGCCACCCTGGATTATTAAAGACTTACAAGCAGATCCGTGAGAGATTCTCATGGAAGGTGTTAAAAATGAGATCCTTAAGTATGTTCATGAATTTCCAATATGCCAACAAAACAAAAATAAACATACTTACCCAGCTTGTTTGTTGCAGCCCCTACCTATTCGCACTCAAAAATGGGAAAACATTTCTATGGACTTTATTACAGAACTTCCCAAGGTGCAAGGGAAGGATTATATTTATGTGGTAGTGGACAGGTTGACGAAATGTTTGCTCACTTTTATGCCATTTCAATAGTGTTTAAGTGATTCAAGTGGTAGATTTATTTGACATGGAAGTATTCAAGCTTTATGGGATGCCAAAAAACATTATCAGTGACAGGGGAAAAAAGTTTATAAGTTTGTTTTCGCAGGAGTTATTTAAATTATGTGGGATACAATTGGCTCCTAGCACTAGTTACCACCCTCAAAAAGATGGGCAAACCAAGATTGTCAACAAATGGGTGGGAAGGGTATGTTGTTGGGTAATTAAGCAATAAGACATTTAATGTAATTAGAGTTAATGACGGCAGTTAACCCGTCGGTTGTCGACAGTTGACACCGGGTAACTGACCGGTCACCTTTATATATTAGCGAGTCCTTGGTCATGGAGACAGGGGTTAGTATGGTCATTCTCATTGTACTAACATTATTATGAATCAATGAAGATCTGAGTTTCTTTATATTCTGTCATGTTGTATTTTGTCATGTCTATTATTTCTGCAATGCATTGAATTACACTTTATTGGCAAAACATTTGGCGCCGTTGCCTAGACAGACTCGGGAAAAGGAGCGGATGGCGTACGGACACGATGGGCCTACCCGCAAACGAGATTAACCCTAAGGCGGATGACGCACGAACAGAACTCTACGACGGAGAAGATACTACAACGAGGGAATTTTCAATCCTGCTTTAGGTGGCCATCGAAACCTACGTCTGAAGAGAGGCCACGGAGGCGGAAGTTCCAACAAGTGCCGTGTGGACCGCACTGCAAGTTAGCCCTGCGGTGAATCAGTTGCTGAACCACCTCCCCCGATTGCTCGCACAGGCTTCACTCGCACAGCGGGCTCGCCTGGAGGAAATTGCTTGCGAATAACGACGCCAACAAATCCTCCTACAGTATGAAGAAAACAACCGTCGTTCAGAAGCACAACAGGATGGCATGCGACGGGACACTTGAACCTTGAGCCGTACGGGGCGGAATAAAGAACACTCATTGTAATAATTATGTCATATTCTTGACATAGACTTGTATCCCACAAGATGAATGAATAAAAGTGTTCTACTTTTTATATGTCGTTGTTATATATAAAGCCATACGGGAATTAATGCCCAATACATTGAATAAAGACAAAAATAAGCAAGAGTATATAGATGAATGTGCAGTAGCCCAACGTGCCTTGATCCTTGAACAGCAAGTGGAAAGGCGACGGAGGTATAAGCGAAGGGAGGAGGAACACTCCGAAGGGGACGGTGAGGCCGACGGCCATCGACAGAGTCGGGAGGAGTTACTTGCGGAAACCAGCCGCAGGATAGATTGTACTAAAACTCAGTTGAGGGACTTGAGGGACTTGTCACGCACACCAGAGGCTAGGGAAACTCCATGGAGTGGGGAGGAGGCAAGGGAGGGAGAAGACACCGGGGCTGCCAGGAGTGTTGGAGGGACACCGGGGCACGGCGATCAAGCACCTCTTACAGGATCTAACCCATCCGGAGTAGGACAGCAGCCACCAGTGGTAAAAAGACAAGGCATGGCACAAAAACAAAAACTTCCAAAGTTCCATGGGGATGGGAAAGAAGACCCTATCTGCCACTGTCGCACTTGTGAAACAATTTGGGGAGCGAATGGTGTTACCGATCAGGACGAGTGGGTAACACAGTTTCCCGCAACCCTAAGGGGCGTGGCCATCGACTGGTTCTCCGATACGGAGAAGGCTAAAATTAGCACATGGCCTGACTTGAAGAAGGAATTTCAAGTGGAGTTTCGTCTCCTAAGAGACGATAATGAAATCGTAGCCGAAATTTACGGCACGAAACAAAGGAAGAACGAGACGGTTCGAACCTACAGCCGGCGGCTCAAAGAGCTGCTAGGAAAAATGGAGAACTAGCCCACAGACGGACTGAAAAAACGGTGGTTCGTGGAAGGTCTAAAGACGTCTCTTAGACGGAAAATGAAGTTTGTACCTCCCTCTTCATATATCAATGCCTATAATAGGGCAATGGATTTAGAAAGCGAGCAGAAGACGTCCAAGAAAAAGAAAAATAAATCCTCGTCAGATGACGATTCCTCTTCTGACAAAAGCAGTAGCAGTGCTGACGACTCTAATCGGAAGGTACAGGCTCTCCAGAAAGATATGGGGCGAATGATGAGAGAGATGAAGGCGACCAAAGGAAGCACAAGCAAAGCCGACGAAGGGGATTTATGGTGCACGGACTGCCACAGTGACGGACACACCAAGGGGTCTTGTCTGAAGAAAGCATTTTGTGATATTTGTCAAATTGCCGGACACCTTACCAAGGAGTGTCCGTACAATATGAGGACCCGTAACCAACAGGTTCTCTTTATGGAACCATCTGCGCCAGCCGGCACGTCCCAGCCTGCGATCAACAATGCGTCGTCTGGTGGCTATCGGAACAACAGGCGAGGAGGAAGAGGCAATAATAATAATACTAATAATAGAAGCCGAATCCAATACGACACTAAAGGGCGACCGATGATACAATGTCGGGCTTGCAACCAATGGGGGCATTTTGCCAGGGACTGTACGGCGGAGGAAGTGCCTCAAAAACTTTGCAAGTGGTGCGGTCCAGGGGACCATGACGATGGCAACTGTCTAAAATCTGGAGTGAATTTGTTGAATGTAGAAACGAAGGATGTGCTCGCCATAACAAGATCCAAGACGAAAGCGACCGCTTACCCAGATCCTCGTACGGAAAAACGAAAGGCACTGGAGGCACGAGCCGAACTGGAGAAGGAGATGTCGACGAACAAGGACGCACACGGGCTTGCAGGTACTTCTCGCTTTGAAGCAGAAACAAATATTATAAACCAACGGCTACAAGTCGAGATACCCGTGAAAATGAAGGATCTCTTGGAAAGTATGCCACACTTGCGGACGGCACTTCTGCAATCCGTACTGATAACCCCAGTCGGCCGACCAACACATGGAAGGGACAACCTTGGCGAGACGGTGGCAGACCCATTTGCCTTGACGATCAACAATGGTAGACACCTAGCAGTGGTGGAAATGGGCATACTGGGCACCATCTTGACCGACACCATTGTCGATGGCGGGTCGGGAGTAAATGTCTTGCTAGAGGAAACATGGAAAAAATTGGGCAAACCTACTCTCTGGCCGTCCACCTTTAATTTATTGGGAGCAGACCAACACGGCATCAAGCCTCTTGGCACACTCATGGCGCAGCCAGTGATAATCGAAACACAGCCGTTCGTCTTGAACTTTGTGGTCATCCCATTGAAGAAGAAGGGATATGATGCCATCCTTGGCAGAGGCTGGCTGGTGGCAACAAAAGCAAACCAGAATTGGAAAACGAACACCTTGTCCATGGAAAAGGCCGGCAGAAGATATGTCATTGATCTCAAAACTCAACTGGTCAGTGAAGAGTTGGCATTAGAGTCAAAGTCCGACGGGGATGATGATACGGACGAAGGGAAGGATGGCAAGGAACCAGATGACGAAGGCATCTTAGGAATTCAAGCCTGTTCTGAGGACGAGACGGATTCTTTGAGAGGGCTCTTCCATTGGCAAATGGAAGACTATGAATTATTGTACGGGTGCAATGTGCTAGAGATCGAAGAAGAACCTAACGAGAACGAGTTCGCGCCAGAGTACGGACAATACAAGGAAGGGGATGCCCCTGTGGATGACGCACCAGCGCACCAGTTTGAAAAGAGTAAGCCCATAAGGTACGAGGAATCCGCACTTAAAATTACAAACCTTGGAGAAACTTCAGAATAGAAAAATATTCTGGTCGGTGACGACTGGAATCCTGTCTTGAACACGGCAGCGTTCAAAATTTTCACAGAGTACAAGGATGTGTTTGCCTGGACGTATAAAGACCTCAAAGGGGTACCACAAGAACTTTGTGTACACCGGATCCCTCTAGTTCCCGGAGTTGTGCCTGTACGGAAGCGGCTATACAGGATGAACAAAAATTATGCCGCTAGGGTAAATGACGAAATTGACCGCATGCTCGAAGCAGGAATCATCTTCAAGGTCCAGACCAGTGAATGGGTATCACCCATTGTGATATCCTTGAAAAAGGAGGCCGATCAGATAAGAATCTGTGTAGACTTCAGGTGTTTGAATGCTGTCACAATTAAAGATCCATTTCCCATACCATTCACAGACACCATCCTCGAGGAAGTAGCGGGCCATGAAATTTATTCATTTATGGATGGATTCTTGGGATATAATCAAATTTCCATTGCAGAGGAGGACAAATTGAAGACCACCTTTGTCGTAGAAGATGGCGTCTATGCATACAACCGGATGCCATTCGGGTTGTGCAACGCGCCAGCTACCTTCCAACGGATAATCCTCCATATTTTCAACAAAATGTCCGTAGGAAACTTCAAAGCATTCTTGGATGACTGGTCCATTTACAGCATGGAAGAGGCACATCTCGCCGCACTTGGCGAATGCATGGAAAGATGCCGACGAGCCCGCCTCGCCCTAAATCCCAAGAAATGCAGATTTATGGTGTCTCAAGGCAAGTTACTAGGGCACATTGTCTGCAAGGCCGGACTAAAGACTGACCCTGACAAGGTACGGGTCATTGTGGAGATGGAGGAGCCCGACGATGTCACTGGCATCAAGTCATTTCTTGGACACAATGAGTATTATAGGCGGTTTATTAAGAACTTTGCCCAGGTATCATACCCACTTGATATGCTGACACGAAGGGGGGAGCCGTACATCTGGGGGACGACCCAAGAAGAGGCTTTCCAGGAGTTAAAGTCACGATTGGTAGGTGCACCAATCCTGACATATCCAGACTGAGACAAAGAGTTCCATGTACATGTCGACGCATCCAACTTTGCCATAGGGGCCACACTAGCGTAGGTTGGCAGCCACGGGCTGGACCACCCAGTGTATTTTGCAAGCCGACTCTTGTCAAAAGCAGAGAAGAATTACAACACGACGGAGAGAGAAGCCCTCGGGATGGTATACTCCGTCCAGAAATTCCGACATTACCTATTGGCGACACCATTCACATTTTATGTGGATCACCAGGCGTTGATGTACCTAGTGAACAAGCCAATCATCCAGGGGCGGATTAGCCGATGGCTGTTGCTGTTACAAGAATTTACATTCAACATCATTGTCAGACCTGGCAAGAGCCATGTCATCGCCGACCAGGTATCACGGATCAAGTCTGGAGAGCCGGCCGAAGGTGTTAACGAGGATTTTCTGGACGCCCATCTCTTTCGCATTGCCGTCCTTCCTGCCTGGTACACGAGTGTGGACGAATACCTGTCAACTTCAAAATTTCCTAAGGAAATGTCGTCAGGTGAAAGACAAAAACTTGTACTAAGAAGCAGAACGTTCCAACTTATAAATGGCCTTCTCTACAAGATGGGACCTGACCAGATCCTACGACGATGCATCTTGGAAGAGGAAATCCCAGGAGTCCTGAGAGTAGCACACGAAGGGGTCGCAGGAGAACACATGGGACCGGACACGACGGCAAGGAAAGTCTTACTAGCAGGCTTATGGTGGCCGACAGTGCATAATGACGCCAGAGAATGGGTGACAAGTTGTGATACATGTCAACGCGCTGGACGACCATTAAAGAGGGATTTTATGCCACTCAACCCATCGAATGCTCAAGAGTTGTTCGAAAGATGGGGGTAAGACTTCATTGGTCCGTTGAAACCAAGTCGGGCCCGACAATGTAGATACATTGTCGTGGCGACCGAATACTTGACCAAATGGGTCGAAGCGAGGGCCTTGGCAGACAACTCCGTCGTTAGTACGGCGAGATTCATTTATGAACAGATTATCACCCGGTACAAAATACCTATACAGTTGACAAGTGATAGAGGAGGGCACTTCGTAAACCACATTATCCAGCTGTTGACAACCGAATTCAAATTTTTCCATTCTCTATCAAGTCCGCACTATCCTCGGGCAAACAGCCAGGCTGAGGCGACCAACAAAATCATGGTGTTAGTAATTTATAAGTCCTGCGGGTTTGAGAAGGAAGACTGGGAGGAGCGTCTACCATCGGTAATTTGGGCGTACCGAACAACTTACAAGGTAACCACTGGGCAAACACCATTCCAATTAATGTACGGCCAGGAGGCTGTGGTGCCAATGGAATTCATGGTGCCAAGTCTCAAAATTGCCATTGACAACAGGTTAGGCGACATCGAAAGCCTCCGGGAGAGACTATACGCCCTGAATAAGTTTGATGAAAGACGGACGATGGCACAGTGGGCAACGGAGACAACTCAGCAACGACGGAAAGCCTGGCACGACAAACATTTAAGAAGGATGCAGTTCACCCCGGGGCAATTGGTATTGAAGTTCAATGGTCGAAATGAAACTAAGCCAGGCAAGTTCAGGGTAAAATGGCTAGGTCCCTTTAAGATTCACGAAGTTGGCGCGAATGGAGCCATCAAGCTATGGACGATGGACGGGATGGAGGTGCCTAATGCTGTAAATGGCTCCAAGTTGAAAATCTATCACCAACGGAGGCAAGAGACGAGGTCCGCCTAGGCGGACAGGTAAGTGCGATCATATGGAAATGACCATACGATAGGTCCGTACAACCCCGTACGGTGCCGTAGGAAAAAAAAAACGGAAAATTAAAAAATTAAAAAAATATAAAAATGTTGTCGTACGGAAATAACAGTACAGTGGGATCGTACGGTCGTATGGTACAAAATTTTATTAAAATAAAAAAATTTAAAAATTTAAAATTTAAAAAAATAAATTAAAAAAATCCGTACGGTCGTACGGAAAAGGCCGTACAGACGTATGGAATTGAGTTAAAAAAAAAGAAAAAAGGGACGTACAGGAAAAAGTTAAAGTTATTTTTTTGTCATTAAGTGTTTTATATGGCATGAATACTCAGGAAATTGCCAAGTTAGAAAATTGTCGGGTGATAGCCATACAATCAAATCAGCCGTACCACATTAGCAAGGCAAATCCGTACAAAACGAAAGACAGTTAAGGCTCGAAACAGTTACAAATCGAACCCCAGACAAGGAATTTTTATTTTATTTTGATTAATGGCGACTGAACCTAGGGGATTGAAAAACCTAGACTGGAGGAAGAAATTGCAAGAGAGAGAAGAGCAAACCAAGAAGGAAGCCATAAAGAAACCTGCTGTAGCAATGGGCGACCAAGACAAGGGCAAAGCAATTGCGCAGCATGCAGGAAAGGGAAGAGTTACGCAAGTCACCGCAGATACAATTCTATTCGAGGGTTTAGTTGGAATGGTGTGCAGGCAATGGTGGGAAAATGCCACAAGCCCGTTAGATATTGAGGTAAAAATTGAATTAACAAAAGCTAGGGTCCATGATGCTATTCAGATGCCCATTTTTAATATTAAGGAATTCGAACCCTGCCTACGACAAATGATTAAAACATATGATCCTGAACTTCCCACATTGTCATTCAATTTTCAGCACACTGACATCATTGTTTCATTTAACTCTAATGATTTTGAGAGAGTATTTGGCATTCCTGACAAGGGTAAAAAGATTGACAAAAAGGTAACAAAGTTGTCCGAGGAAAGAAGAACCCAACTATTAAAAGAAATGTGTAGGGACAACTTGACTACAGAAGAATTGAGTCGCATCTTGGATCCGAAGGGAAGAGGTCTGAAGAAGACATTTTTAAAATCTGGCATCTGGCAATGTTTACTTGACGTAGTACAGAGCAGGCTGACTGGCGCAAGTAGAGCGTCGGACACGGCAGTACCTATGATCGCATTGATGGCAGGACTCAGAAAGGGCACGGTGTATGATTGGGCCAGTCTACTGTCAGACAAAGCCCACGACTGTATGATGCTGAAACATAAAGTATTTTATATGTCACATCACGCTATCGGATTATTTTTAGATTCCGTGAGGGACAGACTAGCAGGAAGAGGAGGAGACAGGTCCACGTAGTGGTGTCGGCTAGTGACACGGATTCAGGACGACATGGCACTAGTGAGGAGGAAAGTGAGGGGTCGGATGATTTAGAGGAAGATAGCACCTTCAGGCTTTCACAGACCAAGCAGCCAGTACCGCCGCAGGAGACCCCCACCACTCAAACAGTATCGTTGGCAAGTGTACTGAGGGGGCATCGTGGAATGCCAAAAGGGGGAGTTGGCAAGACCGGCTAGGTGGTATTTACTCCAGCATTCTTGACCGTCGGAGGAGAGGGAGGACCATTGGCATCATCTGGAGTCATAGTGGGTACCATCTCTACCATCCCCATACCTGGGTTTGGTCAGATGCATCCTCGACCTCCACCAGTCCAGCCATCGCCAATCACAGCCAAGATGACGACACTAGTGAGTGCACCAGTACGCATGCCCGTCATCCTAACGGAACCTAGGATAGAGGAGGCCCAGAGGACGGTCGAGGAGAGGCCAGCGGGGGACGATGTCGATTCATGGCTAAACAGATATGCGGCTCTACCTTCATCCCCACGCAGGCAGGCACCACCCACACCTTCCTACCCTTGTATTCCTTCACCTCCAGGGGTTATCGACTTGGACAGTGGCACTAGAAAGCAGGGCGATAGAAAGACACCGTTGGTGGAGGAGGGGGCAGTATCACCGCAGCAGCAGCATCAGGTTGGACGGATTGGAGAGGGGAGACCTACTGCCATGGTGCAGTTCTTAGCCAAGATGGAGGAGGTTCAGTTACTAGTTGCCTCGACAGTAGAGGAGTCTGTCGGACAACTCACTTTGCGGAGACTCCTTGCGTTTGCTACATGTGGAGTAGCAGTGGCATTTCAGCAGTGTTTTGAGCAGCATGGATGGCCGATGCTTGATCTTCCAGAGATGCGAGCAAAGTGGCAGAGCCAAGAGGTGGCCGGAGGGAGTCAGACGAATTGAGCAGGCTGTATGAGATAGGTATTTCGAGCTTCGAGAGACTCAGCTCAAGGCGGATAGGGCTCAGGAGGAGTTGGCCACTCGCATCCCTGCATTGGAGACAGAGTTAGAGCAGCAGCGCACCCATGCTAGGAGTATAGATGAGATCCTTGCCACCGTGAGAGGAGAATTGAGTGTCGTGAAGGCAGAGTTGGCAGTGCAGTCAAATGAGAGAGCCTCAGCAGAATCGAGAGTTGCTACCCTGGCAACCGAGTTGGAGGCGAAGCATCAGGAATTGATGGAGGCAGTGTTTCGAGTGAGGAGTTCCCAGGAGCGGCAGTTGCAGGCTGAGTAGGACCTCTGATACCGGGCCGACCAGGTGGTACAGCTTCGGGAGCAGTTGGCAGTAGCAGCCCCAGCCCCTCCACCATCAGGGACGCCTCCCTTACCCCCTCAGTAGTCTGTGTGTAGTTGTTATTTTGTGGGGTTCGTAGTTGTTCTCTGTTGTAGGCATATCATTCCCATTTTGTTTTCTGTCGTCCGGAGACGACATTTCTTTTTGGGGGGGATGATGTTGTCGGGTAATTAAGCAATAAGACATTTAATGTAATCAGAGTTAATGACGGCATTTAACCCGTCGGTTGTCGACAGTTGACACCGGGTAACTGACCGGTCACCTTTATATATTAGCGAGTCCTTGGTCATGGAGACGGGTGTTAGTATGGTCATTGTCATTGTACTGACATTATTATGAATCAATGAAGATCTGAGTTTCTTTATATTCTGTCATGTCTATTATTTCTGCAATGCATTGAATTACACTTTATTGGCAAAACAGGGTACGTGTGCAACAATGTTTCAAGGCAGTAGAAGGCATGGGTAAAGTGGCTACATTTAGGGGAGTATTGCTATAACTCCACCTACAGCATGACTATCAAGATGTCTCCCTTCATGGCATTATATGGTTATGAAGCTCCTAGCTTCATTGATTGGTTGTTTGGAGATAGCAAAGTGCCTAAGGCCAAAGAGCTATTACAGGAGAGTCAAGACATTATGAGATCTTTGAGGGATAACATCAAGCATGCTCAGAATCAGCAAAAGTTGTATGCAGACCAGCATCGTGTTGAATGGTCATTTCAGGTAGGAAACATAGTTTACTTGTGTTGCAGCCCTACAAATAGTCCACTCTCAAGAAGAGTGGGTTGAAGAAATTGAAGTCACATTTTTATGGGCCATTTTGGATCTCTAAGAGGATTAGAGAGGTGGCACATGAGCTTGAACTACTTGAGATTAGCAAGGTGCATAATGTTTTCCATATGCACACCTTAAGGAGGTGCTTGGGCATAATGTGATTCCCTCTTCAGAGTTGCCTCCTTTGGATGAGGAAAGTAAATTGGTGTTGATTCCAATGGCAGTGATTGATTTCAGGGAGTACTCTAAAGAAGAGGGCTATCAAGGAGTACTTGGTGAAGTGGAAAAACTTGCCAATGAAAGATGCTACTTGGGAGAGTGAGCAGATATTATAGCATCTGGACCTACAATTGCTTGAGGGCAAGCAATTTTGAGGAAGGAAGAATATAATGTCCCCTTCTTGCACCTAATTAGCTCTACTTTCCTTTAGCCTATTCTTGGGTTCATGTAGGCTATTCAATGATTGTTAGAGAACTCATTGTTTTAAGGAGAGCTTGGGTTTTTCAGTTTCAATGGGTTTCAACAACAATGCTATTTTTAGTATATGCTCTTTTTAGTAATTGTTATTTCGGGCACTTGGCATCCACTTCAACTTCAATTAGACTTTTGTGCAAGTTGGTTTCTTTTTCGATACCTTACCAAATTTTTTGTAAGGTGATAGAAATTATTTTAATATTTTTTACTTTAAGTGTTTTAAAAGTGACTTTTTAATATTTAGCTTAAGTGTTAGATATTTTGTAAAGTTATGTCCCCAAGCTGGACACCTAGGTTGTGGGGGACAAAAGTTGTTTTAAAAAAGGTTTTATGGGGGCCTTTTCAAGGGAATAAAATATTAAAATATTTGAGCCCTGATTTTTCCTTCCAAGATTAATATATTGGATTTTGGGCTCTCATTTCTTCATGCAGATTTGCACACATACAGAAGTGTTGTCAAAATGAGTTTTAAAGTTCTTGGAGTTGTTGAGGATGAATATCCTCTACCATTTGTCTAGTTTCGGTGGTGAAAGACCCACCCTAGCTGGTTCATTGTTTTCACTCAGAGAATGTGCTTGATTTGCTTGAGAGTTGGTGATTTGGGTTTTCAAGGATGAAGATTTATATGGTATTTTGATTAGTCTTCAGGGTTTTCTTGGTGTGATTGGTGATATTAGTGATTTTGATGCATTTGCAAGTTTCGAGTGAAAATACATACCAGGCCATACACGTCCAGCCACATGTGGACCCTCATTTTGGTCCATAACTCCTGGGGTATCACCTATCTGCTTCTAGGTATTGTTTCATTGCTCTTTTCTCAGCTGGGTGACTAAGTTCCATAGGTCATTTGAAGGATCTGAAGTGATTTTGATTTTTTCCAAGAGAGATCGCCCTATGACAAAGCTGTACAGCTGCTGTAGGTGGCACATGGGATTTATTTAGTGTTTGGTCTGTTCAAAATGGCTGCAAAATACCTTCTTCTAAGGCATTTGGATATTGAGAAGGTAAACTGAAGTGTCTTCAGCAGTTTGGACGACAAGTATAGAGTCTTGGAATTACTTTGTTGAATCGCTCTTGAGTTTTGAGTGCTCAGATTGCTAGAGCAGAGTTTTCTGAGATTATTTTTCAGTCTTTGAAGAGTCAAAACAGCTTGTGGAACATTGTTTATCAGATCTGAGTTCATAAGGAGTTATGTGCATTGTTTAGGAAAGCCTTAGAATCAAATTGACACCTCTGAACAGAACTAAGGTTAATTAAAACGGTGATTTTCAAATTAGTTGCTGACTGTCCTTTTCAAGGGTTTGCTGCATCAGGTCTGTTTAGCATTGAATATTGTTCCATTTCGAGTTATTTTGTATTGTGAACAGTGAAGAGATGATGTAAAGACATTTTGTTATTATGCTCTTTGGTGATGTCAATCTCAATGCTTTGTAATCTGCAAATGTTCATGAAAAAATCAATGAATGAAGTCTGAAACTATTCCTATCAGCAACTGTCTATCATTCATTGCTTTGTTATCTCTCAAAATTGCAAACAAATCTAACAAAAAAAAATAAGGGGCATTACATACAGTGGTCTCCGACCTGAAGAGGGACCGGGAACAGAAGTTCAAGGTACCTTATCCCACATGCTTGGAGGATCAAGCTTGATATTATTTAAATTTTACGCTGTGATAATTTAAGCCTTCTCAAGAGTGAAAATATATGCATTCTCTGGCCCAAGATTCTCTTGTTATTCTTTGCAATTAGATCAACATATATGCCGAGTCCAGAATATTAATACAAGGTCCAAATTCCCACATATAGAAGCTACTATAGTTTTTGAGTTAAAATTTACTATTTTCCTTCATAACATTTGGTAGAAGAGCAAATTGATTTGCAAAGCTATATAATATTAGAAAAAAGTATAAGGAATTGAATTCTTTGCTCCTGAAGACCCTATTATTGTAGCATATGTATGAATTCTCAAAATTTATAGTCAAATACTAGTTCTTTCTCAAACATGATCTTTTTGCCACAGTTGGATGAACCTCTACCTGTCTTAATTTTTTATTTCACGTAGATGCACATCATCTATGTCAATATGAATTTTCTCTGATTTGTGTCCACTCCCACGCATCCTTAATGCAAGTGCATAAACAATTCTCTTTTTGACTGACATCCTCTCTGAGACTAATTTAACTGCCTGAAAAATAAATAAATAAATCATTGTTAGAAAATGTGTTAGTAATATAGGATGTAATTCATCCAAAACTATAACGGAGATAAAACACAATGTATTTACGTTTCCTAGCCCAAACGATGCCTTCATCTATAGAAACTTCTAATCTTTCAAAGGATTTATCTAACGACATATATTAGTTAAGGTTCTACAGACGTTGATAATTTTCATAGAATACAATTACTTAGTCAAATATTTTTTCGTAAATCTTGGAGTTATTAATCTTAGAAAAAGTACCCATTTGTTGTCCACACCACCCATAACATTCTAGAATTTATTGTGTTTATATTTAAAAGGACGTAAATACAGAAACTCATCTCAGATTTCATTTCTGCACCCCACTAAATTATTATTGAGTGAAAACAAAAGGGTGTTTCCTAAGGCTAAAACATTAACTTTGTGCAAGCTGAATCACACTCTAGAATATGCCCATCTATATATTGTAGAAATAGATCAATTCATATGCCATGGCTGTACTGTTGAACACAAAAGGGTTCATACATCAAATATCATTTCAAACAAGACCGCACTGTAAATACTCAATACTCAAGGTATAATAAACATAAACACAGAATAAATGTGATGTGGTCCTGTGGAAGACAGTTTTTACTTTCCTGTTATCTTGTTTTAACTCAAGCACTTGTTTGGTACATGACTGATGACACTGTTGTAGTTTTTCATTTATTATTTCTTAATCCCCAACAAGATATAAAAGAAGAAGAAAAACTTTATGACATGAATAGAGAACAATTTGAAAATTTGATGTTATTCTTGATGACACTCTTGTCATTGATGTCAACTGTTTAAGTTATTCGCCTGTCATAGTGTGGTTATTTTGAAGTATTGTTGAATCTGGAAAACATTGTTCAGTATTGTTAAATCTGGAAAACATTGTTCAGTATTGTTGAATCTGAAAACACAGGAAATCAGCATTGTTCCACAAAGTACATTCGAAATGAAACAGAACTAAATCTGAAATGAAATCATATCTACAATAATGGTTGGAAAGGTTTTGTTATCGGATTTGTCTTCTTCACTCGTTGCTTTCTTCTTTATTCCACGTATTTGTCATTACTGTCAAGTTGAACAATCAGATTGAATTGATGAAAATGATTGTAGTCTTAATGACTTTATGCCTGTGTTAAACTGTGTATCATCGGTTCAGACTTGTGGAAAAATATTGAGCAAATTATATTTGTATCAGACTCAGTTTTAGAAAAAGAGTATCTGGTTATGTATGCGGAGTTCGGTTATAACTGCACAGTGAGTTGTAACTTAGTTACAACTAACTTTGCAAACTGGGCAAATCCTGTTGACAACTGATTTCATCTTTATTATAAATAAAAACAAGCACTCATCATCTCTACATGAGATAAGTTAAAGTCAGATTTTGATCAGTTGACAGTTATAACTATCTTGGTAGTTCTTCAACTGTTATCAAACTGTTTCAACCAATAACGTATTCTTATAAATAAAGTGGGAACTCAATGATTTTGAATGATGAGACAATGAAATAACGAACAAACAGTGTTCAAGGTATTGCATAAAAATCTGATTTATATAATCAGTGAGACCTGTGATTATATTGATGAAGTTATGCACAAGATTGAGAATGAAGTATAGAGGATTGTTTCATGTAGAATATCGAAAGTCAGAAAGCAATGCAAAGATATTGAGATTATAAATGCTACTGTACCAGTGGTAGAAACCTGGTCATTATACATTACAAAAAGTATGCAAACTGTGGTGAATGTGTAAGGTATGGTGTGATTACATTATCTATTTCTTTTTGACAGAATGTAACAGTGCTACAGATATATGTTATTGATTCAATTCAGATTGTGAACAAGATCAAGCAGTAATAAAAATGTTGTATATTGTCTGATGAAGCTGTGTTAAGTTGGCATGAATAGGGTTTTCTTCATATATTGCAAACAGAATACAAAACCTAATTTGCAGATTGACTACAATACTGGCTTATTTGTCTGAGAATTAATAATGTTCAGCTTGTAATATATGTCAATAAACCTTCAGTATTAATATTGTGTCAGATTATTGAGTCAGATAATTTATTTTGTTGTGATATTCCTAAGGTTGGTGCCTTTAAGGAAACTTGAGTTGGTGCTCAAATGGAATTGATAGTGTTGGTGCATTTATAGACGGGTTTGGTGACTCCTTAGAGTTGAAGCCCTTAAAATCTTGTAATTGGAAGTATAGATTCTGAGGCCGGATTAGGACAGTAGAACCTAGCGGCATTTCTCACCGTGGTTTTCCCACATTGGGTTTCCATGTAAAATCTTGTGCTTTGTGTTCTTTCTGTTACATCTTTCTCAGTTTCAGTTGTTGCATCTTCTATATCTCTCAGTTTTTCAGATTAAAGCTTGGTAAAAATTTAAAGTTGTTAAGAAAGATTAAAGTTTTGTATACTACTGATTCAACACACGCCCCCCCCCCCTTCCCCACCACCACCCCCCCCGCTCCCTCCCAGTAGTACTTCTGTGTTCTACGATTCTCTCATAAAATTTTAAAAAATCACAATTTTTTTTTTACTAATACCGATGTGGGATTTTATTAACCTATCTAAACTTAATTCTTGTTCAATATAGTTTATTATTTTCTTTTTGTATTTGATGTTGTTATTCATGATAGAAAAGCCATCATCATTTTTCAGCATCATTGTTCAATGTCAGGGCAACATCCTCAAATTTGCTCAAATATCAAGGCACAAATTTTGGCATTGTATGTTCTACTTCACACGATAAGTGTCCCAAGTTTTCTAAGAATTGTGCCACGGACAGCCAGAGAAAATTTATGGTAAGAACTTCACCAATAGCTTGGAGTAGGCCATAAAAAGTTTTGAAAAATTCTAAGAGAACATAAAACATAGCAAATTTCACAAAAGAAAATGTTTCTTTATCACTCCACAAAAACTTGACTTCAATGACATACAAAACTAGTCAAATACAAGCTAACATATACTATCGATCAACATATAACCAAACAATATGATTGCAGAAGAAGCAAAGAAGATTTGATAATATATTAAAATTCAAATTATGACATCCATGGCTTTTTGACATCATAATGTAATATGGAGAGGACCCAATAGTCCCAGAATCAAACACCCCAATCCTCTTGGACCAAGCACGTGAAGTAGAAGCTGTATGTGTTTGTTGCTCTCCCATGGCCACCAGCTCTACCCCTGAATTCGGCCGAACTACTTAATTGCAACATAAACAAAAGTTTTAATTCTATGATAGAGCTGTGTGAAATGATAGCAATCTCTGCGAAGAGAGGTCGTGATTAAAAAATAATCTGGTTTCGCATTTGGATGGAAATTCAATTATATATCTATTCGTAATGCAAAGCCTAAAAGTAGAAAACAAAACTGATTTGAAGCATCAGGTTATGCACTCTAGGACAAAGCACATTCCAGTTAAATATCATTTCTTAAGAGAGCAAGTAGTTGATCAACAAGTGATCAACAAGTGAAGTTGGAGTACATTGCTACGAAGGAACAAATTGAGCATCTTCACAAAGCCTCTTCCAAAAGAGACTTCTGAGTACCTGAGGAAGAAATTGGGAGTGATATCACTTTATCCAGTCACTAAGTTCTTTAGAAGAAACATGTGTTTTTGAAGAGCTATTTATTGTCTTATTCTTTAGCCCCAGAAAGACTTTGCCATTGATGTCAAAGGGCGAGGAGAAGAGTCAGGGAGATGAGTTGAAGTATTTCAATTGGGGGGAGAAATTTGTTGCATTCCAAGATTAATTCTTTGCAAGGTTGCCATCAATGGCAAAGGGAAAGATTGTTGGAAATATGTTGTCATTGATGTCAAAGAAGAAATCAAGACAGTCCTTTACAATTGCTGGTAGACCTAATCTAGTTTTGGCACTCAAATCAGAGATTTTGATTTGCCTTAAACAAATAAAATTATAATGACTTGTGTGGGCCGACCCATGTCTCCTTGCTGGCCGACCCTTGGAGTTTGAGTGCCCCTCCTTGAGATTTAAAGTTTAAAAAGGAATATATTGCTAGGGCCAACCTTAAGGGTTTTGAAATAAATATAAAAAAAATCTTGCTGGGCCGACCTTGCATTGGGAGTCACCCAACTATGGGTGAATTAAAAAATAAAAATAAATTAAAATTAAAATCATGTATGGACCAACCCAATTTTGGCCTGAAAAGGTGCATATATACTAAAGGTTGTCCCCTTTGCAAATAGACACATCTCTCCATCTACTCACCCCCTCTGGTGAATGTATTTGAAGGGTTTGTGAGGAGCATTTGGAAGTAAGAAATTAATGAATATCTTTCAGTTTTCACAGCAGATTTAAAAGACGAAATATCAGACTTCAAGAACAGATTTTAAGAAAGGTGATGAGCACGAATTAAAGAAGTTCATGTGCAGATCTAAAGGAACCCCTTTTATGCAGATTTGTGAGTTGTTTTTAGAGGTGTTTTGAGCAGATCTAAAGGAGCCTATTGTGCAGATTTGTGAGTAGTTTTAAAGAAGGTTTTGAAGCAGATCAAGAGACTTGCAAAGGCAAATTTATAGCAGTCCTACAAGCAGATTTGTGAAGATATTTTAGATCAAGAAATTTGCATATATTCATTTTGTAACTCAAAGATTGGTTCCTTCCATTCTAAGAGATCAGGAGATGGGTGCCTCTGATTGAAAGAGATCAGTGTCTCTTGCTGGATTAGTGTCCAGTTGTAGGTGATTGGTGTCTCCTGTGGGTTGGTGCCTACAAATTATTGTAAAGAAGATTTCATTTTGGTAAGGCTGGATTTGGACAGTAGATACAAGGAGCTATTCGCCGTGGTTTTCTCCGAAAAGAATTTCCACATAAAATCTTTTGTCTCTCATTTGTGTGGATGCTTTCAATTATTTCATTATAGTTGCTAAAGATTGAATAAATGATAAGTTGGTCCTATACAGAATCACCCCCCTCTCAGTATAAGTCTGTGTGTTTATTCACTTATAAATTCCACTAGTCCAGCAGTGGATAATCTCCAAGCGTTTCACCATAGACCTTTGCAATAGTCCAATCTTCCTTCTAGAATGTCTAGCCTTTGGCATAAACCCAAAATAATCTTCTGTTATTCACAACAGTTCCAAATTCCAATTGAACATCTCTACTAGCCTGCAGACACTCATTCACTAAATTATCAAACCAAACTCATCCGAATCATCTCAAACTTGACTAGAAGACCAATAAACCACACACAAAACTACCATTGAAACTACAACACTTAATTACCTAATGCGTGAAATGCATCTACCATCTGTCAAACATGCTACCTCAGATACAGATTCTCCACGACACCCTCAAGTTGCCCCTACATCAAACACCTGAGGTAAATAATAATAAAAAACGAATCCCTCATTTTCCAGGGCAGCTCATATGTAACAATCGCTAGTAGGGCATTAGCTCAAATCTAGAGAAAAATTTATAATCACTCAAATCCTAGCTCTTTTTTATCACAAAGTTCTTGATGTGGGCAGGGTGAGAGCATACAAAAGATAGAATGAATGGAATGAAATTAACCAACAAGATATTGGTGGCTAGCCAACCAAATTACACTAAAATCAAATTCATATAATCGATCAATGCCAAAATGGAAGATAAGGATATGCAAAATCCGATCAAACCAGACTGGTTGATAATAAATGAAAATGTGTTAATGCCAAAACAGCAGACTATATCACCTGATTCTAATACATGCCAAGCCAGCAGATAATATGCTGAAAATAAAGAGGACCCAATGGATAAACCAACCAAGATCTTTTACAATGAAAGCACAAACTAGTAGTGAACTGTCCAAGAACTTATAAAATCAAAACAACTGGCAATAAACTAACCAGTGATTACAAAGAAAGATTGTTAGGCTTCAAATCAGAATTCTAAACTCAAATATCCTTGACTGAGTCAAATGTAACAGCAAATAATACCATTGGAAATCCTTGACGAAGCTATGCTAACTGAAAATATATGCCTAAAACTCACAAGTCGATAACCAGAATATAAATTGATAGCTGTAAGGGAGATATAGCTAACTAAATCAATCCAGACGCCAAATTGATCATTAAACACACAACTTGAAAAAAGTAATAATAATGCTGATAATGACAGCCCCAAAATGATACGTTTAAAGATGGGAATAGAGGCGGCCAGCTATAAGGTGTATGACCAACTTGGAAGGGACGAATGAACCTCTTAAAGACTATTGGAGCTCTTCACAATATGTACAAATCCCTATATTATTGCAACCACACAAAAATGCAAACAATTATTATTTTGTACACTTCGATCTAAAATAGTATGTACGGCTTGGACAATGTGAACTCCAAAGATGTGACAAAGGCATGGAATGGTACAACAGACCTGGGTTTCAATGTACAACCCCTTCACATGCCAAAAAACTAGCTGGAAAGTCAGCATCCACCAAAACATCTTCAAACAACAAAAAATGATCAAGAATTTTGCAGGTGTATGGCCAAGTAGGAAGGCACAACCTACACACAAGGATTAGCTCTCCAAAGACACCGATATTTATGCAACATTAGTATTAAATCATTTCAATCCAATTTGGTACCAATTACCCCTTCCTTGACCTCTTGGGCTTGCTCCCTTGTCTCTACATCTCATCTAATTGTTCTTGTTCTTCTCCTCTCTTTCTCTCTAATGGTTCTTCCTATCCTTTTGCTTCCAGTTCAAATTCTTCTCTATGATGAGAGCCAATCAGTAGGCCTCCTGAAGTGCCTACATATTCCACATACCAAACTCCTAGATAGATTCCCTCAATTTGTTAATGTAGTTGGCCACCTTCTCAACCCCTTCCTCACAATGTCGTAACCTAATTGCCAGCATATAGTACTCCTTAGTGTATTCTTTCAGTATCATCTCTCTATCTTGAATTATGCAATTCATTCAATAGCTCCAACTAGTAATTAGCCATGATTAATTTGGACTTCAAATTATCCACCATCCGGTCCCACTTTGCAATGCTAGGCTTTCCTAATCTATTTCTTTCCAATTGAACTTCCAACTTATCACCGCATGGCCTTTCGATTTGGTCTTTACAAATTCTACCCTGTACAAAGTCCATAATGTCCTCATACTTAAAATATTCTTCCAAATCCATGATCCCATCTATCAACTCCTCAAGATCCAAATTTCCAAAATAGTGTGGCATGTCAACCCTTGCCATCTTAACAACTCCAAAAATGCCCTTTAAAATCCTCTTCTCCTCATCCCCTTCACTTCCAACTGATTCCATAGGATCCATGTCTTGTTCCTCAACATCACTCTTAGTCCTAGGATTGGGTTTCTGACAACGATATTGCTCCAAACACGTCCATTCGATTCTGCATCACCTTTAGCATCTCATACATCTCCATTTTTCCTATAATATTCAAGATTGCTTGTCCTCTCTTGGTCAGCACTTTGTACAAAACTACCTCTTGCAAACTACCTCACAATCAATGCTTTGTTTACAAACCTCTTGTACACCACCTTATCTTGTAAGCCTTATTAATCCCTACAAGATATAATTCACCATGGCACACTTCCGCATATTTTACTTACACCCTAATTTAAACCAACCTCTTCACCTTATTTTGTAAACTCATTCTAAAAAAATGTGTCAACAAGTTGGTCTCACACCCACACCAACATTAATCTAAGATCAACCTTGCTCTAAGACTATTTGACGTAGTCATGACTAGAGGGTCCTCCAAAAGATAGTCCAACTGTGCAACCCACACAAAAACACGCATAAAATTAAAAAATAAACCACAAAAGAACACCAAATTTACCTTGGGAAAACCCTCGACAAGGGGAAAAAAACTCCTACCTCTAAAGATCTCTTATTATATTAATTTCATAGCACAATTACAATCTGCCACAATGGCCTTCCTCACATACATAAATACATAACTCGGAAACACCACTTCCAAACTGGTCGTATGGGCTACAACATAACATCAGTAGATCCTAACAGGACTCCTTGTACATGATTGCACTCCACATCATACTTTGCTCTCTTATCATTGCCTCATTGTGACTCCATTATTTTCCTCTTTTTTCTTTAATTACCTCCAATAGTCTTAAATTCTCATATTTATACCTTATGCTAGCTTCCCAAATATTCCATGTCGGCCTCAAGGTGACACAAAGGCTAAAAATGTGAAAGGTGTCACCAACCTACAACAACCAACTTATGAATTCCAATGACAATGGGTAATCTCCACATGATTTATCACATACCTTCCCGATGGTCCAACAATGGATACTCCACACAATTCATCACACACCTTCCTAACAGTCCACTCATCCTTCCAAAATATCTATCCTTCCGCAAAAAACCAAAGAAGCCTTCCACAAATCACAACAGTTCCGACAACATATATTACCCTGCAAATCTCATTTGCTAAATTATAGAACCAAACTCATCCAAATCATCTCAAACTTGAGTAGAATCCCAACCAACCACACATGGAACTGCCACTGAAACCTCAACACTTAATTAGCTTTTACTTTTAAAAAGAATCTGCATAGACCTCACAAACTTTTCTATATTGTTTAAAAATATCACAAATTTAAAACTGAGTTGTCTTGTCTAATAACATTTATCATAGTTGAAGCAGTAAACGACAATCAGCAAGATGTCATTTACGGGTAGAGAGTGAGTGCTATTTGAAAAAAAAACAAGATCAAACCATTAATAACAAACGAAAAATACCTCCACCACAATCCAAGAACCTAAGATATAAGCATTAAGAGAATCCACTCCAAATATTATTTATCTAAAATAAAAACATCTTTTTCCAACATTGCATGTCTGTAAAATATCAGTTATCATTGACGAAAAACAAATCAACATCAATGCATCCTATTTGAATTCCACTGCCAAACATGATATTTTAAAAAATATCACCTCTGATAACCTATGGCCGTTTGAGAACAAATCTTGTAGCTGACTCTCTAACTCTGTTTCCTCTGGAGATTCCACAGACTGGTCCTCAGATCCCTGAATCAATAATGTTATTTCTCCCTTGGGATTGCGTTGTGCAAACTCACCCTTCGCTTCTGCAAGTGTACCCTTCCAAAACTAAAACAGAGCAGACAAATTAGATTGATTTTTCAGCATGAAACTATAAATACTAGTTTAGAATATGATGGCTGCAAAAGATGCTCAGACATAGCCAAGAAAATCAACCTGGATTATCCCTTGTGTACATCAAGGACACATGATTTCATAAAGACTAAGAAGAGAGAGAGAGAAAGAGGGAGGAAGAGAAGGGGAAGTGGAGTGGGTGGTAGGACAGGAAGAATGAGAGTTGAAAAGTAGATGGAACTTATCAAATATTTTTGGGATGAAGAGGGATAGAGAGGGAAGGGAGAGAGGGTGGTGCAAGAGAAGGAATCTCTCAAATATTTTTCTTCTTGGATTTTAGATTCCTTCACATGACCATGAACACTGATGGAAAATCCATTCACTTTTGTCCAAGATCCATGGGCATTACATCAGTTTATTAAGGCAACTATTCGAAATTTATGTACACAACAAAATTTCACATTCAAGATGAGAAAATGGTGTCAAAAAATGATCGACCAAAGATTACCTCTTCATGAAGTTTTGTCAACTCCCTCGCAATAACACATTGCCTATAAAGCAAGCAAAACATACCTCAGTAAAAGACTGAAAATTTGGTGTGCCATGCTCCAACAGAACTAATAAATTACATTTTTCCTTATTGGGTTCTGAAAAAGTAAAACGTTGGCAAAGACGAGTTGATATTCTTAACAATAAAAACACTTCAATATACTTTATCTACACAATACATAAGATGTTATAATCGAAAAAATGATGGTTGCATTCAAAGCTACAACAGTCAACCTAACACCTTCAAGAATACAAAGATTTCAATAAATGCCAAGTGTTATACAATTCGTAAAAGAATTGCTCTAATCTTAAAAAGAAAACTGTGGGTGACCCAAAATTTCACCTGAATGTTAACAGTCCTAACCCTAATGTTCTTGAAAGAGATGCCTTTCCTAATGGTAACCCTAATGTCAATGACTCGGTGGATATTGATATGATAGAAAAAGAAAAATCTGTTCCTATGGAATTAACTGACAAAAATAAGTCTCCTATCAAAGATATTGCTGTTACAAAATCCAAAGTCTATACTAATACTTATAATTTGATTAACTTGTCTATTACGAACCCTGGGCATAAGAAAACTGCCCAAGAATTGGTATTAGACAAGCTAAGACAAAGAATTGATGGTAAAATAAAACTTTGCACGACTTGGAAAAAAATGTAGAATCAGAGAGATTTCAAAATCTTTGGCTAATGAGTTTTTCATAGAGGGAAGAAGTGGTAACCTTGTAGCTGATAACTCTCCATTCGAAAGTGATGAAGAACCATCTAGGGAGGCTGGCAAAACCTCTTTAATTGTTGAAGAAAGGAAGGAAGAAAAAAAGAAAAGAAATCAAGTTAGTAGACGATACTGTGAAACTAAATCCAAAAAATGGGAAAGAAGATAAAATACCTAAATGTTTTGATAAATTTAGGAACTCAAAAGGTGTGAGTCAATCCCTAATTGATGAAAAGTCTGAACTGCATTACTTGGAATCTTAGGGGACTGGAATCTCTTGACAAGAAGTATGTTGTTAGAAGATTCTTGAATCAGTATAGGAGTATTGATATTGCTTTCCTTCATGAGGTTAAAGCTCTAAGTTTTATCTTAGAAACAAATCTTAAATTCATCCGGAAAGATGCAGCCCAATTGTGGACTAATCATGACAAGGGCAAAGGGGGTACTGCTAACCCTGCCTCAATCATTCCTAATCCCACAACTCTTGTCCTCATGTGTCACCCCTTTTCACATAGTGTTTTGATAATCCATAATTTTGGCATCTTCATAGAACAACGTGAAGCATCTAGGGCTTTCTTCATTGACCCATGAGTGTTGGCTCGTGTTTTTCATTCAGATCGCAACATCTAAACTACCAGTCACAATTGGTAATGTTGCCTTTAATTTCTTGTTAAAACCCCATGTTGTTACTTTTACTAAATGATGTGTGAGGTATACTTGAATGGTGGCATACTAGAGGATATGAGGTGCCATAGAAATCAGGATTTTAAGAAACGACCTACAGCTTTCAAATTTCAACGGCCACACAGTCTTAACTACACTAGCTCGACTTCTTCCACTCGTCCATAGAGGAATATATCTTAGAATCGGCCCCTGTAACTCTCTTCGCAATTTTTACGATTTGCTTCAAGTGGTAGTGAAAGATGCCAACTAGGAATTATTCAATTGAATTCTGTGACTCATGATCCATCTTAAGAGGAGGTGGTGCACTAGGTAACTGTGTAGATGAACTCTGAGAAGGTTTAGGACCTTCGAAAGATTTCATGTTCTGCTGAGATGTAGAAGGTGGAGGTGTGGTGTCCAAATCCAAGGTAAGTTGTATAGCCTCCTACAGAGTTTTAGGCTTCAAAGTCTTAACCAAACCACGGTATCTCTCATGAAGTCCCTCTATCAAGGGCATAACTACCCTCCTAACAGGCATCTCAGGTACCATCACTGCTATACGCTGAAATTCATTAATATATCTATCCACATGTCCTGACTGTTTCAGGAGAGCTAAATCCCTTATAATAAAGTTCTACATCTTTTCTGTCAAATCTGGAAATCAGCCTCTCTGTGAACTCTGCATAAGAATGAATGAGGGCGTGATTTTGCGTGACCAATCCATGGTACCACTAGTCATATGCGACACCCTCCAAATGTAGGACAGCAATCTGAATGGCCTCGTTTTCAGCCATGGGTTTCAAGGAGAGGTATATATATAGCTTGTGAACCCATGCTCGTGCACTAGTGGAACCGCTGCCATCAAAAGTGGATAAAATCAGCTTATTTGTAGCCTTCTTCAAATCATTATTCCACTATTGTCTGGGTCCCCTGTCATTATGTCCCCTCATGGAATCATGGTGCTGCATACAATATTGATACAACGGAAATGCATCTCTAACATGTGTTGGTAGACGTGCCCACTCATTGCTGGCAGCCATAATTGTGTCCTGGAAAGTGATTCCATTTTGAGGCTCAACCAACGGTGGTACATCTCTAGGAGTGAACTGTGGGAGCATAGGCCTATCCGCTGTCCTAGTATGGGTCCTGTCTCTCCATGGTGAGATGGATGAATTACTCAAGGAAGATGGAATTCTACTACTGCCCCTACTTCCTCCAGTTAATAATGTTCTGCTACAGCTCCTGTGTCTTCCCCTATTATTTCCCAAATCCATTTTGTCAAGTGTGTCCTATAACCTGTTGATTGCTTCAACAATTCTTGGCTGTGCTTCAACCAAGCTCCTCATAATCTCATCAGGATTGAGAGGAATCTGTCTCTGCCGTCTGGATGGGCTCCTCTGTCCTTCAGGTATATCACCCATATTAGTCTCAAAGGGTGGTTCTGTGGCAAAATTTAAATCCACTCTAGGTCTCCTGTGTGTGTAATATCTGTAGGTATCAAATCTGCCCCGCTGCATAGAATTACTCAGATGACCCCCAGGCTGGCAGGATCATCGCTCTGATACCACTGAAAGATGCCGACTAGGAATTTGGCACAGTTCTAATTGGTTTGATGATGGTTTATTCAATTGAATTCTTTGACGAGTGAGTGATTATTTTGACTTTTGATGAAGTTAGAAGTTTTGATGCATTTTACGGTTTAGGAAGCGTGATGGATGATGTAAATCGTAATACAATTGTAAGAAATCAAAGAGCAACAAACTGAGATTCGAATTCAAAGTTCTGATTATTTCATTGCAGCTATTAATAACACCAAATAATGAAAAGTTTATTTCATACAAGCCCAAGTCACATACCAGGTATCCAGAGCTTGCCTGGTGGGCTCAATTTAATTGCTTGAATAATGAATGTAGTTTCACAGGAGCTTCCAGAGGTTGACAATGTCTCCAATAATCTTTATTAGCTTCAACTAAAATTATCTAACACAAAGAATGTAAGAAATAATTGTTCTGGTACCAAACCCACAATGTTGCCAGGCAAGTCTACCCAAAATCTCTGAATTGACCCAATGAAATACTGATGCTGATTAATCACATGCTGGCTCTGCCATAAAACACTTTGAATTTCTGTTCTAGAGGCCTGACAATGAATTCAGACCTATACACCACACCCAAATTGCTTGTGTTTATTTTTTCTACTTCCAAGGCATGGAAGGTAGGTACGGCTTACTGCTGGAGGATACGATCTGCAAGAAAGGCTATCCAATTTGCTGTTGAAGATTAATAAACTGCCCGGATTTGAAGTTTATGCCCTATAGAAGCTGTAATGGCTGTAATTATGTTGATAAAAGTGAACTAGCCCTTCAATGGCCTGATATAGCCCTCCTATTCAGCGCGAAGGAGCTGTAAAACCTGTAACCAGATTGGGGTTGCATCCAATCTTTGCTATAATGGAAATTTTCTTTCCCAAATAGCTGCAACTCTGCGATCACCTGTGCAAAGTTCTCAAATCCTTAGAGGAAAATCAGAAAATAATAAAACAATCCATGCCGCTAATCTCTTTTAATTCTCCTTCCCCAATTTTCCAAACCGCCTGAAATCCTTAGTCAACACCACCAATTTCTCACTCCAACTAGGCCAAAATCAGGCCCACCAAATTACCAAGTGAGGTCACAATATAAAGTGAGGCCACCAACCAAGCCAAAATCGGGCCCACCAAATAACCAAATTCTCTTAGATTAAAATAATTATTAATTTATTGAATCCCCAAGGATGGAAAATTTTGAATTAGACGGCTCCCAAATATTAACAAATAATAAATAATTTATTCAAATTATTCATTAATTTATTTAATATTTATTCTTTAATTTTATTTAATATTTATCCCTTTTATTAATAGTGGAAATTGGGATAAATAAATAAATATTTATTTTGGGGACATATTTATCCCTTTTACTTTATATTTATTTAATTAATTAATTTTGGGGACATTACAAGCAGCAATAATTTCTACATTGGAAATAACTAATGTTTGAAACTCCTTGAAGGGAAACAACAAGAACAATAATAGCATGGAATAGAGTGATCAACAATAGAGAAAATTAAACTCCCAAATTATATAAATTCCAAAAAAATATAATTGGAAATCTCATCTGTAATGTCGAACTTACTAATGGCTCTGAATATCAAAATTGTTGAACTGATTACATTCAACACCGAAGGTGATCCCTGATTGGAATCACTGACAACAAAATGAGGGTTTTCATCCTCGCTCAAAATCTTCAACTCATTGTTGATCCCTAGATGGAACCACTCTGTTTAAGGCAAAGGGTTTTCGTCCCCAGCTTTAGCCTTTCGGTTTTCGTTCATCAAGCAACCTATGGGATTTTCGTCTCGTCAGTGGAAATCTGGACACAAGCAATCTTTATCAAACTTCTGAATATCCCCCCTTTCTTCTCCTCAGCCTCCTTTTATAACCCCAAGTGGAACTTTCCAAAATTTAAAATTATAAAATCAGCTTTTAAATACAATAAACCTTTAAACTCCCTTAAAGTGACTTTATATTAACTTTTATTTTCAACCTCAAGAAAGTTACTTCATAAAATACACTTAAAACATTAATAATTAAATTATTTTCTCTATGGAAGCCTAGGTCAAAAAACGGGGACATTAAAAAAGTCTTCGAAGATTTTGAAATTGGCAACATGTGTGCAATAGCTTGTGTGTGGAGGAGAATGGGTGATGGAAGGACAACCAAAGGTGTACTAAAGGTCTACCAATAGAGCTTGAATCTTGATCATCAATATGATTCTCGCAATGACGTCTACTAATGGAAAAAGGATATTAGAGGATGAAAAGTAGTATCGGAGGAAGCCCTAGGATGTTAGAAAGTGAAAGTGTATGAAAACTTGTGGATAAGGAGAGAGAGCCCTTGGTAAAGCAAACCCTTAGGGTTAAAATGACCATTGGTGAGAAGAGGGAGTTCAAATTATTTGGGGCGCAAGCACATGTGCTACTATCCAAAGGCATTAGTACACAAGTGTTGGTCGTAAAATGGGCTTTGTACTACTTGTTAAGCTACATTGGTTAAGTATGTTAGTGTCATCGAGGGTAGTTGTCTGTTGCACAATAGTTCCCCATGGGTGGTAACCGCAACCCTCGACCGTGTCTTTATATATGCTCTTGTACTTTTTGTTGGATACACTGATGTAGAGAATGATTATTGTACTAGACATTTTGGCATTAATGAAAGCATTACTCTGAGTTTTTGGTTACTATTCTATCCTATGGTTATCATCTGACTGTTGATATGCAATATTAATAACACACCCCACGGGGTAAACACATGGCGTCGTTGCCTAGACATACTTGGGAAAGGAAGGAGCGGATGGCGTACGGACACGATGGGCCTAACCGTCAGTGAGATTAACCCAGAGGCCGACGACGCACAAACGAAACTCTACGACGGAGAGGACACTGCAACAAGGGAATTCTCAATCCTGCCTCAGGCGCCCATCGAGACCTACGTCCAAAGAGAGGCCACGAAGGCTGAAGTCCCAACAAGTGTCGTGTGGACCGCAATGGAAGTTAGCCCCGCGGCGAATCAGTTGATGAACCACCTCCCCTGGTTGCTTGCACAAGCATCACTGGCACAGCGAACCCGCCTGGAGGAGATTGCCCGTGAGGAGCGACGCCAACAGGTCCTCTGACAGTACGAAGAAAACAATCGTCACTGGGAAGCGGAGAGTGATGGCAAGAGGCGAAGGGGAAATTGAACCCTGAACCTCTAGGAGGAATAAAGAACATTCTATACTGAAATAATGGTTTCGTGCTATTGACATAAATGGTATCCGACGAGATGAATTAATAAAGAAGTGTTCTATTTTTTGTGTTGCTGCTATTTATGAAGATGTACGGGAATTAATGCCCAACTTATTAAATAAGGATAGAAATAAGAAGGCACAAAGTGAGGAGTGGGAGGCCGCACAGAGACGGAGGCTGAGGCAACTTGCCAAAGGACGACCTGCCAAAGGGTTGCCCGAAGGGAACCAAGAAGGTGTCACGAAGGGTGCAAGAGCAGAAGCCGAAGGAGATTTCTACGTGTCGCCAAAACACCATAGGGTGAGAAGCTACGAAGAAATCTGGTCGAAGAGACCCGGGATCAGTTCAGGAATTTATCCCTTACACCACGCACAGAGGACGACCGAAGGGAGCGAACAAACGATGAGGGTGAGAACGGAGGGGAGTGCAACCGTACAACCGTAGGTGCGGAGGAGGCATAGGCACACGGCAAGCAGGACCCCCTCTTGGGACCTGTTGTGACGTTTTCACACATCGCCCCATTGCAAATGGGGACCCCTGCTTTTTTTTGCTTTTTAGGGTTTGTCTTTTTAGGTTTTTTAGGGTTTTGTTAGTTAGGGTTTGCATTTTGAGTGTCGCCCGGGGGATCACATGGATAAGCAAGTCCGGCTTGAGTGAGGTCCTGATCCTGAAATTTGGCTAAGTCTAGAATGTCCTGAAATTTGGCTAAGTCTGGAATGTCCTGATCCTGAAATTTGACTAAGTCTGGAAACTGAAAAACCTCAAAAAACTAGATTTTGCAATATAACTCCTGGAGGTCTGAAACCACTCTCAAACATCCTAAAAGTATATATGGAATATAACTTAAAGTATAAGAAAGAAGAAACATAGAAGGAAATGTCACTTATACTTAATTTGCCTAGAAGGTCAAATTCGCTCCTGTCCCTCACTGAAGGACCAGAGCGCTTTTCTTTATATGCACAATTTTAGACCTTTTTTGGACATTAACTTTTATTCATAGCATGAAGTAAGATGATATCTTCCTTAGCCAAGACATTTTTTGATGGAAATTGTAACGATTTGGCCTAGAGAGCAAAATTCGCTCCTGTCCCTCACTGAAGGACCGGAGCTTGAATCCCAAATTTGCATTATCCTCACAAGACTTAAATAATTTTGCGATTGGAAGAGGCCAAGGGGAGTGTGCTCTGTCCGTTGAATATAATTTAAGTGGGCCACAAAGGAGAAAATCAACCTAAATGACAAGTTCGCTCCTGTCCCTCACCAAGGGACCAGGGCTATTTTCAAAGGGCACTCCTGTCCCTCTCCAAGGGACCAGAGCGATTTTCCCTCAAGGCAAGTTTTTGGCAAAAGGAAAGCAAGTTTCGCGTTTGAGGTGGGTGGAGGAAGACACAATCGATCCGTTGAAGATAATTTTCGAAGCTAGCAAAGGACGAATTGGCTTGTAATTGCAAAAGTGCTCCCGTCCCTCACTGAAGGACCGGAGCTTGAATTTCAAATTTGCACTGTTCTTGCAGGATCAAGACAATTTTATGATTTGAAGAGACCAAGGAAAACATGATTTATCCATTGAATATAATTTGGAAGGCTAACAAAGGACAGATAAGCTTGGATTTGCAAAATAGCTCCTGTCCCTCTCCAAGGGACCAAGGCGAAAAACCTAATATCCAGTCCTTCTCGCCAAGTTTGGACGAATCTAGGCCAAAGCACAAGTTTGGAATGATACTTAAAGTGCTTCGGGGTGGAATGGAGTTGCAAGGACCACAAATTTCGATGACAATTGGCAAAAGCGCTCCTGTCCCTCTCCAAGGGACCAGAGCGAAGTTATCAACATTCGTTATTTTTTGCCTTATTTTAGCAAATCGCATTAGATGCCAAATTCGTTAAAAACTTCAAAATATTTTTAAAAAAATTTCAATTAAATTGGCATTTAATAAAGGCGCATGGCATTTAATAAATTAATTTTTGAGCCTTAGAAAAATCGAAATTTTAATTATAAAGGCATTTAAAATTAATTTTTATTAAATTAAAATTAAAAGATGAAGCGCTTGAGGTATTATTTTTATTCATTTTATCAAGTCGGCCTCTTCCTTTTTTAATTTTATTTATTTTTTGCCTTTACTTGCAAGGTCGGCCTCATGGGTAAGTGGAAGGTGAGCGCTCTATATATTGGAGGTGTTTTTTTTTCACAATTCAAATCATTCTTGCATTATCTCTCATGCGAACTTCAAGAGCAATTTGAGGAAGGCGAAATTGACCTTGAAGGCTATTGGAGAGGCGTATTTCTTGCTAGATTGGAGGATAAATTCCAGATGTTTTGAAGGTATTTGAAGGCGAATTTCGATATTTTTGAAGAGGAAGGTGGAGTTCTTTTCCAAGCTAAAGGAGGTGCATTGTATCCAAGGGAGAGCTTTGATCTACACTTTGCCTAGCAAAATTCATCTATTTTTACATCATTTCTTAGAGTTAATTCTCAAGAAGAGGTATGGCAAAATCATCTTGACACCCTTATTCAAGGTTTGATTTCTTTTAGACATTTTTTAGAAAAGTTGCATGGTTAATTAGGAAATGATAACTCAAGATTTATCATGAAGTTTCCTAATTAAAATCTTGAATCTTCCTTTTAAAGTTTAATTTTTAGATTTCAAGATATATTACTAATTTTGAAATGTTGTGTAGGTATCAAGATGGCGACTCCCAAGCTCGAAGGATCTACAAGTCGGAAGGTTCTCCTCAAGGAAAATCAAGCCAAATCAAGGACGGTCTCCTCAAGGACGATCAAGCAAGGACAAGGGCCGCCTCCTCCAGTCTAGCATTCCAAGGCGAGGTACATCATCATCCTGCAAATCAAGGACACAAGAAGTCAGAGCAAGGGTTCGTTGAAGAAGCAGATAGTTCCAGAAGAATTAATTAAAGCTAGCTTCTCAACAACATCAAGTTGAATATTTACCAAGTTACAAGTGTCAGACGAGGTGGCATCCTAGTCATCACTTCTCCAGTCAGTGTGGTCCACCTCAGCATGTCCAGATTCAATGTACCGAACTCATGGGAGATGACACAAACTCCGATGTACCTACCCCAGCTATCCATTGGTCGATTTTTCTAGAGAGGACATGTGTCCAAGCAATACAATTTTATCATTGGTCAAGCATTAAATGTTATGTAATGGTTGTAACAAACCCTAATTAGGGTTTTCATTGTTGAATCTTGGCCATTGATCTCGAATTGATCTAAGCCATCGAATTGTATTGAGGGCACTATATAAGCCCTGGCATTTCATTTTGTAAAGGCAGTTAGGAAGGAGTTGGAAAGCGGTTAGAAGACAAATTGAGAGTAGTTAGCTAGTTGATAGAATAGTAATTAGAGTAGAGTAGAGAGAGAAGGCAAAGATTGTTGCCAAGATGTTGTTGTAAAAGACTTGTAACTTCATTGAAGAAATGGTGAAATTTATGGGTCGATTCGACAATTTGCATGGTCTTTATACTTCTCATATTTGATTTCATGTTATTAGATGAGTGGAAGAAATATGCTTGATTGATGGTGAAATTCGCATATCCATACTACTAGCAGTTTGTTGATTGCAGACTTGCCTTGTGTAGTCAACTGGAATCGTTCAGCTTAAGCTTAACTTCAATTGTCGCTTCTTCATTGATATGCATCAACCTGATGGTGTCTATGCCTGCAGTGATGATTTGAACATCATAAAGCTTCCCTTCGAAGATCGCACTAGCCTTGTGGAGATGGTCCTGCGATGTCAAAACAAGACCTAGTTAGAATTTCATCGAAGATCAATCATCGCTCCTACATTCCTTAGTATTAGGATTAGATTCTTTCCTCACCTTCATCTTTTTTCCTTTTTTCAAATCAAAGCTAGTAAGAGCTTGTGTTCCAGCAATATTCAAAGCAGATAAGAAGTTCAATCATCAAATGTAAGTCCCCTTGTGATTCCAGCAAATCACATCATACCACAGAGAGCTTATCCACACGTAGAGATCCTACATACAAGAACCTTGAAGTTTCTCCGGTTGATCCTTTTCGCGATATCTTCAGCATTCAGAAACTTTATTCAAGAGAGGATAAGGTACCCTTGGGTATTTTATTCTGTGTTAGGCAGTGTACAAAATACACGTCAACAGGACCCATCACACCAAGCACGCAGGTACAAACCACCATACCCCCAGTCACTCAAACAGCGAACACCACCGGCGCGGGTGGGAGTTGTGCAGGTGCACGACAGGCGACACGACCCCCATCAATGGCCAGTAAACAAAAGCTGCCGAAGTTCGACGGTGACGAGAAGGAAGATCCCGTCCGCCATTGCCGCACTTGCGAAACCATATGGTCAGCAAACGGTGTTACCGACCAGGATGAATGGGTAACACAATTTCCAGCAACCTTAAGGGGAGTGGCCATCGACTGGTACTCCGATACGGATAAGGCTAAAGTCGGCACATGGCCCAACCTGAAGAAGGAGTTCGAGATAGAGTTCCGCCTCCTCAGAGACAACATTGAAATAGTAGCCGAAACCTATGGCACAAAGCAAAACAAGAATGAGACGGTTCGAGCCTATAGTCGGCAACTCAAGGAACTGTTGGGGAAAAAGGAGAGTCAACCAGCGGATGGGTTGAAAAAGAGATGGTTCGTGGAGGGACTGAAACAATCCCTCCGAAAGAAGATGAAAATTGTTCCACCAACCTCGTACAAAGATGCATATAATAGAGCGATGGATATTGAGAGCGAGACCAAGACATCCAAGAAGAAAAAGAAGAAGGATAGCTCATCCGAGGATGATGAATCTTCCGAGGGAAGCAGCAACGATGGCGAGTCCGGCAAAAAGGTGCAAAGCCTGCAGAAGGACATGATGAGGATGTGTTGACGTGTATTTTGTACACCATCATACACAAAATAAAATACCAGTAGGCATCTTATCCTCTCTTGAGAAAAAGCCTCTAACTGCTGAAGATTCGCATAAAGGATCAGTTAGGAAGACTCCAAGGTTCTGGTTAGTAGGGTCTCTACGTGTGGACAAGCTTCCAGCGGTATGATGTGATTTGCTGTATCCTTCAAGGGGTCTTACGCTTCCGAAAGTTCAAGATTTGCTAAACTAAAGAAGTTTTCAAAAAATAACAAAAGGATAGCGTTTGAAAGAGGTCTAATCTAATCTAACCCTAAGAATGACTTCGTGTGAACAAGACTTGGCAAGATTCAACCAACTTCAATTTTGCCATAAGATAACAACTCAATTGAAATTGATGCGATCTTCTAAGGTAATAAAATGATTTTCAATACATCAAAGATCAAAGATACTACCACGAAGGTACATATCTAAGATACAATAATGATTGAAGATTAGGTGATTCAAATATATCCAGTCGACCACGCAAGGCGTTCCTACAATCAGCAAGAAGCTAGTGGTATGGAAAACGAACCCTACCAAAGATCAAGTCTCACACTATGTCCTTCAAATTAACACACTACTTTGATTGAGCATGATTCAAGTAATTTAAACAACCATGAAGATAACCAAGAAAGTTACAACAAAACACCATAACTTCAATATTTCATTGATTTCCAAGTCATCATGTACAACAATTGCTTGAATTCCTTTCTTCAAACTCAATCTTGCTACAAAATAAAATTGCTTCTAACTCTAATCTCTTAGCTATCTCTCTTCTATCAAAAAAGCATTACAAATGAAATGAAAAATGAGGGTATAAATAGCATCCTCAATTACAATGAAAGGTCCAGATTGAAAGTAGATCAACGGTCAAGATCATGACACCTAAACCCTAATTAGGGTTTGTTACAAATGGCCTCCTTTTTACTGAACAATATTAAATGCATAGCCAAATATTAAATTTGGCACAAAAACCTAGGAGACATAAACCAATGACAAATAAGATGCCATGTCATCTATAACAACCTTTCATCTAGAATCTTATTCCCTTTCCAATTCTCTTTTTTAGCATATGCAATGAATCTTGATACGATTCCTTCGATTTCTGCAATTGGAATCTCGGGAAGATTCTTCATACTCTCTTCTAAGTGGATGACCTGATCGAATGCATCTAGAAGAGCTGCGTCCCATGAAGCTTCAAGTTCCTTTGTTCTTTCAATCAGGAGCATGGTGGCAAACATCTGATCATATTGCTCGTCTGTAACATTTGCGTCCTTGCAAAAGATGACCTTGATTCTATCCTCTAATTCCTGCATATCCACATCTGTCTCGACCTCGATCCTCCTGCCAAGAATGGTACGAAGTACCTCAAATACTCTGTCCTGGATCGGATTGATCACCTCCTCAACTTGGCTGCATCTAACACTGATGTCCTCGAAGAGAACACTCTTCATATGGAGTAAGGTTGACCATTGAAACAAACTGTGAGGTCCTCCATCCATGATCTTTTCCTGCGCTAAGACCTTCCTTGATGTATGTCTAATTACCTTTAAGACAGGGATGATAACATCTTTGGTATGGGCAAATGCGGCTACTGTTATCATCAAATTGTGGATTATCTCAAGAACCTGGATAGCTTGATGAATAATCTTCATCATCCTTGTTACAAACTCTAAGGCCACTGTATGAGATCTATCCATCCAATTACTTGTACGTTGGACCATGTTCCTGAATCTTTCTGCCTCATTGATTGATTGAAGTGGAAGTGCCTGCACTAGTGATCTAGCTGGATCCTGACGTCCCAAAGGCTCATTGAGATGACTAAAATATGTCCTCCATGCACCGACCTCTCTTTCAAGCTTTCTATTCTTTTCCATTTCTTCTCTAAGCTTGTCTTTCAATGCTTCAAATGAATCGGTGGCACCATCTAGTGTCTGCTCTGCAGTGGATGGTCCTAACTCAAATGTTTGTATATCATATTCCTCTGCTAGGATCTCACCTTCATATTTGTCTACTGCTGGTGTAGCTATCTGCAGTTTTCTGGATCCAGTCTCATCTCGAATCATCTTGGACATCTTGGTAGCCTTCCTCTTCTCTGTTACATCATGTGAACGTCCAACAAGGCTCTCTAAATCAATTGCATCATCCTCGTCCTCTACTACGATCACCTTGGTTAATCTTTCCTTCAACCAATCTGGGATGGCCGATCTTGTTTCTTGAACCTGAATTTCTTTATGCACTATTTCTTCTTCTCTGGGAGGAGATGTCATTTCGTTGTCCTCTTTATCTTCATCTAACTCATAATCTTGGAGAGATCCATCTGGTGACCCTTGCGGTGCCTGTCCTTCTTCCTGCCTGTCGTTCTGTACCATCGACTCCATGGATTCTTCCACTTGAAGTGTCCTCTTCTCTGGTCTAGAAGAAGTACCGGATGATCGATCTTTGTTAGCCCCTTGCTTCTTCTTGGAAGATTCCTTCTTTTCTGATCTTTCTTTTCTCTTCGAACCTCTTGGATGGAGATTGCCCTCACTGGCACATCGAAGGTTACCTTCACCTGAATTTCTAGGATTAGGATTGCCTTCACTCACACTAGCTCCACCTTCGGCTGGTTTCTCTTCCAAAGTGAAAGTCATAGTTATGCCTTGTTCTCTCAACTTCTGATGCTGTACGTCAACCCATCTGCGAGTACAAGACAAGACTGGTGCCATCAAAGTATCTAGATCCACGACCTCAGGCTCATTCCAATCCAACCTTATTGATTTGCTTTCTCGATCATAGGAAGACTGGATATGTCTGCCACTGTCCTGAGCTTGGTCGGCCACTCTATAAATCCTGCATTTCTTGATGAAATCCAAAGGCAATCTAGAATGCATTTTTCGTTTCACTTCAAGATCATCTAAGAGATTCATCATAAAATCTTCTATTTGGTACTCATGCTTAAACTTCCTGCCGACTGTCTCCTCTAAATGTCCATGTGGATCAAAGCTTTCTCTCAAAGCAAAGGATGGAAAAGAATACAAGGCTAACTCCTTCTCTGTGTCATCCATAGCTAAAGCATTAGGACATACCTCAACTGAATTACCCAAAATAATAGGTACTGGAACTCCATTCTGATGTCTGTGTCTGAATGCCTTCGCATATGCTGCCAACTGTCTTGTTACTTCAAGTAACACAATTCTGTCTGTCGGATATCTCGGCAACATGTATGGAGGTAAAGGACATCCATGCACTCTAATATAAGTGAACTTCGGAAACTGAATAAACCAAGCACCATACCTCTTGATTAATTCCTATGCATCCTGAGATAATCTGTTGTGAATCCCACCTTGCAACATCCTTGTGATATTCATCGTGAAGGTATCATTAACTAACTTGTAGTCGCTTCCTGGCGGATGATGCAAGTAGGCATAGGAATCACAAGCTCTGACCTCGCCGGGTCCTCTTCCAATCACTCCTCTGTGAGGTAGTCCTGCGTACTCAACACTCCTAATCAAGGCATAGATGACGTATGAACTCATGTGGAAGGACTTGGTAGCCTTGAGTCTCCTCAACTGTACGTCCAAGCAATGGCTAATCATCCTAGCCCAATGTATGGTACCTTTCCCTTGAACGATCACCTGGATGAAGTAAAACATCCACTTCTCAAAATAGAAGGCGTGAGGGGCTACTGTAACTCGGTTGAGCATGGTGATCAAATCTCTGTACTCCTCCTGGAAATCAATCCTGTGCGGTGTGTTCGGGATCTTGCTTAGACGGGGACGACTCTTGAGTAGCCAGTTCTTGTTGATAATGCTTAGACAAGCATCTGGATCATCTTCGTACATTGATCTGGCTCCTTCTATGCTCTTGTATATCATGTCCCTGTGCTCTGGAAGATGGAAAGCTTCACTTATAGCTTCCTCTGAAAGGTACGCCAAAGTGTTTCCCTCTTTGGACACGATCGTTCTGGACTGTGGATCATAGTGACGAGCACACTTGATCATCAACTCATGGCACTGAACAGCTCGAGGAAAGCCGGCCGCCTTAATAATGCCACTCTCGATTATTCTCCGGGCGACAGGTGATGGCTTGCCAATATAAGGGACCTCTCGAAACTTCTTCGTGCTAAAGTTACCCAAGTTGATATCTCCAATGTTGCTCCACTTCGACACGATCTTCGTCTCCACTTCTTCGGTCTTTTGATCTTCTTTCATGAGAGCTGAACGACTGGTGGATGCTCCCGCCTTTGGGGTTGCCATACCTACACAACATTTCATAATGAGAAACTAAATTTTGCAATAAATAACATAGATTAGAGAATATTTTAGGAAACGTCATGATAAGTCTTAGAGTTATCATTTCCTAAAATGATTGAGCTACGAATTCAAAATTTCAAAATTCAAAATTTAGGCTATGACGATCAACATTTGAAATCAAAACAATAAAACAAATATCGCCATACCTCAATAGAGAGCTAACTCTAGAATGCAAAATGAAAAGGATTCGCCTAGGCAAAATTGAAAATTGGATGGTCTTCAACGTGATCTCCTCTTCAAAATAGCAATTTCGCCACCTTTGGTATGTCCTTGACGTCCTAGGCAAATTCGCTCAAATGGAAAGTTCAAGTTCGCACCCCCTTAGATGATATTAGCGCCTTCCTTTGCTTTGAAATGAAATTCGCACTATTCAAACACAATTCGCACTTCCTTTTTCAAGATCGCATGTGAAATGGTAAAATGGTAATGTGAAAATGACAATCTTCACCACCCTCTTTTATAAGCGCTCATATCACCAATTTGCTTAGGCCGACTTTGGTAAAAATAAGGCAATTTAAACAATTTTTAAATGAATAATAAAGGCCGACCTCACAATCCTAGCGCTCCATTTAATTTTTTAATTGATTAATAATTAATTATTAAATGCCTTTATCATTTAAATTGCCAAATTCGATTTTTTTTATTTTTTTTTTACAAAGGCAAAAATAATTAATAAATATCAAGCGCAATATTTAAATGCTAATCAATTGAATTTTTTAATTTATCAAATTTTAGCATTTAAAATTAATTCAAAAATATTTGCTTGAGCGCCAAATTTTGAAGATGAGCAATACATACCTCATCGCCCTGGTCCCTGACTGAGGGACAGGAGCGATCCATCATTTTGGTCTTGATCCTTGCATTTTTGACGTTCAAAGTCTTCATCTCCACGTTGAATTAGCCATTTTCGCTAGGATCTTCGAACTTGATTGTCTTGCTTGTGTGAACGAGTGCCCTTTGATGTGATATCGCCCTGGTCCCTTGGAGAGGGACAGGAGCGATCTTGATGTTTTCTTCATTTCAAGCTCAAATTGGCAACATCTTAACATTCATCCCCTTTGTATCGCCTTCCAAATGATGCATTAAACCTTGGCAACTTTGCTTTAACGTGATCTTTAAGGATAACAAGTGTTTTGGCAAATATCGCCCTGGTCCCTTGGAGAGGGACAGGAGCGATCCTAGTGTTTTCTCCTTGACCTTTGCATCTTCGATCTTCAATCTTCATTGTGAGGGACAAACAATGCTATTCTCTCATTCTACTTTCGTTTCGCTTGAATTCTATAAGGCATTTAAACGTTTGGAAGGATCATCGCCCTTGTCCCTTGGAGAGGGACAGGAGCGATCTTGAAGCTCTAGCCAAAATGCGTCATTTTTTAACCTTGGTTCCTCGTTCATTGCTTTCCAAATGGTGTCCTTTACCTTGTGTGAACTTGCCTTGACATGCATTTGAAGGAAAATGAAGGATCCTATGCAAATCGCCCTGGTCCCTTGGAGAGGGACAGGAGCGATATAGCCTCTTTGTTCAACTTGATGATCGTTTAACGTTTGAAGCCTTTGAATATCATCTTCTAACCATGCCTTGGACCTTTTACCACCTTGCAAAACCTTAACCTCACGTGATTTTTGAGAGATTTGGCCAATATGATTAATATCGCTCTGGTCCCTTCCTGAGGGACAGGAGCGAACTTCAATGTTTTGAGCTCAATCTTGCAATTGTTTTCATTGTGCAAAATAAAGTCCCTTGATCCCTCTTAATCACTTGATGCGTGATAAACTTTCAAAATTTATGCCTTTATGCAAATTTCGCTCTGGTCCCTTCCTGAGGGATAGGAGCGAACTGGGATATTTTAGTGCAAATCTTTCAATGTTGGCGATCATTGTAACTTTATGCTTGACTAAGACGCTTCGAAACGCCTTTGCCACCTTGTTCTTCGTCTTAGAGTGTCTTGAATTTGAAGGAACGGCAATATAATCATTATATCGCCCTGGTCCCTTGGAGAGGGACAGGAGCGATCTTGGTCCTGTAGGCATCATTTCACTTTATCACCTTCAAAAATTATCTTCAACGGATTTATAATGTACCTTTTCATTCATCCATGCCTTGGAATCCATTGTAACTTGGCAAGAAAATCATCTTAGACAAAAATCGCTCTGGTCCCTGACTGAGGGACAGGAGCGAACTTGAGCATTTGGGTCCCTTGTTGACATTTGGTAATCTTCAATTTATCTTCAACGGTTTCAACTCATCTCCTTTCTTGCCTTCAAACATAAAACTGACTTGATCTTCGTCCAGTACATGTCCTATGAAGAATTTCGCTCTGGTCCCTGGGAGAGGGACGGGAGCTACAAAGAACTTCGCCCTGGTCCCTGACTGAGGGACAGGAGCGATTTTGGCATTTTAGTTCATTCTTCTTCACGACGGCACTTCAAGTTATATTCATTTGATAAAATATCTCTCCTTGGACCCCTTCAAATCATCAAGTCATTAAAATCCTGCAAGGACAAAGCAACATTTGATTTTGAGCTCCGGTCCTTCACTGAGGGACAGGAGCGATTTTATTCCTGGAGGCATTTCCGTGTTCGTGAAATTCTTCAATTTATATTCAACGGAAAGATCACGCCTTTCTCTATCACTTCCAATTCGAAATTCATCTTGACTCTGCAGGGACAATAAGATTTTTGAAAACGAGCTCCGGTCCTTCACTGAGGGACAGGAGCGATTTTGCTCCTACAGGCCAAAATATCAAGATTTCACAAATTTAATCACTTCAGAAGGCGAAAACAAATCATTTCCAATGCCCGGGATCAAATATCAAAAAAGTCAAAATTTGGTCAAAATTACTCAATTGGACAAAAATTCACATTTCATCATCAACACTTAGACAAATTTATACTCTGCACTCAAAATTCCAATTGAAAATAGACCATTCTGGCGAATTTATTTCATTCAAAATTACATCCTACGAAAGGAGGCTCAAAAGCTCTCAAAACTGACTGGATTCTGGCCTGAAAAGACGGTAACTAAAACCTTAAGGCTTGACCCTAAATCCAGACAACTGACAAACTACCAAAACCCTAAAAACGAAGCGAAAGGCAAGCGAAAAACGAGCAAAAAAAAAAGGGGGTCCCCATTTTTAATGGGGCGATGTGTGAAATGGTCACAACAGGATGATGAAAGAGCTGAAGGTTATGAAGGGAGGTCCGAGCAAGACCAATGCAGGGGAGCTTTGGTGCATGAAATGTAAGACAGACGACCACATGAAAGGCTCCTGCCCAAAGAAGGCCTATTGTGATATATGCTAGTTGATGGGGCATTCCACCAAGGAATGCCCCTACAACATGAAAACACGAAGCCAACAAAGTATTGCTTACGCAAGAACAACCAACTACATCGGGTGGTACCGACAGCTCCCAGTTGAACAACAATGCAACATCAGGAGGGTACAGAGATAACCGGTGGGAAGGACGAAACAACAATAACAACAATAATAATACAAGGAGCCAGATCCAATACGACTCCAAAGGCCGACCGATGATACAATGCAGAGCGTGCAGCCAGTGGAGGCACTTCGCCCGAGACTACCCGAAGGGAGAGGCCACACAATATTTGTGCAAATGGTGAGGACCGGGAGACCATGAAGATGCCACTTGCCTGAAGTCCGGCGTCAACTTGCTCAGTATCGAGGAAACCAAAGAAGAGGAAGTGTTGGTCGTAACCCGCGCCCAAGCCAGACAAGCAACGTGCCCAAACCCGGAGACGGAGAAGCGAAGGGTACAGTAAGCATGGGAAGAAATTGAGAAAGAGATACGAGAGAGGGCGAAGGCAAAGGGTACGACGAGTACTTCCAGTCGACCGGAGGCGGAGGAGGCTATACTAAATCGAATTTTAAAACTGGAGGTTCTTGTGAAGGTACACAACCTCCTCCAAACGATGCCTCAATTACGAACAGCGTTTCTGAATAATCTCTCCCAACCACGCACCAATACCAACCACCGCATGGATGTTCCTGGGGGTCTGCAATAGACCCCAGGCTGCTGGCAGTTAACACTGGAAGGAACCCGGCCATTGTGGAGATGGGTATCCTTGACACCATTCTAACCGATACCATCGTTGATGGTGGATCGGGAGTGAATGTTCTTCCAGAAGAAACCTGGCAGAAGCTGGGGAAGTCGACACTGTGGCCAGCTACATTCAATCTACTGGGAGCAGATTAGCATCGAATCAAACCAATCGGGACACTGATGGGCTAGCAAGTTACCATTGGGACGCAACCCATCATACTAGACTTCATGGTAATCCCACTAAAGAAAAATATGATGCGATCTTAGGGAGAGGGTGGCTGGTGGCAACCAAGGCCACCCACAACTGGAAGAAGAACACTCTGTCTATGGAGAATGGAGGAAGGAAGTTTATCATAGACCTTGGGACATAGTTGGTTAGTGAGGAACTGGCATCATCTTTGGAATTGGAGGGTGAAGGAGAAGGCGACCTGAGGGACGAAGGACGGGGCTACATGGAGCCCAACGACGAAGGGATTCTCAAACTAGGAGAGTGCTCCGAGGATGAGACGGGGTCATTGAATGGGCTCTTCCACTGGCAGATAGAGGATTACGAAATGTTCAATAGCTACAGGCTCGAAGTAGAGGAACCAAAGCAAGTAATAGAGGAGGTGTACCTGCCGAAATACAAAGAATATTGGAAGGGAGACGCCCATGTGAGTGACACCACCGCACACCAGTTCCCGAATTATAAGTATACAAAGCACTGAGATCCGAATTACAACACCATGGCATAATAGAACACAGTCATGGAACCAACAACACACAATACAATATGCAGAAATATATCAGATGTAACACAGATGTATATCATATTAATCTCCACCAAAACGTACCTCCAAATGTGCTACAAGCTTACATATAAAGAGTTTGCGGTTGGTGAGGCCATCAACCGTCAGACAACCAACTACCCCGTAGTTATAACTAAATACTATGTTTTATTTTAATACATTCCAAAAAGTCTAATTTACTAATTTTCCTGCTTACAGAAGAACCCATCAAGTATCAAGAGGTAAAATTGAAGGAGACAAACCTCGGTGACGTAGATAATCCCAAGATCATTCGTGTCGACAACGATTGGAACCCTGTGTGGAAGGCCGCAACCTTCAAAATCTTTATTCTTCTTCTTCTTCTTATGTACAGGAAGGAGACTGTGGTCCCTGTAGAATTTATGGTTCCAGGTCTTCAGACGGCCATTGAAAATAGACTTGCCATCAACGAGTCCAAATTGAAACCCGAGAAGCCGGGCAGGCGACTCGAGAGGCACAGGACCAAAGCAGGAGACTCTCGGGCGAGGCAAACCGAGAAGGATGAAGGGCGATCCCAGAGGCATGGGAACCGAACCGAAGACTCTCTAGACAAGTAGATTAGGAAATTAAATTTTAAAAAAAAAATTGAACAAAGAAAAAAATAAAATAAATAAATAAATCAATGGCCACAGTGGAATCGCCACCGTCAGTGACCACCGTGCGGTGAAACCACCGTCGGGGGGACACCATATGGTGGAACCACCATCGACGGAGGTCACCGATGGTGGAATACCGCCGTAGGCCTGAAGGAGCATGGCGACGACGGCGGCAGTTTAAAAAAGGGTGAAAGGAAACATACCACGGCACGGTAGGGATAAACGGTGGTGATGACACGTGAAAAGAAAAAATGCGTCGACATTCAAACAAGCATGCATTTAATTTATAAAAAAAAACAACGACCAGATTGAAAAAGCATTCGATGGAGTCTGGAGCCAGGACGCTGAAAAAATTAGAGTGGAGAAGGTGGTTTTTGGCATCTTAAAATATCATAAAAATGATGTGCACCATGGACTTCCGTGTGGTTCTGAAGGTTGTAAGGGAGCACACCTGGGGCGCTGCCCCTTGACCCCGTTGGGGGCACTACCCCTAGACCCCCAGTTTATTTTTGAGCTAAAATACACTTTTTGAGTCAAGTGTTGGCGGCATTATTGTACACGGGAATAAGATTAGTTAATTATGTGTAATTGTTTTGGTTAGTTGGCAACCGAGGGGTGGTAGTTGCGGTGCGACGGTTGGTGCTCGCACCCCCTCGATACCCTTTTATACTTCGGAATGTAACTTGTAACATACACTTATTATGAATAGAACATCTGATATACTTTGTCTGATATTTACGGCATTAGTCTGCATTATGTTCTTTATGCCTTAAGTTATTCACCCGAGAGGGCAAACATTTGGCGTCGTTGCCTAGACGTACTCAGGAACAGAAGACACGGATGGCGCACAGACACAATGGGCCTACCCGTTGGTGAAATAAACCTAGAGGCCGACAACACGCGAACAGAACTTTACACAAGAGAAGACACGGCAACGCGAGAATTTTCAATTTTGCTCCAAGTAGCCATTCAGACCTACGTTCGACAAGAGGCAGCGGAGGCAGAAATCCCACCAAGTGCCATGTGGACAGCGCTGGAGGTTATCCCGGCAGTAAACCGGTTGATGAACCACCTCCCCCGGTTGCTTGCACAGGCATCGCTGGCACAACAAGCCCGCTTGGAGGAGATTGCCCAGGAAGAGCGACGACAACAAATCCTGCAATGCTACGAAGAGAACAGCCGACGAGAAACAGAACGAGTTGGTGCCAGGCCAGGAGGGAATTGAACCTTGAACTTCTTATTTTCAAATAAAAGTGTCATTGACACGAGTTGTATTTGAGCAAATGAATTAATAAAAACACGTTTTGATTTATGTATTGTGAGTTATGGGAATGTGTGACAATTAATGCCAAACCTATTGAATAAAGATAGAAATAAAAAACCAAAAACGAACGAGTGGGAGGCCGCACAAAGGGCCTTGATTCTGGAGCAGCAAGTAGAACGTAGACGGAGGCTGAGGCAACTTGTCGAAGGATGACCTGCCGAAGGGGGGCCGAGGGGAACCAAGGAGGTGTCACGGAGGGTGCAGAGGCCGACGGAAATTTCTATGCATTGCCAGATCATCGTAGGACACGGAGCCACGAAGAGTTTCTGGAAGAAACAAGGTTACGGCGAAATCTAGTCAAGGAGACTCGGGATCAGTTTAGAAACTTATCCCTTACGCCACGGAGTGAAGATCACCAATGGCAAGCAGAAGTGGGCGCGTGTGAGAGCGAAGGGGAGGGCAACCGTACGGGTGTAGGTGCCACACACGACAGGCAAAACACCGTACCTCCAGTCGTCCACGCAGGACACACCACCAACGCCACCGGACGAAGCAGCGCAGGGCCATAGACACAGACACAACCACCCCCAGGAAGACGACCAGGGATGGCGAGTAAACAAAAATTGCCAAAGTTCACAAGGGACAGCAAGGAAGACCCCTTACGGCACTGTCGTACATGTGAAACCATTTGGTCTGCCAACGGAGTGACAGACTAGAATGACTGGGTACAGCAGTTCCCAGCCACGTTACGTGGAGTTGCCATAGATTGGTACTCCGATGTAGATAAGCAAAAAGTGGCCACGTGGGCTAACCTACAGAAGGAATTCACGGAGGAGTTTCGGTTGTTCCGTGATGACAACGAAATTGTAACAGAGATATACAGTACCAAACAAGGTACCAAGGAGATAGTACAGGCATACAGCAGGAGACTGAAGGAATTGTTGGGTAAAATGGAAAGCCAACCGACTGAGGGCTTGAAAAAACGATGGTTCGTTGAAGGATTGAAATCCTCCCTACGGAAAAAGATGAAAATTGTACCCCCAACGTCATATGACGACGCCTATAATAGGGCGATGGACCTAGAGAGCGAATACAAAACATCAAGGAAGAAGAAAAGTAATAAATATTCATCTGACGATGATGAAGATTCTGACGGGGAAAGCAGCAACGGTGGCGAATCGAGTAAAAAGGTGCACGCTCTCCAAAAGGACATGGAACGAATGTTGAAAGAATTCAAAGTCATGAAAGGGAGTACAAGTAAGACGGAAGAAAATGACGTGTGGTGTACCGACTGTAGGAGTGATGGACACACCAAGGGGTCCTACCCCAAGAAGGCTTTCTGCGACATTTGTCAGATTGCGGGACATTTGACAAAGGAATGTCCCTACAATATGAAAACCAGGAACCAACACGTTCTCTTCACACAAGAGTAGCCGACCGTCGGAACTTCGCAAACCGCCAACAATAATGCATCATCTGGCGGATACCGGAATAACCGGTGAGGGGGGAGGACCAATAATAATAATAGGAGCCGAATCCAATATGATGCAAAGGGACGGCCAATGATCCAGTGCCGAGCGTGCAATCAATGAGGCCACTTTGCGAGAGAATGCACCTCAGAATAAACTCCACAAAAACTATGCAAATGGTGTGGGCTTGGAGACCACGATGATGGAACTTGCCCAAAGTCTAAAGTGAACCTGCTCAACATCGACAGGACGGAGGAACGGGTATTGACAATCACACGGTCACAGGCAAAGAAGGCCACATACCCGGACCCTCGCACGGAGAAGCAACGGGCGCTGGAGGCCACGGCTGAAGTGGCGAAGGAAATGTGGGCACAAATGAGCACCTAGGAAGCGGTAAGTACTTCCCGATCTAAGGCCGAAGAAAATATCCTGAAGCAGGTCTACCGGGATGCCTATTATACATTGAGGCATACACAGCAGGAGTCTGCGGCCTGCGAGGTTGCATGCGTCACGTTGGAGAAAGATGTGGCTAGCCAGTAGGCCTCATGGGCAACCGAGAGGGCGTAGTTGTTGGCACAGCTAGAGATGGCCCGCACAGAGATAGTTGCGACCCGGGCAGCGAAGGCCGAGGTAGAGACTCATTTGGCGGCCGAGCAGACTCGGTTGGTCTGCGCGACGGAGGCAGTGGATACAAAAGAGGAGGAGTTGCTGGAAGCCGCACACATGGTGAAGACAGCTTTGGAGAAAGTATTGATGGCGGAGCGGGATGCGACTACACGCACTCAGCAAGTGTATGAGCTCCGCGCCCGCTTGGCGGCCCAGACACCAGCATCTCACCCTTCTGCTTCAGGGACGCTTCCTCAACCCCCTCCCTAGTTTTTCAGATATGTATATTGTATAGGTTGCATTATCTCCATTTTTGTAAGTCGCCTGGAGACGACTTTTCTTTTTGGGGGTGATGATGTTGGCGGCATTATTGTACACGGGAATAAGATTAGTTAATTATGTGTAATTGTTTTGGTTAGTTGGCAACCGAGGGGTGGTAGTTGCGGTGCGACAGTTGGCGCTCGCACCCCCTCGGTACCCTTTTATACTTCGGAATGTAACTTGTAACATACACTTATTATGAATAGAACATCTGATATACTTTGTCTGATATTTACGGCATTAGTCTGCATTATGTTCTTTATGCCTTAAGTTATTCACCCGAGAGGGCAAACATCAGGCGAAGGGCAGCAGAGAAGTCACAGTAAGTGTTGGGGTTGTTCCGTACTGTGAGAAGAAGCCTAAAGCTAAGCATTGGCGGGGAAGCCATAAGCCGTAGAGGGAGACGGATTTGGAGGTTGCGAACAAACATAGTTTGAGGGAAGGCATTGCAAGAACGCGAAGTTGTACAGCACCAGGGAGTTATTCAGTTCAGTTATCAGCCTTTGGGGAGTATGATGGAGGATTTGAGGCATCTCCTAGCCTTTGTGCTAGAGGGTTGTGGCCACTTCCAAGCATGAATGGTACGCTTTAAGGAATTCGGAGTATGTCTCGGCTGGACATGAGGTTGCCTTGGTGGATGCACAGAGGGCTCGAGAGGAGCTGACCACTAGGTTGGAGGTAGTAGTAGCGTGAGACTTAGCTCAGCATACCCAGGAGTTGGATGCCGAGAGGACAACGCGGGTGGCTATCGAGGACAAATTAGCTAGGGAGACTATCATTTGAGTAGCAGTTGGTGGAGGCTAAGACCGAAAAGCGTGTTTTGCAAACAAGTTTGGCACAGGAGGACTGTGATGTCAAGGAAAAAAAAAACTCCTTGCAGAAGCAATAATGGTGAAATCCACATTTGAGCATCGGATGGTAGCAGAAAAGGGTTTTCAGGCAAGGACGCAACAGGTGTATGAGTTTCGGGCTCGACTGGCATCAGCAGTTCCTGCATCTTCTTCATCGAAGGTGCAACTACCTCATTCAGGGACGCCCCTCAACCCCTTCTTCTCAGTGATTTTCTTATTGTATACAGTGTACTTCATCCCCATTTTGTTGTGTTAGTCCCAGATTTTTGTCCTTGTCGTCCGGAGACGACTTTTCTTAGCGGGGGGATGATGTTAGTCGTAAAATGGGCTTTGTACTACTTGTTAAGCTACGTTGGTTAAGTATGTTAGTGTCATCGAGGGTAGTTGTCCGTTGCACGACGGTTCCCCACGGCTGGTAACCGCAACCCTCAACCGTGTCTTTATATATGCTCTTGTACTTGTTGTTGGATACACTGATGTAGAGAATGATTATTGTGCTAGACATTTTGGCATTAATGAAAGCATTACTCTGAGTTTCTGGTTACTATTCTATCCTATGGTTATCATCTCACTGTTGAAATGCAATATTAATAACACACCCCACGGGGTAAACAACAAGCACTATTATCCAAAGGAACATAGCAATACAAACACAGGGGAATGAGATGTTTACAGAAGAAGGGGTCTTGGCTTGGTGAAATTGCATGGCTTTGGGTGTTTCAAGCTTAGAAATGGTTGAAATAAGGCCTAATTATGTCTATGGGTGATGGGCACTGAAACAAGTACGAAAAATGGACAAAAATGTGCAAACTATCCACCTTTCTAACTGATTAGCAACTTTTAAAAACTCGTCTCAGACTTTCAACAATTTTGAGTGTGAATTACTGCAGCTAAACCTAACCACTTACACAATTATGAATCGGTGGCTTGTTTTCCAAGTATAGAAGTTCTTTGGAGTTTGATATAGGACAAACTGGTTGGGTAATAGATGGTGTCAAACTTTTAGACTGAATATTTATCAATCATGATATTAACTGATGTTTCTAAGATAAACAAACATATCTCTAGAATTACTAAACTAGTGACAATCTAACTAGTTTCTTGCATATTTGTCAAAATTTCTATGAAGATATTTCTAATTCTGCCATAAGTAATTGTTGTCAATAAGATTTGCACCCTACTAAACTTAGAGTTCAGCAATCTATTGAAACATGAAAACACTCCTGGGCCTGTGGGTTGCCCAAAACTTGGAGTGAATCTCCAGAGAAAGCTGGTTCTTTTTGGGACTATCACCTAAAACTACTTCCTGACTAGGAAAAGGGAAGAAATGCTTGGCAATGAAACCTACTCTAGTGGGTGATGCACCAAATTGTTTTTCAGACTCTATATTTGCTATTTTAACACACAATCTATCTCAAAAACAAGATTTCTCTCACACAACTCAAGCTCCACATGTTTATACATCATTGTTTCATAGCAAGGTTAATATTTCAGACCTCATAGAAGGAAAAGAGGGAGTTTTCACAACTAAGAAATGATGAAAGTCATAACACAAACTATAACCTGTATAAAACATGCTATTTCTGCATGAAGGTACCGTAGGAAGAAAGACATATTAAAGGATTGACATATGAATCACTAGAGAAACATCATTCATCCATGTTGCACACAAAATACAGATTAGAGAAGGTAAACACTTGCTTTATTAATCAAAAAGGTGCTTACAACAGCTGTACATATCTGAATATAAGTTACAATACACAATAGGCAAGAAAGAACCTGTTTCAGGTTACAATACAAGCCTAGAGCAGCAAGAACTCACTTAAAAATGAAGCTTAAGGCTGAGCTTTATAGCTGCAACAACTTGCTACTACAAAGGAACATATGATGAGAAATAAAGGACAAGAAGGACGTGTTACATTGATTTTGCTTGGTCAATCCTCCTTGGGCATCCAATTTGTTTGTTGCTATTTTGTAGCCTTCAAATCAGCTCCAAAAAGTGTTTTTTATGAAGAAAAGTCCATCCCAACTGTTATCCTCTTGATTAGGCTCTTTAATCAGCTCCTAGATGCTTGGAAATGCTTTGGAAAAAGTCTCAAACTGCCCCCTAGATTTTCTCAACTATTTGAGGAAGTCTTCAACCTCCTCCTAGATGCTCTCAACCACTTGAAAAAGTCTTCAAACTGTCCTAGATTCTCTCCTTCACTATTGCAACCTCCTTCCACGGTAATAGGGCATTTACTTTCTTTGTTTTGAAGTTGAAAAAGTGTTGCGGTCGAATTGAACTGAAATAGGCCATTAAAGACCCCCAAAACTACTTCAAACTATGTCATTATAGCTCCAAACTGCTCCTTGAATGCATTGATATCCATAAAGGACATTCTCACATGTCAGAATGACACTTAAGAGTCCTAAAACTTCTCTCTTTCTCTACATTTTATACATTTTTAGTTGTCTTCAAAGGACCCTTTTTGACAAGACTATAGCATTTTAGAGCTTTATTTATATGTTGAGGCTCCCTTTTAGAAGAGGAATAACATGATTGATGGCCTTGAACATAAACCAAACACCTTATTAACCTTTACAATTGATGACATTTAATCTTTTGCAAATGCTAGGACCAAACTCAAGACTTATTGAACCTTGAGAACACAATGTTAAAGGCTATTTTGGCTGCAGGAGAAAAATAGACTAACAGTAATATCTGTTGACGTAGCTGTCAATGTTGATTAAATTAATAACTTGCCCTCAAATTGCAAAATAAATATTTTCTGCACCAGATTTTATGTAGGACCAATCTGTTAACAAAATAAGGTTATTATCTACCAAAAATAAAACTTTATCTTAATATTGTTTGCATTATATTGTGATCTCCCCAAAGAAATATGCATTGAAACATTTAAGCATGTAGCAAGATGGCAGGCCAGTCACATTTTACCTTGCCTCACCAAAAGTAGAAATGCTTTCCTCTAAAATGTAGTTGAGCTTGTGTGGAGGAACAAAGAAGACTTGAGTTGCCAACTCCTTAGCAGCAGCCATCAATTTTGCCTTTCGTGTACTATTGTGTGTGGGCAGAAACCCAACTGCAAAATTTTAACTCAATGTGAAAATTTAAATCGTTATTTTGAAGTCATAGGTATAAATCTAAATAATAAAATAGGAAAATAGATTGAAAATTTCAATTATCTTTCCATTGTATAGACATAAATAAAGCATTTCAAGACTGAAAGAATGGACTCACCAAAGGAAAATTCACTTGTAGACAAACCAGAAGCTGTAAGTGCTGTTATGATTGAGCAGGGCCCTGGAATTGGAAATATACGAATTTTTTTCTCTATACAAACCTTTACCTGAAAACAAAGTGCCAACAAATATAAATTAAAAGCTGAAAACTTATCAAAATCTATTTTGAAACTCTATGCAATCAGAATTGCAATACAATTTCAATTGAAATATAGGAAATACAGTATACTCAAATTGCAATTTTTTTTAATTTATTGAGAATGATCTGGTGAACATAAAAAATTGAGACAGAATTTTTTATCCAAGCCATATTGCTATCATTTTAAAGTATTGATATCTATCCTGCTAATGAGGAGATCAACAAATATGATACAGAAAGCACATTGGACCCTCCTCTATTCCCAACTGCTAATATTAACTTTAAAACCAAACAAAGCTTGTAGAGGTAGTCTACAATGAATTTGTGAAGGAGACATCTTTTGAGACCATGGAGACAATTTTCTATATTGGTTAATATTTCTCATGTAACACAGCTACAGAAAATAATGCTGAGATTGAATTCGTAATTAAAAGACTTAGATTTGTTCTTGCAAAGGGATTCTCTAATATTTATATCAAAGGTAATCTCATGGTTTTTATGACTGCACCCAACAGAGAAACATATAGCCATTGGCAGCTAATACCTTGCTAAATAAGGCCAGGATCCTCAAATCCAAAACCACAATGATCTTGTTTACCCATCATTAGAATTTGATTGGTTGGCTAACATCTGACTATCAATAGTGTATATCAACAAAAAAAATCTTTATAATAGCAGATATTTAAGGGTTATAATGCAATGATCTTTATAAGGTGACACACCTTAGGGAAAGTAGATGAGGGCAATTGTTAGGGTTTAATGTCCTTGGGGCCTAATATTTATTATGATTTTAATCAGGGTTCAAGGGATTACTCTCACATGTGCAGTGTCCCTATTATTTATGAAGATGTTTTTATAAGGCTTTGAGAGCTTACTTTTACCCATAGATGAAACACTGCCAATAAATGACTAAAAACTCACAGGTTGTTTTGCTCCCTGATTTTTTGCAGCAAAAACTCACCAAGTTTTCCACAAAAACTCAAGTGAGTCCAATAAAAAAGCTCAGCCGCTGAAAAACAAAACCCCCATAGCAGGGAAAAGGTGATTTTCATTTCACTTTTGCTCTCTCAACCAAAGAAAACCCTCCCAACCATCTAGCACTCTGTTTGCAGCAATTTTGCACCAAGGAGTCAATATTTGAAGAAGTTTTTAGGTGAATTTCAAAGCCAAATTGGATTTGCAGGTAGGTTTTCTGATTTTCTTTTTCCTTTGTTTTTTTAAAACATTTTGCTTCTTTTTTGTTGCATCTAGGTTTTAAAAAAATCATCAAATGCTAATCCTAAGTAGCCTAAATAGATTTAGATTTCCACAAAACAAGATTCATCACCCTTTTTAGACAATTTTTTCTTATTTTTTTCATTGTTTCCACAAGTTTTTCATGCCTCATTTTTTTTATTTAAATCCTGTTTTTTTTTAAGAAAATGTCTAGAATCTTATTAGATTAGATTAAATTTTTACTCATTCCAACTAATCTATTAGATTAGACTAAATTTTTACAAATTTTAAACTAATTTAGGTTGTTTTTCAATTTTTTTACTAAAATATTAACAACTTGTGCTTTCACTTTGTATGTGTATGTTAATTTATAACATAGTTTTAAAACTTGTGGACTCGCCACGGACTCGCGAGTCCATGGGAGCCATGAGTTGACTCGCCAAGGACTCGCGAGGCGAGTCTTGGCAAGTCCATCTGAAAGACTCGCAAGTCTTTTGCAAGGACTCGCACGAGTCTTTTGCATCGACTCGCGAGTCTTTCGGATGGACTCGCGTGACCCAGAAAAAAAGTCATGCAAGCTTTAAAAGTGAGTTTTTTTAAAAAAAATTTGCCTTCATTTGGCATAACTGAGGGAGTGAAAAAGAAAAGAAAAATAACACCCGACGCCTTTATAAAATAATAAAAGTATTTTTGGCCTCGCGGGGCGCTGCCCCTCGACCCCCTCGACCCTGTCTTGTATCGCGACAAGGAGCGTGCAAGGGGCGCTGCCCCTTGATCCCAACTTGGGGGCGCTGCCCCCAAACCCCCGTCGAAAAATATAGGGGGAAACTGTGCCGATGGAAGTAGGGAAAATTTAACCTCCGAGTCTGATTAGGCTCCATATAACAGCACAATTAGCATTGAAGAAATCTTGGTATTATACATTTTAGAGTTGAAAGTTTGAAACTATGAGTATGTGACGTGTAATGTTTCAATTATGGCTCTTATGCTCTCTAAATGCATTAATTTCTTTATGTTTTTTTGTAAAACTACGGTTTTTCTTTTTGTCGAATCCTTGCCGAGTCTTTTGTTGGTTGAAAATTTTGTATACTTGGGGAAATATACAAAATTGTGGTTTCAACTACAGCACACGAGTAAAAACTCTCCTAATTAAGGGAAGGCTCCCCCTATCTAACTACAACTTGGAAAATAAAATGGGATGGGACAGCAATCTTTCTTCTTTTTTCAAGAAAGACAATATCCTTTTCTCTTCACAGAAAAGGATAGCGATTGAATAACAGCAGTAACCACTTTCAAGCAAAATGAGAGAAAGGAAATGAAGTTTCCTGAAAGCTCAAAGACTCCCGTCACTTACTTCGAGACGGGACAGCAATATCAAGCTCAAAGACTTGACTATTGGAAGTCCTATCTACCCTTTTCTATACTAAATTTTACAACGAATAATATATTCTTTCAACACAACGACAAGAACTAATGCAAGCTCAAAGACTTGCTGCTATTTCTTATCACACAATAATTCTTTCTCAAGAACAGACGCAAGCTCAAAGACTTGCTACTCCTTCTAGAGATTTCCTATTTTAGTTAATCTTCTCTACTTGCAGCTCAAAGACTTCAAATCAGATTGGACTAAGCTCTTTTAGAAACACTTTGCATAGAATAAATAAAAAGAATGAAACTCAAACTTGTAGCTCAAAGACTCAAAACTTGAGTAATCTTTCTTTACTATTCTTCAAAACCTTCAATTCACATACATAAGCTCAAAGACTTCTTGCTGTAAATTTGGCAGAGTTTTTGCTTGCTTTCCCAAAAGATGATAATTACAATGGACCTCTCAAGTATTTATAGAATAGGAGCCTTGAGAAAAAGGTCGGAGGATCCTAACTAACTTGAGAGATTCTCTCAACCACCAAGACTCATTCAATAAATAACTGAGACTTCATTAACTAACTAAGAGTTACTCTAACTAACTAAGACTTATTCCAACTACAGTCCTAATCGGACACAACTTGTAGTTGCCTTACATGTAATTACGAAAGTGCAAGTAATGTGTAACTTGCATTTTACATAAATTACTTTTACATTTAACTTGTCAAAACAAAATTACAACTAAAAATTACAAAAAGAGAGAAAATTCAACTAAGTGTTGAAAAACACTTAAGTTGAACTTTGTGAAGACACGAATCCTTGAAATTTCCGGATGCTCGCTTGTAGTTCCTCGGGATTTGGTTCATGGGTGTTCTTAGCAACAACCATAGTCTTTACAATAGTGTCATGACAACGAAGGAGCGCGGAATTGTCTTTATCCAAGGCAGACTGGATCTCATGCAAAAAGGCTTGGTGTTTCATCAATGCTTGAATTGAAGCTGTCGAGAATTGTTCGCTCCTCCATTCATCATGAATCCTCATCTGTAAATCAGCAAGAACCTCTTCTTCTGGAATTAGCTCTCCATCCTGACTTACTATATTGCAAGAGGCCCTTTCACAATGTGAGACAATACCTTGATAAACTTCATCCCGGAATTTCCTTGCATCGCTGATCTCTTCGATGAGGGATTTAAGAACAAGAGTTTTGTTTTCCATGAGTTCCTCGAATTCCAAGTACATGACCCTAGAAGAAATGATGGCGTGATCCTGCAGGATATTGAGCTGTTGTTGGGGCATGGTACGCCAGATTGCCAGACTTTTCTCAACACTTTCCAGATTCTTTTTGAAAGTGTTAGAAGTCTGATCCAATTTCTCCTCAATGGTTTCCAGCTTAGACATTATTTGAAAAATGTCTTTTATCACTTGCACGCATTGATCATGAAGCTGATCAACCTAGGAATCCAGTGCCTGTACTTTTTGAGCAGCTCTTTCCACTCCACGAATCGATTCTTGGGAACCAGAAGAACCTATAGAGTTACTCCCTTCGGCAGTAGGTTTTGTGATTTTATGGATGGCTGCCATGAGCTGTCGATTTTCTTCTTCTAGCTTGTTTTTCTTTGCAAGAAGATCGTCACATCTTTGCACTAGTGAAGCAACAGAAAACTGAGCATCATGTTTAATAACCTCATGTGTTTGCTTGCCCAATTCTACCTTTGTAACCTTATAATCAGCAGCTGACATTTCATCAAGTGGTTTATCTGCAATAGGTTCCACAATTTCAGCTACTTTCATCTTGTTGCTATCAACGGTTACCCTGGAAATAGTCTTCGCCTTCTTAGCAACTTTGGATCTGGACTGTTTGAGTTGCTGGTAGTCAAAGGCATCAGGTGAGATCTCTTGCTTCTTTCTTTTCGGGGTGAAAGAACTAAGCCATGGAGGCAAAGTCATCAACTCACTTCCTGTAGCAGCTGTAGGCAAAGGAGAAGCAGTTTCTGTTTGAATCACCGTGGTCACCCTGGGAGGAATATCTGTTTGAATAGCGACCACGGTTTGCTCAGTTACCAATGGGCATGAAGATTGCCTCATGAATTCTTCAAAACCAGAAGTGGAAGTATCAATTTCTGATAACTGAATGCAAGTGGGATTATCTTCAGGCACTTTCAACACACTTTCTTGTTGTTGATCAGGAGAAGGCTCGTATTCTGAAATGGGAACTGCATTCTGAGGAGACTCATCAATGAGCAAATCAGAAGGAGAAAGAGGCGTCTCAATGGAAACTGGAGGAATGACTTCGTGAGGCGTGTCTGAAACTGGAGACTTAGGCGCATCATCAGATTGCTGCCCCTCTTCTGGATTATCCAAATTGATCACCCGAACATGGAACCGTGATTTCTCCTTCCCACGAGTAGTTGTCTCCTCAGGAGGAAGCACTACTGCACGGCTAACTTGTAACTTGACCCTTGTGCCTGAAGATGAAGCACCCTCCTTATTATCAATCTGAATCTCAGACTTCTGTCCAAGAGGCCCTGTAGAATCATCTTCTTTACCAACCTTGATTTTGATAAGTCTAACAGGATTACTTTTTCAGCCCTGCGTTAGTGTTGGCCAAGATAGGCTGAAATCTGTCAAGGATGGAGACGCACTCCTTGTGTGACCATTGGATCAAAGGAAGTGGAGCTTCCTCAACCCTTCGTGAAGTGTATTCAGGATCAAGTATATGCCCGTCATCGATCATCCCTTGTGGGATATCTGCCAAGTTCAAGTCAACAATTTGCTCAACAGTGAGCCTGCAGTAATCCATCTTCAGAACTTCGGCTTCTGTGCGGAGATCTGCCCAGATGTCTTCAATGCGATGAACATGCACAAAGGATTTCTTGATCTTCTCCTTCATACCTCTATAATCAAAATCAGCGCTAGGTTTGAACCTCTTAAGCTTGATTTCCTGCAATTCAACCTCCATGGCCTTAGCCTTCACAGATGTGACAAGGGAGTATCGACCAATTTTCAATGGGTTTGTGCTGGAGATCCCCATTCCAACCTTGTGTCTAGCAGACTGAAGAGTATGAACAGCCATAATCTGTTTTCCCAACTCCATAAGAATTATCTTATCGGTTGGGTATCTTGGAAGCATGTATGGCTGACCATCATAGCATCCAATCCTCATATAGGTGAAGGTGGGAAATTGCAGGAATAAACACCCATACTCAGACACCTTGACCCATGCCTCATCTGATACTCTTTTGTTTCTGAGATTCATGTCAAACTGACACATGAAATATCCGAAGAATGCATCTTGGACTCTTCTGAAATGCAGTCTGCTAGGTTTCAATGGCAATTGGTCATAATATTCCCAAACTGGTATAAGCGAGCGATCACCCTTGGTAGAAAGACCTGGAAAGTGTCTAAGTGACACTACTAAATATACCAAATAAGAATTCATGAAAAAGGTCATAGTGGTAGGAACTGCTGCAAGTTGTTCGCACAAAGCATTGCTGATAATTTCACCCCATGAAATGTGATGCGACTGCCGTATGAACATGATGAATTGATACATCCATGGTTCAAAGACATTGGAGTGCTCAAGGCCCAACATTCTGCTGAGAAGAGTGATGGTGTCTCCTATCTCCCACTTGAAATCACAACAGTACAACTTTGCCCATCTTGAGAAGGAAGGACGTGGCTCTTGAATCCACCTATTGATGTGTCGCTTGCAATCTTTTTCCCTTTTCACATAATACTCTGCTGCACTTTCTTTGGTGATTTCCATATAAACAGGTGCAGGAGGTATTTTGAAGACCTTCTCGATTGTATCCGCATCAAGACGAATTATAGCTTCACCATCATCATTTTTTATGACTCTTGACTCTTTGTCAAAATGATGGGCGCATGCGAGAACAAACTCAGGTTCTAGGGCAGCCACTGGGAAAGAAGATGCATGATGGATATGGCTGTCCAACAGCCGCTGCAAGTTGTTATCCTGTGGATCTTCTACCCTGTGAATGAATTCTGCCATATCAACGTGCCCTATTTCCGTGTCCCTGATGCGATCCAAAGGAGAAGAAACCTGGGAAGGTGCAACCTCATTCTGGTATTTGTCATATTTGTATTTCATTTTCTTTGGAGTTGGTGATGCCGGCAAATCTGTCATTGATTGTAAACCTGGAATGTTGTGATGAAGACTTAAAAGAGTTAAGGCAACATCATAATCAGCTGCAAATATCATTCTTTCTTCTTCAAATGGGTAAAACTTGGATCTCTGAATTTCACGGTGTTGTGAGAGGAAGAGGGGAGATATGTAGAAATGGGAAAATCTTGACTTTGACCAATTTTGGATCTTGGGAGAATTTTCGCAAGTATACAAGTTGGAAAGGACATACATGCAATCGGGGTTTTAAAACCCGAATACAAGTACACTTGTAAATTCGAAAATGGAGAAATGGACGAAAAATGATATTTTGACTCGCGGGAAATGATGGAAATGGAAAGTACGGATATGGGGAACATGAATGGATAGAAACGGGAATATCTGGGAAAGTCATTTTCATGAAAATGGGAAGATCTTTTCAACATGTAATCCGGTTTTTAAAACCCGAATTTGCAAGGGAGGGGTATTTCACACTTTTCAAGCTTGGAATTTTAACCAAAAATGATTAAATTCCTTAACCGTAGGGGAAGAACAAGAATTTCCAGCGAACTTGTAATCGAGATTAAAAATCCCGAATACAAGCTAAGATGGAATTTTGAGAAGAACAATGCAATTCAATAATTGCATTTCAAAGGGAAGATTACTTTTACAAAAACCAAATTTTTTGGGGAAGAACATCACATGCCAAAAATGCAACTAATAACGAAAAATAAAGAAAATAATAAAATGAAGAGAAGAAGGGAAGGAGAACATACCTTTCTTTAAAAATGCAAAATGTTTCTCCAATAATGCAACAATTCTTGAAATGGAGAAGCAAAACCGGTATATCAAACCCTTATCACGTTTTTTGTAAGAATGCCCCAAATATAGCAGCAATCTTAAACTTGGAGGATCAAAATGCCAATGAGAGTGTGCATCCAAGCAAAACGCCTAAGGTAGAAGAAGAAATAATGGCGCCAAATGGTTGAAAACGCTGCTAAAGGGAGAAAACGTGGCCAAAGGAAATCACGTGGCCACCAAAATACACTCCAACGGCATCATCAAATGGTGCGAAAAACCTCTCACCCTCCACGCCTTAGTAGGAAAGAGAAAAACGATTTAGGAGTGTACAAATTTATGAGGTAAAAAGCGCCCAAAATGTGGGTTTAAAGAACCACGTTTTTGCTGATTTAGCTCCAAAAACCAGTCAATATAACCTCCATTTGGCATGAAAGATGTTGATGATTGCATGAAAATAGGGTAGAAGCAAAAACGCCTTCCTTCCCTAAAAAATCTCCACAAAAAATTGCTTTGAAATCTTCAACAAACAAATTTTGCATGAAAATCAGGTTTTGGGAGACACATGACAAGTTCGATTTGTTCAAAATGAAGCAAATCGGGTTTTAAAAGGAAAACAAGAAGCTCGATTTTCACTTTTCCCACTTTCATGTCAAAATCGGGTTTTATAAGACAAATAGCAAGTTTAATTTTTCACTTTTTCACTCATCAAGCCAAAATCGGGTTTTTTTGGACAAATGACAAGTTTAAAATTGTCAAAAATGCACTTTTATGTCAAAATCGGGTTTTTTGGAGCAAACTGCAAGTTTAAAAATACTTGTAAAAGGGAAATAAAATCCCTACAACAAGTTAAAAACACTTGCACATATGTAATGGGGATTTAAAATCCCTATTACATGCAAAAACCATTAAAGTAGGGGTTTTTTGAACAAACTGCAAGTTTACTTGCAGTTGAGCCAAAAAATCCCTATTTTAACTAAAAATGACCAAAAAACAATAAAAAGATAAAAACATTAAAGGGGAAACTTAAAATAAATTACAAGTGACATATTTAAAATAAAAATGCACATGTAATTGATCAAAAATTCCCCTACAAAGACCACAACAATGAATATCATTAAAACTTGTAGTTTGAAGAAAATTCTCCACCTGCAGTCTGGGTTTTAAAACCCGAAATTGAAGGAAAAGCATAGCAAACGAACCCAGAATTGGACGAAATTTGAAACGTAGTTCGAGAATGGACTGAGGATTAAGCCAGTCCAAGGATTAGTCAAAATTCTGCCTCAGGAAGCGTGCCATAGAGTAATTTTTTTCATTTTTTCATAAAAATTTCACCGTAGTGGTCCTTCATTTTTGGAAACAAAAATGAGGACAACATCTTTCACGAGTCTTTCACAAGTCCGAGTCCGAGTCCAAATTTTTGGTTTGCCGAGTCCGAGGCGAGTCCGAGATTTTCAACTATGATTTATAATGACAAATAGACAAGCTTTTGCATCTGGTTCAGCCTCATGCTCTACCTTGTTGGTGCCACCGCCATCATTTGTAGGTTCTTGTCCTCCACGAGCTAGAGACCCTGCTTGAAGTATGCATATCAAGGACCAAAACCTAGGTCATGTTTTTGCATTAAATGCTAAAAAGTATTTCGTGGAGACATAAACCACCTAAAATACCATCTTCGAGACCTCATTTGGCATAAACCACTAAAGAAATAAAAAGAGAAATGAATGTCATACTTGCAACTGCAAAAGAGAAAAAATTGAAAAGGGAGAGGTCAAAGGCAGCCATGGTAGCATCCATAGCTACTTCTCAAAGTGCTCCAGTCAACCTTGAATCAAATGAAAATGCACTTTAAGGCATAGTGGGCTCTCTCAGTGGTCCATGTATCTGAACCAAATCCACCACCACTGCCACAAGCACCACTTCATCTACTTCTAGTAAAGCACCAAAATCAACGCCGACACGCATGCCACAATTATTTTGTGCCCAAAAAGACACCTGGAGCACAACCATCATTGAAAGCAACTAGGTGGAATAGGGAGGTGCATGAGCATGCAAACATTACAGGTGTTGATTTTTGGCAAATAATCCTTCTTGGGAGAATTTGGTTACTACAGGGAAAGGCTACAAGGCGCCTTCTCCCATAGACTTGAGTGGGAGGTTAGTTGATTTAAATTTTTTGATAATTTATGTTGAGTTTTAAAATTTATACTAAATTTCTGTTCTTTAATTTCTAGTAATTTATGTTGAATTTAAACTATTTTTAATTTAGAAACTAAAATAGTGTACTTAATTTCACTTTGTACTTATAGGTTACTCATGAATGCAACTAATAGGGCAAGGGTAGTAATGGAAGATCAAAGAAGGAATGGAAAAAATAGGGCTACGCTATTCTTTCTAATGGATGGACAAATGGGAAAAACCGCACAATCATTAACTATTTGGTAGCTTGCAAAAATGATGTGGCTTTCTTGAAATCGATGGATGCCTCCAACAAAGTGAAAAATGTAGAAACTTTGGCACTAATGTTGGAGCAAGTTGTCATGGAGGTGTGAATTGAAAATGTGGTGCAAATAATAACTAACAATGCAACAACATATGTGGTGCTTGGAGAATCCTCCATTAGAAACACAAGACAATTTTTTGGTCACCTTGTGCAGCACATATCCTTGACCTTCTTTTGGAGGACGTAGGCAAACTTGATAGGGTGACACCAAATGTAGAGGATGCAAGGAGGATCATAAAATTTATCTACAATCACCCTTGGGTTCTTCACTTAATTAGATATCACACGCAAGGGAAAGAGCTGGTAAGACCTAGTGTCACAAGGTTTGCAATGATTTTCTTAACGTTGCAAAGCATTCTTGGTTCATTGACGGATTTGAAACAAATGTTTGAGTCAAGAAAAGCTAGACTCAACTTATTTGAAGAAGCCCGAAGGAGAGAGGGTTGCATGTATGGTCTTCACAACCCATTTGCACAAAGAGCTATAGAGGTTGTGAAGGTAACTTCAAAAATTTGAATTTAAATTCAAATTGAATATTTAACTTCTTTTAATTTCAGTCTTTCATTACAAATTTGTAACTTTAACTTTTTGTATTTTTAAATTGTAGGTGTCAGAGCCCTTGGTTAGAGTTCTCCACATGGTAGATGGGGATCAAACCCCAATGGGGTATCTTTATGAGGCCATGGATAGGGCCAAGGAGTCTATCAAAAATTATTAAAAGGGAGGCCACCTCAAAATTGATCCCACATGGGAGATTACTGATAGGAGTAAACTCCACTAACCCATCCACGCAGCAAGGTACTTCCTTAATCCTTGTTTTTCTTCTCAGATCCCAATGGAAAGGTTATGGAGGGCCTCATTACATGCATTCAAAGACCTCACTGTCAATGAATTGAAAAGTTATAGGGAATCAAAGGGTAATCTCTTCTCTTCAAAGCTAGCCAAAAGAGGAAGAACCACTCAAACACTAGATAAAAAATTTGGAGTCTTTCGCATGCATCTTACAAGTTACAAATTTGAAATTACAAGTTTGTAACTATTGATAATTTGATAAAATATGTTTTAACTTTGCTTTCTAACTCTTCAATATATTTTTTTGTAGAGTGTCGGTGGACAAATTGGAGTCAAAATACCCCAAATCTCCAAAGATTTACCCTCCACATCTTATGTCAACCTTGTAGTGCATCCAATTGTGAGCGCAATTGGAGCTTGTTTGAGACCATCCACATGATGAAGAGGAACAAAATAGCTTAGAAACACCTCAATGACCTTGTCTTTGTGCAATATAATCTTCGGCTGTGCACAAGAAAGGTAGAGGAAATATCAAGCGATCCAATTGATTTGGATGAGATAGATCCTTACAGTGATTGGACATGTTAGGATGAGTAGTGTCCTTTGTTTACAAAGGATAAGATTTATGAATTAGAGAGACGAGCAATGGAGAAGGGGGTCGATAGGGATTGTCATTGGATGACATTGAGGAGGAGGATGATGAGGAGTCATTTCCACCAGCATCTACAGCCAAGATAGAGGTCGAGCCACAGCCTGTCATGTCAATCATGGTGGAGGAGCCACAACAAACTCCCAAGACTAGACTCTCGAGTTCTACCTCTCCCCTAGCTTTCACTAGAGTTGTGAAGAGGAAGATGTAAAATGTTTTAATGCAGTATTTACTTTTAGTTTTACAAACACAATTAGCTATTTGCATTTTGTTTCAGACTATCAGCGATCAACATTCCACATGAGGATGCCATTTTTTATCCAATTTGCATTAAAAACAATCAAATATAACTACACTCAAGTTGTTTATTTTATGTTATCATTTATTGACCCATTGTATGCATCTCCTCATCAAATTTTGCAAAAAATAAAATAAAATTTCTAATGAAATTTAAGCAATTTTTTAAGTTGTCGAACTTTTGCCCCAACCAACTTTTTCAACTATGCTATTACCTGCTCCCAATCCACCACAATTTATAATAATGTAATTGAAAGATGCCCTTATTGGTGTTGGAGAGGCGAAGCATATCACATTAAAATGCTTCAGCGATCTTTGCCCCCCTCATACTGTATTAAGCTTCTTGCTTCAGGGCCGTGTGGACTACTAGAACCCCAATGGGCGCAATCCCTTCCACCAACTTTCTCCAACCTATTCTTTGGACACAAGAATGGGCCTTTGTAGGCATTGATGAAGATGGGAGACACCATGAAGACCTTCACCACCCTTAATCAGTAGAAAATCACAAAAATGGAAACCTACACAAAAAAATGTTGAAGCAACTTCTAAAAAAGATATTCAACTAAGTATAAAAACATTTAAAAGATGGGACATGCCGTGGAGTGTAAACTTGGCTCTATAAAAAACTAAAAAGTACAAAGTCTCATAGCAATTTGTGGAATATTTGGTAATATGACACTTCTACTCTATAAAGAGCTGCAGAATTGGGCACCGAAAGTGTAATGGACACCCCCTTATTTCTAGATCAGTTTTGTGCCTTTCTACTCCCTGTATTTTTGTCAAACAGTTGGCTTACAAACTGATTTTCTGAGTTATTGGTTTTGTTCTCACTTGCAGATGTAAGTAAAGGTTTGTTGTTATTTTTCAGATTTCATTCAATATAGAACAGCACACAACATTGTTCTCAAAATAACTCATGGGCAAACAATGTAACCTTTAAACAATAAAATGCTGATAACAATGGTTCACTACTGGAGTACACAATATAGTTTAACATCCCCAACTAATGTGAACAGCTGCAGACCCACTTAGTCTTGAACACAATATGACACCATGTTTCCTCAATCTATAATTACTTTTCAATGCATTAACATACCCAGATCGCTGCCAACTAACAGTAACAGCATTGGCAGCCCTTGACTTCACATTCCCCAGCTATATGGCACTATTTCCAGCTTCTACGGCACCCACCAATTCGATTGCAGACCTGTGTTAGCTTCCAGCCACTAATACCAACACTGTACAACACTTTGATGATGTTCTCCTCCTTGTACAATGCCCTTAGGGAAATATCTGTCATGTCCCCTTCTGGATCGGTATACATAGAAAGAGAGAGAGACCCCAAATGAATTAATAATTACCAACGAAGGAATATTTGAAAGTTATTTATTTATTAAATATTATTATAACTAATAAATATTCCTTAAAGGATAAGGATGGGAAAAAGAATATGTACAACGTAATCCTATGCTTTTTCTCCAACGAACAAGAAAAGTATTTAGACTAATTGACATTAATTGGACATACATCGCTAGTGGTCCACAATTGTGTGGTGTCTCTAAAAGAGACAAAATTGCGAATGTAATCAGAAGACCATTATGATAGATGGGTTCAAGGGTGGTGTTTAGCATGAACCACCATTTAAGAACACTGATCGTATAGTCAACAATCATGATTAAGGACATATCGGGCACTCCAAGAGAATTTGCACCGAATGTAAAAATACTTAATAAAGTTAATGCATGGATTAATTGAATTAGGTTAGTGTAAATAAATAATTAAAATAATAATACAAGTAATCAATGATAAATATATTTAAGTTATTTTAAAGGAAATGCTGTTTTGGGATGATACTTAACATTTAATATATTTAAAATGATATATATTTAATATTTAACATATTTAAAAATTAAAAAAGGGCAACAACATGTAATATTTAATATTAAATATTACCCAATGTAGCTGGGTTACTCCCGCACGAAGTGGTGCGTGGGTAACCGCAGCCTAGGGTGCAATTACCCCTACACCCCTTCATGCGGAAGGGGCCCGTGGAGGGGCACAACCCCTTGGGTTATATTAAGAGCAGCGGCAGGGGTTAAAAAGGGGGGAAAAGGAGGAGGGCCGACGGTGGAGAAAAGGTAAGAAGAGCGGACTGCAAAGGAAAGGTAAGATACAAGGTTTTAATTTATATTAAATAATATAAGTATATTATTTAATATGTAATGTCCTTATTATAGTTAATGTGTGAAACACATTAATATTAGCTACTGAGTAATGTGTGAGGATCGTTAATAGGTGATGTTAATTGTAATCTAGTGAATATATATATTCAATCAGAACAAGGAGTAACATAATGATTATAACTATAGATATTGATTATAATAGATAGGTAATGAAAGAAGTTAAGGTTAATGAATGTAATTAATGTATACGTAATGTGTAGGATAATGAATACTTTAATGAACATATTAATGAATGGTTTTCAGATATTAAGGAATAAGTATAAACCGTATGTTAATGAATTTGTACTAACATACGTTAATGAATATACGTATCAAAGAATAGTAGGGATATAAATTAATAAATGTAATGTTCATTAATATTAATTAATGTGTAATGTTCATACATATGGGTAATGTGTAATGTTCATTAATATGTTGATATTAATTGTAGTCTAGTGAATGTATATATATTAATTAATGTGTAGTATTCACCAATCATTAAACATAGGTAAAAGATATAATTTGTTAATTGTTGTATTCATAAGTTTGCGTATTAAGAAAGATTAGGAATACAAAGGTATGTTAAGAAATGTAATGCATATGTAAAAGATGGAAGATTATATATATCTATGTTAATTAAAGAATACATTAAGAATTCATGTTAACACAAGGGATAGTTTATGAACTAAAACTATTATGCAAATGTATGGCTTGGTTGACTAAAACTCAACCAAGGAGAGAAGGATCTGGTCACTTCCCCTTGAGGACTTGGATGATGGAGGCATCACCCAAGACAAGGAAAGGCAAGGGTCTTCCTTGGCTGGCTTGGGTATAAGAGGTTATACCCGAGACAGGACTCAAGGTCGGGTCGATCCCCTCTAAGGACTTGGATGATGAAGGCATCACCCAAGGCAAGGAAAGACAAGGGTCTTCCTTGGAGGGCTTGGGTGTAAGAGGTTACACCCAAGACAGGCTTCAAACTCATCTTCGATTTCCTGGAGGGCTTGGAGGGCGAGCTTCACGGCCGCCTAAGGACATCTTGGAACCAAAGGGTTCCAAGAAGGCGAGCCGCATGGCCGCCTAAGGACATACTTTGTATGGCATTCGTATCCTTTTTATTAGATAAAAATTATGATGATGTTAAATAAGCATTGAAGTTAGATAATAATTTAGATTACTTATATATACATATATGTTTGTCATGTTCTAACAATCTTTTTTGCAGGTTAGTGATCTCTAAATAGTAGGGACATTACAATATCTGATCAACACCATGCTCTTGCGATTCTGGGCATGTATAGCCCCCTTTCCTTTCATATACAGCCCAGAAATAAACTCTGAAAGACCTCCAATGGTGCAGCCAATAATGAAAGAGTTTAATCAGAAAAAGCACGTTCCAATACCTTCAAGCTCCCCTAGATTGAACCTTTTGTAGACTAGAACTCATTCACATGAAAGCTACAGATTTCCTCCAAATTGAGCCCTCTTGGCAACTGGATATTAGCAATGGCAACTAGCACAACTTTTGATTTATCTTGAAGCTCAAACCCAGATCCTCCTGACTGTATCTTTCAACAGCAAAGAGAATGCTAGCATAGAGAAATTTCATCCTCCAAGCCCTTGAAGATGAATTCTCCAAATATTTCCTCAAATTCATATATTTTTCAGCCTGTTGAAAGAGGACTCTTCAATCTCTTTTATAACCCTTTCTAAGAGCTTATTCACTCCTGCTGTCAATGTGGGATAAACAAAATCACCATTTTTGCCCTTTCCTATAATTTTGGGATTTTTGCTTTTTCGCCCCTATTTTCTCACAATTGCTTTTTTGGCCCCTATTTTATCACGGTTGCTTTTTCTTATATATTACCCATACCATGTAACATGATTTTCCTTCAACTTAAGTCCCCAAACACTTTTTTATGTCTCCAATGTATTATAGAATAAAGGGGAACTCTTTTATTTCAATATTTCCCACAACTATAGACTATGCATTAATAAAGTTAAATAATTAAATTTAACTTTATAAAATAACTTTATTAACGCATAATAAATCATATCAATGATAAAAAAATCTTCTTGTCGATTTTAAACAATCACCATTGACATGTTACTGCCACTGGATGTCCAACCACGTCCAAAATGACTTACTATAAATAGTAAGTGTGCCCAAAACTGCCTCAAAACCCCTCAGAATGGCCTGCAACTGAAAATGTCTTGGCCAAATGGCCTCTAAGTCCCTTTAATGTCCCGGTTAGCCTACAAGACCATGGGAAATAGGCTAACGACAACATCATGCTATGAATGCTAGGAAGGGGGCATTACAGAAAGGATGTTTAATATTTAAAAAGAAGTGGCATTCAAATCCTAAAATGTTATGATATCTCATGGTTTTCTTTTTTCACTTAACTTCAATTAAATTACATGTAGGGTCTTTGTGCCGATAGCCCTAATTTTTTACAATCTTTTTATAGGTATCTAATATCAATTATAATAAAGAGCCATGTTACTGGTTTGTTGGATTTAGCCTAGCTATTCAAGTCCAAATCTGGTTTTCCATGGGGGTCATCCAAGGTCCTACTCCAAACCCACAAGACCATCTAAGATAAACACGAGTGAACCCACAAAGTATTTGATGGGTTTTATCTCCAGGCAACGAATTTGCAATTTAAAAAAAAAAATCATTAAATTTTAAATTCCAATTTTGACCGAAAATCCAAAAAGCCCCCAAACCCTGAAACGTGGATTCCAATGCATTTTAAAGATAAAACAAATTCATTTCTCTTATTGTGAGCAGATGTAAAATGATGTGCACCATGATGTTTTGTATGGTCTTGAAGATCTTAATTTGGGCTTGGTGGTAGGGGCTCCACCCCTCAACTCCGCCCTGTACCACGACAAGGAACACGCGAAGAGCACTACCCTCGAACCCCGCAAAGGGCATTGCCTCTCAAACCCATTGGTGGCGCTACTCTCAACCCTACTGAGAACACTAACCCCACCACAGATGTTGCCCCTGGACCCCATTGAAGATTAGAGCCAATAGCATTGTCTGTGGTTTTAATTTTCTAGTATCTACATCATCTAATATGGATGATGATGATATTTTTGAAGACCCATATGATGATGCTTGATTGTAATGTCCCCTTTCTAGGTGACAAGAGAAGAATAGTGGGATGGTCTATTATTTGGATCTCGTAGGCTGGCGGTGGTGGATAGAGACTCACACAGGGTATTCAATATCCGGAGTTGGTGTTTCAGGCAGTTTGTGGGCCATTAGGAGCAGTTCCTTGATTTTGGGGAGATTCCCTACTTTATAGGATGTTGTGGCAGTTTCCATATTTAAGGTTCCACGGGACCATACCATGGTTTCAGTTTCAAGAAGATTGGATGTGTTTCCTAGTTTCTAGGAGCATCCCTAGATTTTAGGGTTGGGACTGCCAATTGGCCCATCTTGTCCGGCATCAGTCATAGACAGGTGACAAAGTCAAATTCATGTTTGGTTGGTTATTTTGGGCTATTATTGGATCTATGGAAATATTTTAATATATTTAAATGTTTCCTAAGTTATCGATTAAATAAATTAAAATAAGGCTATGTATATAGCCATTTCGGAGTAATAAGGGGTTTTTGGCTTCATCTGGTTTGATATGCCTATGTGTTATAGCTCGTTGGAAAGGTCTTGAACTTTGCTACATGATTCTCACCTCCCAGAGTCTTTTTGGATGCTTGAAGCTATTTATTCGCAATAAAGTGATATTTTTCTATAGTTTGACGCCATAATTGGGAAAGTGTCACTTTAATTATAAAGCGCAAGCTTTACTATTCTTTAGGGTTCAATTTGCAAAGGGAAAGGAGTTATAAGGAGATGAAAACCTAATTGATAGCATCTTTGATCATTTTGAAACTTGCGAATTTGGAAATTGCTTTGGAAGAGTGATTTTGGTCTGGTACGCAAACCCCAGGTCTAAGCTTGCTGGGACGTAGCCCTCAACAGGAGTTGACAGTGGATTTATCCAGGATTGCACAGAGATTGTCAGAGGTAGAAGACACATCTTCTTGTCCTGAAGATTCAACGTGCATATTGGGGGTTTCAACAAGGCAGCTGGTCTATTTCAGCTGGCACGTGATTTGCAACAGCTTCCACGCCTCCTTTGCAACCACACCTTGTTTGTATGTTGGCTTGAAGGGTTGTATTCAGCTTATTTGGTCTTCCTTGTTCGTTGCCAGTAATATTCCTCCATCTGGCATCAATCCAGATTGAGAACAACTCCAAATAAATGTATGGATTCTTGCTGAATACAAAACTAGGTTATTTGCCTGGTATGATTTGTAGTATTTTCAGATTGCTTAAATGTTCTTACATATGAACATTGTTTACTATTTTATTTCACAGTTGTTGCTATTTATCAATTACTTTACTTATAACATCAAAACCCAAAAAGAAACAATCCCTTTTTGCAACTTCTGTCTATTCTATAAGATCACCGGAAAATTACAAAAATATAGTATGTTTAATTAAGAATTTACAGCAGCAACAGCAAAAGGATCCATTTGGGATCTTTCAATGGTATCAGATCATAATCCTACCAGCTTGTGGGTTATAATTGCATTCACCTGGTGTGATTGAGTTTGGTTTTCAGTTGGACGGTAAAAAGAATCATCATGACAGGGTTATGCAAAAATAAACAAGCAGGGAGAGAATTTGATCAAACCACCTTCAAAGAGTTCAAGACACTCTAGAGGTACAACTACATCTAAAAGTACAAGGAGGGGGCCCCCTGTTAAAACATTTAATGATACAGTCATAAGCAACTATCATGGGTATTGCTCCCTTCCAAAAAAGCTATAGGATATGCTTACCTTCACCCAATTTATGGGTATTCCAGATGAAGCTAAAGATGCTATGAATTCATATTAGCTGCAAATAAAAAGAGAAGAACCGATTGACTCATCCATAAATGAGGTTTGTAAAAATCTCTATGAAGAATTTGATGAACATGCTACAATGGATGAAGTGGTACCTATGAATGTTGAAAACATGTCACAAAGGTATGGAAACCATTCTGATTTTTATAACAGCAGTCCTTCAGATGAACACAATGATGATTCACAGATCATGGCACATGAGGAGGAAGTTGTAGGAGGGATTCCTACAGTTGGCACGCAATGTATGAGAGTTATACAAGAAGGATGCAAGGAGATAACAAGCCATAGCAGCCCTGACTTTTATAACAGTAGTGAGTCATTCTCTCATTTTCATGTTGTTGGTGCTTCTAATTATTGGGAAATGAATCATGTAAATTCTATTATGGTGGGTACTATTGTGACCTTTTCACACATCGCCCCATTGCTAACGGGGACCCCCTCTTTGTCGGCTTCCTGCGTTGCTAGGTTAGGGTTTTTGCTGCTTAGTGGGCAATTTTGCATTCCCTGTGCCCAAGTCTTGGAGTTTTGATCATGCCTAGTGCGATCTAGAGTTTTTGAAGTTATAGGATCAAGTTGCAAAACGTTGATATTTTAATGATCCTAAGTTTTGTCTAAATGTGTAGACCATTTGAGCGTTAATGTGTTTTTAAACACGCACATCAATGATTTTAAAGTGCCAAGATATTCACAGACCCGTTGGAGTTGTTTTCTCGCTCCTAAGGTATTATTTAAATTGATTTCGCACTTTATTTCAGTATTTTCCTAGCGTTTCGCTCACATTTTTGGAAAATTTGCCCAAGTCCAGTTTAAATTTAATGTTTCTAAGTGATTTTGAGTGGTTAAAATGATAAAATCCTAAGGGAAATTCATATTCCAAGGGTAAAAGGGTCAAATTCCATGCTAGAGGTGCTTTTCCCCTCGCATTCCAGACTACCCAACCCATTCCCCCACTCAAAATCCATACTACACATGGGTTTCCCCTGAAATCCATACTGGCTATTATTTTCCCCCACTGTTTATCCATACCCAAGTCGAATTTCCCCTGGAAGTGCTAAAATTTGGCTAAGTGTCAGGATTTATCCAAACTACCATCGATTTTCCACCAGGAGTGCAGATTGGAGTGCGGACTGGAGTGTGAGGATGATTCCATGCCTGGGTCGATTTTCCACTAGGATTTTTGTGACAACTAAGTGAGGATTTTTGTCAGGATTTTCATCCAGACAGAGGTCGATTTTTCCCTAAGAGCATTTGTAAAGATTTTTGCCCGGATTTTCATCCTGATAGGGATCGATTTTCCAGTGGGAATATTTTGAGGAGTTTTGAGTCCGGATTTTCATCCAAACCAAGGTCGAAATTCCACCACGGAGGTTTTTTCCAAGTTAAGTGAGTTTTGAGTGTGGATTTTTGTCCAGACTAATATCGAATTTCCCCTAGGGGTGATTTTTTGCAAATAGAGTGCATTTTTGTCTGGATTTTGTCTAAACTCACATCGAATTTCCCCTGGGAGGTTTTTTGTGTGCATTTTGATGAAATTGAGCATGGATTTTTATCCAAGCATGGGTCGAATTTCCCTTATGGGGTAAATTTCAACATTTTAATGATTTTTGAAGGGATTTTTCAATCCCAACCCAAATCGAATTCCCCTGGAGGCTTATTTTGGATTTAATTTGCAATATTTTAATAAATAAGCCCCATTTAATTGCTTTTAAATAATTATTAACGATTATTTAAAATTTAAAAGCAAATTTAATAACTTGCAATAATCATTTAATATTTGAACCTTCTAGAAGCAAGTTAGGTTTTCACCAAGCAAGTATTTATACAAGTGTTTTATCCCACATTGCTTGTGTGGTGAAAATGAGAGGTGAAAGCAAGTATAAGTGAGGAGACTTAGCATTATTTTATTATTATTTCTGCCAGGTGTCTCCATGAAAGTGATTTTTTTTCCAAGTTGGACGAATTTTTAGCAAGGCGTTTTTGTGAAGTGTGGGATTGAGGATTTATTTTCCTCCATTTTTTCCAGCTTGTTGATCTATTCCTCTTGGCTGCCATTAAAGACCAGTTTCAGAATTTTGATTTTGCTAAGTTTGGCGATTTTTTCAAACTTTAGCATTTTTGGGTGAAAATTGGCAATTTCATGTTTGGAGACTTGGGCGATTTTTGCTTGCTATTCAGACCTTCATTGCTGCAGATTGCTGCCATTAACAACATTTTTCAGAATTTTGAAAATTTTGATTTCTGCTAAGGAAGGCAATTTTTTGTGTTTGGGATATCCAATCCCAACCTGAGCGATTTTTCAGATTGCTGCAATCCTTGCTACTGCAGATCAAGGCTGCCATTGACATCAATCTTCAAATTTCAATTTGGTGACATAGTTGGGAAAATTCGATTTTGCTAAGGAGGTGATTTGGTGCCACATTTTGATGGTTTTCGTGCATTTTTGATGGCTGCCATCATTTCCAGCCTGCTGATTCGCTTCAAATCTGAGGTTTGCTTCAGATTTTGACTTCCATTAATGGCTGCTATTAATTTTCAGACTTAAGTTTTTATTGCCCAGCCAATTCCAACTTAAACATTTAGCATTTGGAGGTGTTTTATGGAGTTTTTTGTGCATTTTTTAGACCATTATATCGCTGTTGCAGGTCTGAAACTCTATTGCTAGGCGGTTGTCCTTAGAAATTTTCATTTCCAGCGACCTAACCATTCTTGGCGATTTTGCTTGGGGCTGTTTCCTTAGCCATTTTTCATCATTTTTAGGGATTTAAACCACTTTGGAAGGTGCTGGTAAGTCTGAAGTGTCCTCAGAAAACTAAATTTTACCAACCATACTTACATTCCAGAAAATGATTGTTTTGATCAATAGAGCTGACTTTTATCAAGATTATGCATATTTTGAAGATTACAACATGTTTTACAAGTCTGATTTTCAGGTTGTCTTCAGAATTGTTGACCTTCATTGTTGACTGCGGAAGGTGCCTTCAGACATTCATTGGGTGAAAACACAACCTTCCACACCTTTCCTTAGTCATCATCAATCCGGTATACTCCTTTGCATTCTAGCTTGCATATTTTCTAAGCATAAGGAGGTATAAATGAATTTGATGGAAGGCTTCCATGCCTTAGTGTTGTCACACTTTGAACTTAATTGCTAAAATTTACCAAGTGTATGGATTATTTTCATGACTCCATGCTCTAAACTAGCTAAATCTTTAGAAAGTCAGGAATTTTATTACGAATATTTTCCTAAGTCTAACTTCGAACTTCGTACACGTGATGTCAAAGTCAAGATATAAGGAAAGGAAAGAACTGTTGAAGACACTGGAGACTAGATTTTATCCAGAGTTTAAGATTTCATCCAGATGGAAGGAGATCGCTGATACAAACATGCATTTCCTGGACTTCGACCAGATGCAGTGTCGGATGTTCGGAGTCAGAGATCAAGTTTCTTTCCCAGCATATGCAAATATTATGAAAAGTGGCATTTTCCATGCCGCTGGATTTCCACAATCCATACAGTGCAGTGAGCTTATCCTGGAATGTGCACGATGTTACGATCCGCTCACAAGAATGATTAAGACTCCTAAGGGCGTTGTCATCGCCTACCTTGCTGAGGATGCCATTGCTGAGGTATTATGCAATGGCATCCTACGGAACATGGAACAGACATGAAGGATGTGACCAAGGAAGATTATGCAGAAAGATACACGAAGAAGATGGGTGTATGCAAGAATATAATTAACAAAGAGTGGATGATTCAGCCTAAGTCTCATCATTCCAAGGCTCCCAAGACACTTATGTGCATAGATTTTAAGGAGAAATATAGTGATTTGATATTCCTACTCAACAGAGTGATGGGGATGCCACAGGGAGCAATATTTGATGGATGGATGTTCTACCTCATCCAGGATTGTCTTAGAGGAACACTAGTGAATTGGTCCAAGATTATAAGTGACAACCTGGATTTTCAGCTGAGGAATGTAGAGCAGTCCAAGTCATTTGCCATGACTTCTTACCTCGTGTACCTGCTTGCACGATTTGTTTCATACAGAGGATTAATATGCAAAGGTGAAGTCGGGAATGGGCAAGGACAATTCAAGAGTTATGAATGCTACCCCCAGCTGAGCATGCACAGAATTGAAGACTATAAGAGAGTGAATGATGCATTCACTATGTACATCACACGGATGCTGCAAGGCGGAATCTACAGAAGATTGTCCAGGGAGGCAACAGAGTTAATAGAAAAATATGGATTGTGGTATATACAGTTTCCCACTTTCACATACCTCAGGATTCATGGGTTTCAATCTGAACCCTACAGACTTCCTAGGTATCCTACCGACAGAATGATATTGTTGGAAGTGGTGAGACAGCTTCTAGAGTTCAATGTTATCCAAAGAGAGAAGCATAGGACAGGAATGACATTCCCTATTTCAGTTGGGAAGACGTCAAAGGTTTGTCAGTCCGCCATAGCCGCCAGCACTACGAGTGAGGAACTTGCATTCTATCGATTTGCTACCTATAAGAAGAGAGAAAGATTCGATCCAGACAAGAAGGTCGGAAGGATCATAGGAGAGAAGTTCACTCATAAGATTGACATAGATGATTATTGGGCTAACCTAATGGACGAGCAAGCAGTGAAGAGAAGAATGTGGTCCAGAATGTCAGTAGATTTCAAGAGGAAGTGTGGACTTTTCCTCATTCCTGATCAGGTATTAGATGATAGAGATCATACACATCTACAGTATGAGAGTGAAATGAAGAAGGCAATCCTATTGCCTAATTGGTCAGAGTCAGAAGAGATTGACCTGAATGTATTAATGAGAGAGGTCTTGAATTTCTCCCGCCTATGCGTGGATATACAAATGAATAAGTTAGTTGACATGGGTGTTCCCTTCATTATGAAAAGATGAAGTCGGAAGAGTCTACTTCCGAGGATGATCAAAGGACTATCAGTGATGTCAAGATTCATGCAGACGAGGAGAGTCAAGCTCCCAAGGGAAGGAAGAACACGCCAGGAGAAGTCAAGGCCAGAGGGAAGAAGATTGAGGAGGTGAAGAAAAAATAGAAGACTATTACTCCACTTATCATTCCTTCACCCTCTCCCAGTGTCTCATCAATCAAGGTGATTGAAGTAACAGAACAAAATAAGGAGACTCAGCAGTGTTCCAACACAGTGATACTACCAAAGAATATTTAGGAATTCCATGCCACAGCGACATCTGCAACTCCTGATGATAATAATGATCGGCCGGAATCCCCTACTGTCCTTTTGGAAGTTAGTTTGGGAATGAGTTATATGATTGGACCAGCGATAATCCTAATGACAATGAGGATGTTATCTCGGCATTGAAAGGACTTGATCGAGAAATATGTCTTGATGATGGTATGGAGATGGCCGCTATTCTTGAATGACTGAGGAGAAGCATGGAGAAAAGTAAACAAATGATAGAGGTACAGCCTATTGATGATATTGATGACTACCTAGCTAGGAGTGCTAAGAAGAAGGAGCCCAAGAGAGCGGAGATTTTGTCGCACATAGCTAGAGATGAAACAGGAATACGGATTGCGCAAATTGTTGTTCCTATTGCAGGCGTGGCAGCGGACATTGCTACTCCTATGGATTTCCAGATCACTTCAGTCGCCCTTGGTCGTACATCCAGAGAACAGAAATTCCAAGAGATTGGCGACAACCTCCAGGTAATCAATGCAAGGTTAGACAGAGGTTGTGGAAAATGAAAGGTACAGAGAAGAAAATATTAGACTCAGAGAGTATATTGCAGGGACAAGGCGTGGAGATCCCACCCTTATTTCCCCTATTGCAGTTGACCATGGAATACATTCACACTGCAAGGTAGCGAGAGGTACACACTCAGAGGTGGAAAAGTGGATTGACAGCACAAGAAAGTAGGCAGATGATTTCTTTACTCAGTTTGTTCATGCATATGATAGGACAACAGGGCTTATATTCAAAATCCAGTATTTTGAGGGAGTTTGGGAGGAATTTCGGCCTATTCAAGACAAGACTATTCCACGCCTCCCAGCATTGAAGAAGATTCCTAGTTCCACCTTGGTCAGCGAGAACATTGTGCATAGTGGAGACAGATATGATTTCCATGGCTAGTATTGTTCACTAGCCGTGAAGAAATCAACTTATGAGAACACCCAGTCGAGTTGTATGGAGATGGAAGGATTAATTCAAGACATTCAGATGAAGATCCTTGCCTCGATTGAGGAATTATTGGGTGTTGATGTTAGTGAAGCTAGTGGTTTACACTTAGCTGAATTAAGAGACAAGATGGAATTTATGTATTTTTGCCAGTTGGACTCTTTGAAGAAGAGTCAGATAGATGACTTGGTCTCTCTGTTGATTCATGTTCATAGTTCGCAGAAGCTTATGCCAGAATGGGAGAACACTTTGAATGCTTGCTCGGATTCATTGGACGTGATTGATTTACAGCAGGATACCTTGCCTAGCATTTCCATGGAGGAGTTAGATTCAGTATTGGCTAGATTCTTGGAGTATGCTAGGAGAGAGAGAGATGCAGGGAGGAATCTTCTAGAAGATTCCCTATTTGATGACTAAGTATCTTTTCATTGGGCCATATGTTGGTGGCGCCATTTTTTATGTAACCCTAATTAGGGCAATTCTAGGGTTTTGTTGGCAACTCTATATATGCCCTCTTGTCTCTCATTTGTAAGAGAGAGTATTTGTAGAATCGTTGGTATATGCTACAGCAATTTGAATCCTAATCAGTGTTCAATTGTTAGTGATTTTGCTCTTCAAATGTTGTCTTTGCATTCATGGTTCTCAATTCCTCCAAGTTAGATTGGAATTTAGATTAGAATTTATTTTCATGTATGTTAGATTGTGTGGAAGATTTGTTGAATTCATTTGTGTGGAATCCTTAATCCATACCACTAGCCTCTTGCCGCTGGTAAGTGTGCCTTGTGTGGTCAACTGGAATTTTAAGTAAGCTTAACTTCATCTATTACTCGTCGCT